>NC_139627.1:55962339-56297339 GCF_964638095.1 Poromitra crassiceps | reverse complement strand
GCCAGTTATCAGCTGGGTCTGTTAATTCAGGATTTTTTTATCAGCTCTGAGCTCGTGCACCTGAAAATGCTCGTGAACAGGAGCTCGTGCCCACGATAGAGGCGTGGTTTGTAACAACTAGCCAATCACAATGCAATATGGACAGCTCTGGGTTTTACAGCGTCAGACACGCCTATTTCCTCATTCATTGAAACCACACATCAAAGTGTATTAATTAACGGAGCTTTACTGCATGTCACAATCAAAGTCTGCGTTGGATATGAGTCTGTTACTGAAGGACTGTCTAAAGTTACCGCTTTTATTCACATCAGTCATTTGATTTCTGCTGCCGTTTCTGCCTAGTGTGTATATACAGCACATTAATATAGGTCTACTCAATAAAACCCAATGTTTTTGCAAGTAGAAGTCTAAATTTCCAAAATCCATAGACCTATTTAGATCATAGATTTAACGTTAGAAATATAGGCTCTGAATCAACACAGTTGCGGGCGTAGTCTTCATTGAATTAAAAAATAGCTTATAAAAATAGCAGCACACAGAGCACCTTAGTGCGCTTTGGAGACGTTTATGATTCCTCTTTACGCCTCCTACCTGGCCATTTGCCATCCCACACAGTCACACCTGACACCTCAGTGCTCCACTACAATCCTCCCTCCTGGACACCTGGTATTATTTGCTGAAGCTGTAGCGGGTCTTTGTTAGTACTTGCTGAAGCCGACTGTACTGGGTCTGTGTTAGTACTGGCTGATGACCCAGCATCTCCTTTACTGACAAACCTAAGCATAGAACCTACAAATCATAGAACACTATTATTATATTGATCAGTTGCATCTGACCCTGCTCAAACTCTTCTCCCCCAGATTTCCTGTTATACATGTTCAAATATAAAAGACTTAAATATAGCTTGGCTGCAATACTAATCAATTATTTATCAATGTCAATCCATTGCTTTCCATCATGCAGTAGGCTATCTATCTATCTATCTATCTATCTATCTGTCTATCTGTCTGTCTGTCTGTCTGTCTGTCTGTCTGTCTGTCTGTCTGTCTGTCTGTCTGTCTGTCTATCTATCTATCTATCTATCTATTGTCTGTCTGTCTGTCTGTCTGTCTGTCTGTCTGTCTGTCTATCTGTCTGTCTGTCTGTCTGTCTGTCTGTCTGTCTGTCTGTCTGTCTGTCTGTCTGTCTATCTATCTATCATCTATCTATCTATTAGGGCTGGGCGATTAATCGAATTTGAATCATGATTACGATTTGGGCTGTCCACGATTATGAAAACAAGATAATCGACATCAAATGATTTTGCAGCTCTTGTCTCTCTCGTTCTGTCTTGTGTTGTAAATCAAGCGCACCCCTTCCTTTGCTCGGCCCCTCCCCCAAAGCCCAAAGCACACCAGCTCGAGTTGTGAATGACTGTCGTGTGAAGAGCCACGGCACGTTTCTCCTCCCCGCTTATTTCCGTGGTAGCACAAGAATAAGATAACAGAAGTCACAGAAAGAGAGCCGCTGGTCGAGAAGAGAGGTGAAACAACGTATGTGGGGTGGAAACACTATGGTTTCGCTGAGTTTAAAGGTCCTTACACTGCGCATATCTTGCACTGTTTGTTCCAAGTCTGTGGCTGTGATTGACAGGTGGGTCAAAACTCGCATCGCAATTCCGTGCTGTATATTCGCATTGCTCTTGATGTGTAACTGATGTGTAACTTACACATCAAGATACCTACTATCTATCTATCTATCTATCTATCTATCTATCTATCTATCTATCTATCTATCTATCTATCTGTCTGTCTGTCTGTCTGTCTGTCTGTCTGTCTGTCTATCATCTATCTATCTCTCATAGATAGATAGATAATCTATCTATCTATCATCTATCTATCATAGATAGATAGATGTCTGTCTGTCTGTCTGTCTGCCTGTCTGTCTGTCTGTCTGTCTGTCTGTCTGTCTGTCTGTCTGTCCATCCAGCCATCCATCAGGCATGCAATGATCCAGTCTTATTTTTTTCTCCCTGGTCTCCACAAGTTGCTAAATGCTAGTGTCATTTTGTGCCCTGCACGCATGACGCGGTTATTTATAGCAGTCTAAACATGTGCAGCTACTTAGGTTAGCTTAGTGTCCTCTAGTAAGAGAGTGGCGTCAGTGGAGGACCAAAATGCGAGACTCATTAGCCAATGAACAGCCAGGAATGGGTCTCGCGCTACTTTTGCATGCTAAAATAAAGCTGATAATGTTCAATTTGATTCAAGGGGGGGAAACCCTTTCAGATTACAACACAAACTGTCTATTTTGCTGCAACTCGACAGTGCTGCTTAATCCAGGACCTTACTTCCTGGAACTCTTGAGAGTAAAAAACTGGTCCATTGGAGTGAATGGAGATGTCAGAACACTTCTATTATATGGCTCTGTGTTAGCTAAAGCAACACTGACAGACAGTCTAAACATGTGCAGCTACTTAGGTTAGCTAAAGCAACACTGACAGACAGTCTAAACATGTGCAGCTACTTAGGTTAGCTAAAGCCAAGAAAACAGACAACTAAAAGTTAATCTTAACCCGTAGTGAATTGACGGTCCTGTTTTTTTTACTTACCCTGTATATATAGATATATATCGCTGCTTTTATTTTGAAGGTAAAAAGGCCTAGCTTCCTGTATTCTGTCTATTTCTAACGTGATTGATTTAGCTTTATAGGATTAAACTTTAAATTAATTACATTACATTATTGCTTCACCATGATGACATGACTGACTGGCTGGCTGGCTGACTGCCAGTCAGTCAGCCAGCCAGCCAATCAGTCAGTCAGTCAGCCAGTCAGTCAGTCAGTCAGTCGTTTTCCCACCTTTGTTCTCCCTCTCCAGATTCTCCACCTTCTTCTTCTGCAGCTGCAGGTCGGCCTTGGAGGCGCTCAGATCGTCGTTCTGCTTCTTCACCTCCTTCTCTGTGTTGCTCACTCTGCCTATGAGGGACGTCACTGCAGAGTCTTGAGCTGGAAGCACAGAGACAAATCACAACAAATGTTTCACTCATTCCCCACCATTAACGTCATATGATGTCAGGCAATTTGATCATATGATGATCTTACTGGCTGTTTGAACGAGACGTGTAAGCTTACAGTAGGCCATGTTTACACAACAACGGTCCCTGCATAAAACAGGAAACTGTCATTGCATTCTTGCCTTTGATTTCACATTTAAAGACAGCGTTTGTGATAACGATTTGCGTGCAGACTGAAGTTTCAAAAAACTCAGCAGCGTCAAGTAAGCCAGAATACAACTGAAACTTCTGGTTACAGCCTTCACAATAATGGCAATTAAATAAGCGAATAGCCGCATGTTGCAAAGTTGTTTTTGTGTGATCCCAAATACGCAGATCACAGAAAACAAAAAGTTCATCTTAACCCGTAGTGAATTGACGGTCCTGTTTTTTTTTACTTACCCAGTTATATATTGCTGCTTTTATTTTGAAGGTAAAAGGCTTAGCTTCCTGTACTCTGTCAATTTTTAATAGGATTGATTTAGCTTTATAGGATTAAACTTTAAATTAATTTTCCACACGATAGTGACACAGAAGTCAGGAATGGTGATAAACTGCTCCAGATTTGTCCATTAAGGAATAAAAACCCAGTAGGCCCCATAAAAAATACCTGTTTTATTAGGTAGCCTAATAAACTAAAAAGAAAACTACTTTCTAAAAAGTGCTACTCTAATCCATCCAAATGGCTTAGCTGTCATGGATTGTGTTGCATAGTTGCTTGCTGTGACAAAATGTGATATTGTAAGTCGCTTTGGACAAAAGCGTCTGCTAAATTACGTAATGTAATGTAATGTAATAAACAGAAAATATGCAATTTTAGTCAATAAATACAATGGTAGCCTTGCTACTATTGTATGTACCATACAAACATTGCTCTGGTATTGGTCTTGATTTGGACTGGTAGTTTTGCGGTCTTGATCTCGACTCGACCTCGACCAAAGCGGTCTTGACTACAGCCCTGATGTGCGGCTCCCCGGGGTGTCCCACCTTTGTTCTCCGTCTCCAGATTCTCCACCTTCTTCTTCTGCAGCTGCAGGTCAGCCTTGGAGGCGCTCAGATGGTCGTTCTGCTTCTTCACCTCCCTCTCTGTGTCGTTCACTCTGCCTATGAGGGACGTCACTGCAGAGTCTTGAGCTGGAAGCACAGAGACAAATCACAACAAACGTTTCACTCATTCCCCGCCATTAACGTCATATGATGTCAGGCAATTTGATCATAGTATGATCTTACTGGCTGTTTGAACGAGACATGTAAGCTTACAGTAGGCCATGTTTACACAACAACAGTCTCTGCATAAAACAGGAAACTGTCATTGCATTCTTGCCTTTGATTTTGCGTTTATACACAGCGTTTGTGATAACGATTTGCATACAGACTGAAGTTTCAAAAAACTCAGCAGCGTCAAGTGAGCCAGAATAAAACTGAAACTTCTGGTTACAGCCTTCACAATAATGGCAATTAAATAAACTAATAGCCTTATTGATGCATGTTGCAAAGTTGTTTTTGTGTGATCCCAAAATACACAGAACATATAGAAAACAGACAACTAAAAGTTAATCTTTACTTAACTAATTTAGAATTGACGGTCCTGTTTTTTTTACTTACCCAGTTATACATTGCTGCTTTTATTTTGAAGGTAAAAGGCTTAGCTTCCTGTACTCTGTCAATTTTTAATAGGATTGATTTAGCTTTATAGGATTAAACTTTAAATTAATTTTCCACACGATAGTGACACAGAAGTCAGGAATGGTGATAAACTGCTCCAGATTTGTCCATTAAGGAATAAAAACCCAGTATGCCCCATAAAAAATACCTGTTTTATTAGGTAGCCTAATAAACTAAAAAGAAAACTACTTTCTAAAAAGTGCTACTCTAATCCATCCAAATGGCTTAGCTGTCATGGATTGTGTTGCATAGTTGCTTGCTGTGACAAAATGTGATATTGTAAGTCGCTTTGGACAAAAGCGTCTGCTAAATTACGTAATGTAATGTAATGTAATAAACAGAAAATATGCAATTTTAGTCAATAAATACAATGGTAGCCTTGCTACTATTGTATGTACCATACATTGCTCTGGTATTGGTCTTGATTTGGACTGGTAGTTTTGCGGTCTTGATCTCGACTCGACCTCAACCAAAGCGGTCTTGACTACAGCCCTGATGTGCGGCTCCCCGGAGTGTCCCACCTTTGTTCTCCGTCTCCAGATTCTCCACCTTCTTCTTCTGCAGCTGCAGGTCAGCCTTGGAGGCGCTCAGATCGTCGTTCTGCTTCTTCACCTCCTTCTCTGTGTTGCTCACTCTGCCTATGAGGGACGTCACTGCAGAGTCTTGAGCTGGAAGCACAGAGACAAATCACAACAAACGTTTCACTCATTCCCCGCCATTAACGTCATATGATGTCAGGCAATTTGATCATAGGATGATCTTACTCGCTGTTTGAACGAGATGTGTAAGCTTACAGTAGGCCATGTTTACACAACAACAGTCTCTGCATAAAACAGGAAACTGTCATTGCATTCTTGCCTTTGATTTCACGTTTATACACAGCGTTTGTGATAACGATTTGCATACAGACTGAAGTTTCAAAAAACTCAGCAGCGTCAAGTGAGCCAGAATAAAACTGAAACTTCTGGTTACAGCCTTCACAATAATGGCAATTAAATAAGCGAATAGCCTTATTGATGCATGTTGCAAAGTTGTTTTTGTGTGATCCCAAATACGCAGAGCACAGAAAACAAAAAGTTCATCTTAACCTGTAGTGAATTGACGGTCCTGTTTTTTTTACTTACCCAGTTATATATTGCTGCTTTTATTTTGAAGGTAAAAGGCTTAGCTTCCTGTACTCCGTCAATTTTTAATAGGATTGATTTAGCTTCATAGGATTAAACTTTAAATTAATTTTCCACACGATAGTGACACAGATGTCACAAATGATGATAAACTGCTCCAGCTTTGTCCATCACAGAATAAAACCCAGTAAAGCCCCATAAAAAAGAGCAAAATAAACCAAAAATATGCTATTTTAGTCAAATACAATGGTAGCCTTGGATAACACATTGCTCTGGTATTGGTCTTGATTTGGACTGGTAGTTTTGCGGTCTCGATCTCGACTCGAACTCAACCAAGGCAATCTTGACTACAGCCCTGATGTGCGGCTCCCCGGGGTGTCCCACCTTTGTTCTCCGTCTCCAGATTCTCCACCTTCTTCTTCTGCAGCTGCAGGTCGGCCTTGGAGGCACTCAGATCGTCGTTCTGCTTCTTCACCTCCTTCTCTGTGTTGCTCACTCTGCCTATGAGGGACGTCACTGCAGAGTCTTGAGCTGGAAGCACAGAGACAAATCACAACAAACGTTTCACTCATTCCCCGCCATTAACGTCATATGACGTCAGGCAATTTGATCATAGGATGATCTTACTGGCTGTTTGAACGAGACGTGTAAGCTTACATGACATGTGCACCTACAGTAGGTGCAGTGAATAGGCCACTGTCTCGGACTTGTCCTATCACTATACTGCCTTATTGCTATTGTTACTTATTGCTATTGCTTATTGCCTATTGCCCTATTGCTTGTTGTTTTTACACTCATATGCCTTGCTATATTTGTACTATGTTGTAAACGGAGTCCACAGCACAAGAATTTCACACGTGATACTTGTACCATGGAGTGACAATAAAAATCTTGAAATCTTGAAATCTTGAATCTTGAATCTTACAGTAGGCCATTTTTACACAACAGTCTCTGCATAAAACAGGAAACTGTCATTGCATTCTTGCCTTTGATTTCGCGTTTATACACAGCGTTTGTGATAACGATTTGCATACAGACTGAAGTTTCAAAAAACTCAGCAGCGTCAAGTGAGCCAGAATAAAACTGAAACTTCTGGTTACAGCCTTCACAATAATGGCAATTAAATAAGCGAATAGCCTTATTGATGCATGTTGCAAAGTTGTTTTTGTGTGATCCCAAATACGCAGAGCACAGAAAACAAAAAGTTCATCTTAACCCGTAGTGAATTGACGGTCCTGTTTTTTTTACTTACCTAGTTATATATTGCTGCTTTTATTTTGAAGGTAAAAGGCTTAGCATCCTGTACTCTGTCAATTTTTAATAGGATTGATTTAGCTTTATAGGATTAAACTTTAAATAAATTTTCCACACGATAGTGACACAGAAGTCACGAATGGTGATAAACTGCTCCAGATTTGTCCATTACAGAATAAAAACCCAGTATGCCCCATAAAAAATACCTGTTTTATTAGGTAGCCTAATAAAATAAAAAGAAAACTACTTTCTAAAAAGTGCTACTCTAATCCATCCAAATGGCTTAGTTGTCATGGATTGTGTTGCATAGTTGCTTGCTGTGACAAAATGTGATATTGTAAGTCGCTTTGGACAAAAGCGTCTGCTAAATTACGTAATGTAATGTAATGTAATAAACAGAAAATATGCAATTTTAGTCAATAAATACAATGGTAGCCTTGCTACTATTGTATGTACCATACAAACATTGCTCTGGTATTGGTCTTGATTTGGACTGGTAGTTTTGCGGTCTTGATCTCGACTCGACCTCGACCAAAGCGGTCTTGACTACAGCCCTGATGTGCGGCTCCCCGGAGTGTCCCACCTTTGTTCTCCGTCTCCAGATTCTCCACCTTCTTCTTCTGCAGCTGCAGGTCAGCCTTGGAGGCGCTCAGATCGTCGTTCTGCTTCTTCACCTCCTTCTCTGTGTTGCTCACTCTGCCTATGAGGGACGTCACTGCAGAGTCTTGAGCTGGAAGCACAGAGACAAATCACAACAAACGTTTCACTCATTCCCCGCCATTAACGTCATATGATGTCAGGCAATTTGATCATAGGATGATCTTACTCGCTGTTTGAACGAGATGTGTAAGCTTACAGTAGGCCATGTTTACACAACAACAGTCTCTGCATAAAACAGGAAACTGTCATTGCATTCTTGCCTTTGATTTCACGTTTATACACAGCGTTTGTGATAACGATTTGCATACAGACTGAAGTTTCAAAAAACTCAGCAGCGTCAAGTGAGCCAGAATAAAACTGAAACTTCTGGTTACAGCCTTCACAATAATGGCAATTAAATAAGCGAATAGCCTTATTGATGCATGTTGCAAAGTTGTTTTTGTGTGATCCCAAATATGCAGAGCACAGAAAACAAAAAGTTCATCTTAACCTGTAGTGAATTGACGGTCCTGTTTTTTTTACTTACCCAGTTATATATTGCTGCTTTTATTTTGAAGGTAAAAGGCTTAGCTTCCTGTACTCTGTCAATTTTTAATAGGATTGATTTAGCTTCATAGGATTAAACTTTAAATTAATTTTCCACACGATAGTGACACAGAAGTCACAAATGATGATAAACTGCTCCAGCTTTGTCCATCACAAAATAAAACCCAGTAAAGCCCCATAAAAAAGAGCAAAATAAACCAAAAATATGCTATTTTAGTCAAATACAATGGTAGCCTTGGATAACACATTGCTCTGGTATTGGTCTTGATTTGGACTGGTAGTTTTGCGGTCTCGATCTCGACTCGAACTCAACCAAGGCAATGTTGACTACAGCCCTGATATGCGGCTCCCCGGGGTGTCCCACCTTTGTTCTCCGTCTCCAGATCCTCCACCTTCTTCTTCTGCAGCTGCAGGTCGGCCTTGGAGGCACTCAGATCGTCGTTCTGCTTCTTCACCTCCTTCTCTGTGTTGCTCACTCTGCCTATGAGGGACGTCACTGCAGAGTCTTGAGCTGGAAGCACAGAGACAAATCACAACAAACGTTTCACTCATTCCCCGCCATTAACGTCATATGACGTCAGGCAATTTGATCATAGGATGATCTTACTGGCTGTTTGAACGAGACGTGTAAGCTTACATGACATGTGCACCTACAGTAGGTGCAGTGAATAGGCCACTGTCTCAGACTTGTCCTATCACTATACTGCCTTATTGCTATTGTTACTTATTGCTATTGCTTATTGCCTATTGCCCTATTGCTTGTTGTTTTTACACTCATATGCCTTGCTATATTTGTACTATGTTGTAAACGGAGTCCACAGCACAAGAATTTCACACGTGATACTTGTACCATGGAGTGACAATAAAAATCTTGAAATCTTGAAATCTTGAATCTTGAATCTTACAGTAGGCCATTTTTACACAACAACAGTCTCTGCATAAAACAGGAAACTGTCATTGCATTCTTGCCTTTGATTTCGCGTTTATACACAGCGTTTGTGATAACGATTTGCATACAGACTGAAGTTTCAAAAAACTCAGCAGCGTCAAGTGAGCCAGAATAAAACTGAAACTTCTGGTTACAGCCTTCACAATAATGGCAATTAAATAAGCGAATAGCCTTATTGATGCATGTTGCAAAGTTGTTTTTGTGTGATCCCAAATACGCAGAGCACAGAAAACAAAAAGTTCATCTTAACCCGTAGTGAATTGACGGTCCTGTTTTTTTTACTTACCTAGTTATATATTGCTGCTTTTATTTTGAAGGTAAAAGGCTTAGCATCCTGTACTCTGTCAATTTTTAATAGGATTGATTTAGCTTTATAGGATTAAACTTTAAATAAATTTTCCACACGATAGTGACACAGAAGTCACGAATGGTGATAAACTGCTCCAGATTTGTCCATTACAGAATAAAAACCCAGTATGCCCCATAAAAAATACCTGTTTTATTAGGTAGCCTAATAAAATAAAAAGAAAACTACTTTCTAAAAAGTGCTACTCTAATCCATCCAAATGGCTTAGCTGTCATGGATTGTGTTGCATAGTTGCTTGCTGTGACAAAATGTGATATTGTAAGTCGCTTTGGACAAAAGCGTCTGCTAAATTACGTAATGTAATGTAATGTAATAAACAGAAAATATGCAATTTTAGTCAATAAATACAATGGTAGCCTTGCTACTATTGTATGTACCATACATTGCTCTGGTATTGGTCTTGATTTGGACTGGTAGTTTTGCGGTCTTGATTTCGACTCGACCTCGACCTCGACCAAAGCGGTCTTGACTACAGCCCTGATGTGCGGCTCCCCGGAGTGTCCCACCTTTGTTCTCCGTCTCCAGATTCTCCACCTTCTTCTTCTGCAGCTGCAGGTCAGCCTTGGAGGCGCTCAGATCGTCGTTCTGCTTCTTCACCTCCTTCTCTGTGTTGCTCACTCTGCCTATGAGGGACGTCACTGCAGAGTCTTGAGCTGGAAGCACAGAGACAAATCACAACAAACGTTTCACTCATTCCCCGCCATTAACATCATATGATGTCAGGCAATTTGATCATAGGATGATCTTACTCGCTGTTTGAACGAGATGTGTAAGCTTACAGTAGGCCATGTTTACACAACAACAGTCTCTGCATAAAACAGGAAACTGTCATTGCATTCTTGCCTTTGATTTCACGTTTATACACAGCGTTTGTGATAACGATTTGCATACAGACTGAAGTTTCAAAAAACTCAGCAGCGTCAAGTGAGCCAGAATAAAACTGAAACTTCTGGTTACAGCCTTCACAATAATGGCAATTAAATAAGCGAATAGCCTTATTGATGCATGTTGCAAAGTTGTTTTTGTGTGATCCCAAATACGCAGAGCACAGAAAACAAAAAGTTCATCTTAACCTGTAGTGAATTGACGGTCCTGTTTTTTTTACTTACCCAGTTATATATTGCTGCTTTTATTTTGAAGGTAAAAGGCTTAGCTTCCTGTACTCTGTCAATTTTTAATAGGATTGATTTAGCTTCATAGGATTAAACTTTAAATTAATTTTCCACACGATAGTGACACAGAAGTCACAAATGATGATAAACTGCTCCAGCTTTGTCCATCACAAAATAAAACCCAGTAAAGCCCCATAAAAAAGAGCAAAATAAACCAAAAATATGCTATTTTAGTCAAATACAATGGTAGCCTTGGATAACACATTGCTCTGGTATTGGTCTTGATTTGGACTGGTAGTTTTGCGGTCTCGATCTCGACTCGAACTCAACCAAGGCAATCTTGACTACAGCCCTGATATGCGGCTCCCCGGGGTGTCCCACCTTTGTTCTCCGTCTCCAGATCCTCCACCTTCTTCTTCTGCAGCTGCAGGTCGGCCTTGGAGGCACTCAGATCGTCGTTCTGCTTCTTCACCTCCTTCTCTGTGTTGCTCACTCTGCCTATGAGGGACGTCACTGCAGAGTCTTGAGCTGGAAGCACAGAGACAAATCACAACAAACGTTTCACTCATTCCCCGCCATTAACGTCATATGACGTCAGGCAATTTGATCATAGGATGATCTTACTGGCTGTTTGAACGAGACGTGTAAGCTTACATGACATGTGCACCTACAGTAGGTGCAGTGAATAGGCCACTGTCTCAGACTTGTCCTATCACTATACTGCCTTATTGCTATTGTTACTTATTGCTATTGCTTATTGCCTATTGCCCTATTGCTTGTTGTTTTTACACTCATATGCCTTGCTATATTTGTACTATGTTGTAAACGGAGTCCACAGCACAAGAATTTCACACGTGATACTTGTACCATGGAGTGACAATAAAAATCTTGAAATCTTGAAATCTTGAATCTTGAATCTTACAGTAGGCCATTTTTACACAACAACAGTCTCTGCATAAAACAGGAAACTGTCATTGCATTCTTGCCTTTGATTTCGCGTTTATACACAGCGTTTGTGATAACGATTTGCATACAGACTGAAGTTTCAAAAAACTCAGCAGCGTCAAGTGAGCCAGAATAAAACTGAAACTTCTGGTTACAGCCTTCACAATAATGGCAATTAAATAAGCGAATAGCCTTATTGATGCATGTTGCAAAGTTGTTTTTGTGTGATCCCAAATACGCAGAGCACAGAAAACAAAAAGTTCATCTTAACCCGTAGTGAATTGACGGTCCTGTTTTTTTTACTTACCTAGTTATATATTGCTGCTTTTATTTTGAAGGTAAAAGGCTTAGCATCCTGTACTCTGTCAATTTTTAATAGGATTGATTTAGCTTTATAGGATTAAACTTTAAATAAATTTTCCACACGATAGTGACACAGAAGTCACGAATGGTGATAAACTGCTCCAGATTTGTCCATTACAGAATAAAAACCCAGTATGCCCCATAAAAAATACCTGTTTTATTAGGTAGCCTAATAAAATAAAAAGAAAACTACTTTCTAAAAAGTGCTACTCTAATCCATCCAAATGGCTTAGCTGTCATGGATTGTGTTGCATAGTTGCTTGCTGTGACAAAATGTGATATTGTAAGTCGCTTTGGACAAAAGCGTCTGCTAAATTACGTAATGTAATGTAATGTAATAAACAGAAAATATGCAATTTTAGTCAATAAATACAATGGTAGCCTTGCTACTATTGTATGTACCATACATTGCTCTGGTATTGGTCTTGATTTGGACTGGTAGTTTTGCGGTCTTGATTTCGACTCGACCTCGACCTCGACCAAAGCGGTCTTGACTACAGCCCTGATGTGCGGCTCCCCGGAGTGTCCCACCTTTGTTCTCCGTCTCCAGATTCTCCACCTTCTTCTTCTGCAGCTGCAGGTCAGCCTTGGAGGCGCTCAGATCGTCGTTCTGCTTCTTCACCTCCTTCTCTGTGTTGCTCACTCTGCCTATGAGGGACATCACTGCAGAGTCTTGAGCTGGAAGCACAGAGACAAATCACAACAAACGTTTCACTCATTCCCCGCCATTAACGTCATATGATGTCAGGCAATTTGATCATAGGATGATCTTACTCGCTGTTTGAACGAGATGTGTAAGCTTACAGTAGGCCATGTTTACACAACAACAGTCTCTGCATAAAACAGGAAACTGTCATTGCATTCTTGCCTTTGATTTCACGTTTATACACAGCGTTTGTGATAACGATTTGCATACAGACTGAAGTTTCAAAAAACTCAGCAGCGTCAAGTGAGCCAGAATAAAACTGAAACTTCTGGTTACAGCCTTCACAATAATGGCAATTAAATAAACTAATATAGCCTTATTGATGCATGTTGTAAAGTTGTTTTTGTGTGATCCCAAATACACAGAACACATAGAAAACAGACAACTAAAAGTTAATCTTAACCCGTAGTGAATTGACGGTCCTGTTTTTTTTACTTACCCAGTTATATATCGCTGCTTTTATTTTGAAGGTAAAAAGGCATAGCTTCCTGTATTCTGTCTATTTCTAACGTGATTGATTTAGCTTTATAGGATTAAACTTTGAATTAATTACATCACATTATTGCTTCACCATGATGACATGACTGACTGGCTGGCTGGCTGACTGCCAGTCAGTCAGCCAGTGAGCCAGCCAGCCAATCAGTCAGTCAGCCAATCAGTCAGTCAGCCAGTCAGTCAGTCAGTCAGTCGTTTTCCCACCTTTGTTCTCCCTCTCCAGATTCTCCACCTTCTTCTTCTGCAGCTGCAGGTCAGCCTTGGAGGCGCTCAGATCGTCGTTCTGCTTCTTCACCTCCTTCTCTGTGTTGCTCACTCTGCCTATGAGGGACGTCACTGCAGAGTCTTGAGCTGGAAGCACAGAGACAAATCACAACAAACGTTTCACTCATTCCCCGCCATTAACGTCATATGACGTCAGGCAATTTGATCATAGGATGATCTTACTGGCTGTTTGAACGAGACGTGTAAGCTTACAGTAGGCCATGTTTACACAACAATGGTCTCTGCATAAAACTGGAAACTGTCATTGCATTCTTGCCTTTGATTTTGCGTTTATACACAGCGTTTGTGATAACGATTTGCATAAAGACTGAAGTTTCAAAAAACTCAGCAGCGTCAAGTGAGCCAGAATAAAACTGAAACTTCTGGTTACAGCCTTCACAATAATGGCAATTAAATAAACTAATAGCCTTATTGATGCATGTTGCAAAGTTGTTTTTGTGTGATCCCAAATACACAGAACACATAGAAAACAGACAACTAAAAGTTAATCTTAACCCATAGTGAATTGACGGTCCTGTTTTTTTTACTTACCCAGTTATATATCGCTGCTCTTATTTTGAAGGTAAAAAGGCCTAGCTTCCTGTATTCTGTCTATTTCTAACGTGATTGATTTAGCTTTATAGGATTAAACTTTAAATTAATTTTTCACACGATCGTGACACAGAAGTCACAAATGATGATAAACTGCTCCAGCTTTGTCCATCACAGAATAAAACCCAGTAAAGCCCCATAAAAAAGAGCAAAATAAACCAAAAATATGCTATTTTAGTCAAATACAATGGTAGCCTTGGATAACACATTGCTCTGGTATTGGTCTTGATTTGGACTGGTAGTTTTGCGGTCTTGATCTCGACTCGACCTCGACCAAAGCGGTCTTGACTACAGCCCTGATATGCGGCTCCTCGGGGTGTCCCACCTTTGTTCTCCGTCTCCAGATCCTCCACCTTCTTCTTCTGCAGCTGCAGGTCGGCCTTGGAGGCGCTCAGATCGTCGTTCTGCTTCTTCACCTCCTTCTCTGTGTTGCTCACTCTGCCTATGAGGGACGTCACTGCAGAGTCTTGAGCTGGAAGCACAGAGACAAATGACAACAAACGTTTCACTCATTCCCCGCCATTAACGTCATATGACGTCAGGCAATTTGATCATAGGATGATCTTACTGGCTGTTTGAACGAGATGTGTAAGCTTACAGTAGGCCATGTTTACAGCCTTCACAATAATGGCAATTAAATAAGCGAATAGCCTTATTGATGCATGTTGCAAAGTTGTTTTTGTGTGATCCCAAATACGCAGAGCACAGAAAACAAAAAGTTCATCTTAACTAGTAGTGAATTGACGGTCCTGTTTTTTTTACTTACCCAGTTATATATTGCTGCTTTTATTTTGAAGGTAAAAGGCTTAGCTTCCTGTACTCTGTCAATTTTTAATAGGATTGATTTAGCTTTATAGGATTAAACTTTAAATTAATTTTCCACACGATAGTGACACAGAAGTCACAAATGGTGATAAACTGCTCCAGATTTGTCCATTACAGAATAAAAACCCAGTATGCCCCATAAAAAATACCTGTTTTATTAGGTAGCCTAATAAACTAAAAAGAAAACTACTTTCTAAAAAGTGCTACTCTAATCCATACAAATGGCTTAGCTGTCATGGATTGTGTTGCATAGTTGCTTGCTGTGACAAAATGTGATATTGTAAGTCACTTTGGACAAAAGCGTCTGCTAAATTACGTAATGTAATGTAATGTAATAAACAGAAAATATGCAATTTTAGTCAATAAATACAATGGTAGCCTTGCTACTATTGTATGTACCATACATTGCTCTGGTATTGGTCTTGATTTGGACTGGTAGTTTTGCGGACTTCAGACCTACGTCATCACGCTACGACACGCTGTCTGCTACCTACTCGTCTCTCTGCGGTTTTATACTCTTTTAAATTGCTTTTTAGGTCTCTAAAGATCACTTCAAATGTAAGATTTGTCTTACCAAGCTCTCACTGCTTTAGCTTGCCTTTTACTAGGTAATCATCTTCCGTTTACTATAGATATATTGCCGTTTTTACCACACTGGTCTGGCGACAGCTTCATGCTAACCGCCCCAGCATTCTTTTTTATTAGTTTTGTTTTTTTAAGTCTGCTTTTAACCTCTTAAATACTACGAACACTGTGTATGGTGTCAGCGTTTATTCCCATTTTTACTACGACCATCATCTGCTACACGGAGGGATAAAAGTTGCAGATGAGAAGGCGATCTCTCAACCTACTGATTCTCCGGAAACATCTCCACCGCAGCGGGCCCTTTACCGGGCCCGTGTCGGTAAGTCTCCTTCCAAATCTCCGGAGATTAATATTACAAGTCCCTACATAACTTCAGTGATACAATCCGGATATCTTCAACCTGAAAACGCAGTGGGCTCCTTGGGGGAGCCCTCGCGTGTAAGTGCTGCTCGGATCCTCACTTATAGCCCGTCACTCTGAGCCTGCCTGCTTCTTCGCCAAGAACCATTACTGGCCAGCCCTGTTATCCTTCTGTCTTTCAGTGCCATAAAGATCTGCAATCATATCGGACCATGGCTCCACTCACCTCTCCTCCTCCAGTATGCTGCATTACGGGCGCCACCATCCAGTCCGGGAGTGAGCCATCGCTGTCCCTGGTCCCCCCATCTTCGGAAGTGTCCAGTATCAGATCGGAGTTAAAGAACATTGAAAGCCTTATCAACGAACTCCTTCAACGGCAAAATCAACTTAGTTCCAGGCTGGAGGCATTAATGCCTGTTGATCCTGGGGCATCTGGTAATCCAGAGGTCTTTACCGAGTTGAACAACTGTCCATCCACGTCCTGGTCCATGGTAGTCCAAGGCAGGAAATGCATAAATAAAAAGAAAAACCTCTCCATCCCCCACTTTGACGATGATATCTCACTAGTGAACTCCTTTGAATCATTAGCTGGGTTAGCCGACAGCTGCGGGTTCTCCCCCTCTACCCCGCGGCTGTCCAGGCCTATACTAGTTCCACGGCGGGGGACGAAACGTCTAGCCTCGAGCTGTAGTCCTCCAAACATCTCGGATAACCCTGCTGACCCGCGTGAGTTTGCACCGAAACGAGCTCGTATGAACATTTCCACCGAAGCATATGCAGTTGACAGCCATAGCCATGCACCATCACAGCAACAAGTAGTACAACCTACGCTCTGGGTGAGAAGAGCCACTCTGGCTGACCGCTCTGACCAGGGCACTGCCCCACGTGACCCGTCCCTCAGTGGTGCACCGTCTAATCTCGCCGTGTACAACGACAACTGCAGTGACCCCGAGTTCCTCCTAATCGGGGACTCGATTATTAGGTTCGTCAAGTTACCGAGGGGTATCACGTATTGCTTCTCTGGTGCTAAAACCTCGGACATCACGGAAAACATCTTGCCGATCTTGGAGCGTCACCCCACTGTCCACACTGTCATTGTGCATGTAGGCACAAATTACACTATTCTTAGACAGTCAGTAAAACTCCAGACGGATTTAGAGTCTCTTGCCTATACCATTGAAAGTCTGGGTAAACAGTGCATTTTCTCCGGTCCAATCCCCACACTGAGGAAAGGGTGTGAGAGGTTTAGTCGCCTCTATGGTATTAACCAGTGGCTGCAGAATTTCTGTGTTGCTACTGGCTTCAACTTCATCAGTCACTTTGACTTCTGGACAAAGAGTGACCTCTATAAGGCTGACAACCTTTACCCTAACAGGAAGGGCACAAACCTCCTGCAGTCTGGGCTTACTGCACACATCAGTAGTCCTCCATCTGATTGACTATCCATGCAATCTTCCAGTTTTCACCGTAGCAGGGGCGTAAACAGTACTTCACTTACAAAACCTATCCTCCTCGCTGCCCCCTCCCCCCAGCCGTCCGCCCTTAATGTAGGTCCCCCCTCTCCCCCACCCCCCACCTTACATGTTCCACTAGTAGTGAGCTTATACAATGGGTCCCCCTCATACCTTAGTTCCCAACCCACCCAACCTGCTTTTATCAATGAGCTTACTCTAGTTCACTGGAATATTAATGGCTGGACCACCCGCAACTGCGAGCTGAGGAAAAAGATTTTATTGGACCATAATCCTGATATCATTTCCCTTAATGAAACTCACTTGAAACATGACGAAACTATTGATTTACAAGCCTATACCTGGTACGGTCATAACCGAGCTAAACATGTAAAAGCAGTAAAAGGATCAGGAGGAGTAGGATTCTTATTAAATAACAATTTGTTGGTATCATATGAAATTCAGGTAAGGGATAAATCAATAGAAGGCATACTGGCATTACAACTTAAAAATATAACCTCTGGATACTGTTTTGTTATTTTCACCTGTTATTTACCGCCTGAAGGCTCCACTAGAACTGCAGGGTCCAACTCCTTTTTTGGGTCCTTAACAATCCAGTTATATAGTTTGTCTGATGTGGATGCCGTGTTCTTATGTGGTGACTTTAATAGCCGTATTGGTAAACTTGAGGATTATATAAGGGATGTGGATAATATCCCCATTAGATCCAATTTAGATACCACAGTAAATAACTATGGGGAAACATTAATTGAATTCATGAGAGATGTAAAATGTTGTGTACTCAACGGAAGAATCCCTCTATGTAAGGATAACTTCACCTCAATCTCAGGTAAGGGAAAAGCAGTTGTAGATTATATTGTTGTACCACATGATGGACTAAATAATTGTGTTAGCTTTAATGTTTTCACTCCAAACGAGCTAATTGAGAGAGTGGGAGTAGAGGGTTTCTCTCTACTGGGTGACAGATGTAAACTGCCCGACCACTCTCTTTTGGTTGCAAAGGTTTTAGTAAGTCCCTATGTGGCCAAGGATGAATCACATCCACCATATAATTCAAAATCTGCACCAGTGAGGCAACTTCCAGATTCTTTTTTGGCCTCTAGCCAATACAATACCATACTGGGGGACCTCATCAAACAACTGGGCTGCACTAAAGGCAACCAAAAGGGTCTGGACACCTGGTACGATAATCTGTGCGGATGTATCTACTCTGCTTTGAACAACTGTACCAGAAAGAAAGGTAATAACAATAAGGGTTTTAGAAAAGCTTACAAACCTTACTGGAACCCCGAACTACAGAATTTGTGGGTTAATGTAAGAAAAGCTGAGAAACTGTTTTTAAAATGTACGGATAAAAAACAAAGGGAGGAGCCGAGAGTAAACTTTAAAGAAAACCAAGCCAAATTTGATAAAAGGTTGCGCACCATAAAGCGCAAATTTGATAGAGGCCTTTCATTACAGATCGACCACCTGCAAACTCATAATCCTCAACAGTTCTGGAAGGAAATTAATAGATTAGGCCCTAGAAAAGCAAATAAGATACCTATGGAGGTAACATTAGAAAATGGTGGCTGTAGCTCTGCTTTAGGAGTGGTACTACTAAAGTGGGAGAAGGATTTTGCCGATTTGTTTTCTGTCTGTAATCATTCTTTCGACGAAACTTTTTTGTTGGAAATAACTAACAGAAAAGAAGTAATGGAAAATAATATGATTACTAATATAAACAGTTGTAATAAGTACCTAAATGTAAATTTGTCTATGGACGAGATAAAAAATGCAATAGCAAAATGCAAAACGAAAAAAGCGACCGGAATTGATGAAGTTACAAATGAGGTGCTGAAGTCGCCAAGGCTTTTCAATGTCTTATGTGAGTTATTCCAGTTTTGTTTTGATAGTGGCACCATTCCGACCCAGTGGCACAAAAGTATTATTGTACCTATTCCGAAATCATCAAAAAATGATCCCAAGCTGCCTCTTAGCTATAGGGGTATAAGTCTTCTTAGTTGCGTATATAAATTGTATTCCTCATTATTAAATAGTAGACTTACCGAGCATCTTGAGAGGACGGGGGTGCTTGTGGATGAGCAAAATTGATTTAGGAAAGCCAGAGGCTGTATTGACCATATATATACAGTCAGCTCTATTATACGTGCACGAATTAAGGAAAGGACGTCGTCTTTTGTTTGTTTCATTGACTTTCAGAAGGCATTTGACAAATTTGATGAATAGAGATCTTCTTCTATATAGGTTGTTAGACTGCGGGGTCAATGGAAAATTCTATAATGCCATTAAGTCTCTTTACCAAGCACCTGTAGCGCGTGTTCAACTTAACGAATATTTCACTGGATGGTTCCCCCAACAATCCGGCGTCAAACAAGGGGATGTTATGTCCCCAACACTATTTTCAATCTTTGTCAATGATTTAGCCCTTCAAATTAACTCATTGAGTGCCATGGACGAACATGTTCGTCATTTCGTTTAGTAACGTAGAGTGCCAAGGACGAACATGTTCGTCAATTGCGTTTTTTGACGGGGGGATGTCGATCTAAGCCTCTTACATCGCCTCTTACAATATGGGAGCTATTGAATGTGTCTAACCTATTTTACAGAACCCTTAGGTGGTGACAGTGCTCTCCACATTAGACAAAGGCCAGGAGAAAAGAGAGAAGAAGTCATGAGGAAACGGAAATCGCATCGATATGCTTGAAGCATAACGTTAGCTGTGCCTGTGAACAGCAGTCATCTGCTGCCACAATTGAGCCCCATCCGTGTCCGCTGCGATAGTCCATCCATATGATTTAGTTGCCGACACGGCGACACCAGCGTCTTTCTGAAAAGTTACATTATTCTCAGCTGGGAGCCGGGGACACGCTGTAAAAAAGCGGGGGGATGCAGCGGACTTTTCAGTGCAGATCAAACTCAGAGCAAACCGCAGCAGAGACACTCCTCCCACCACGGAGGAGGAGGAGGAGGGGGGTGGGGCACGCAGGGCACTACAGCATACAACCATTGACAGTACACACAGACCCAGGCAGCAGCAGGCTCGATGCATAGAGCGCAAACAAGCTAGAATAGGCTATCTGATGCCCACCAGCAGTAAATCAAGACCAGCAAGAAGGTGTAGGGTCTGCGCACGCAGGGGCCAGCGCTGCTGGTTGCAGCTAAAAAATAGTATTTGGCCAAACAATATTCCTTTGTTTTCACTCTTTTATTGAAGGAAATTATTTTTGAAGTGTCATTATATCAGAAAATATTAGCTTCAGAGTCAATGATGTGCTTGAAATGTTTAATTTCACAAAAGGCTCATTATCTCAGCTTCTAGAAAAAAATTGCTGTTTTTGGTTAAATCAAGCTATCTTCTCCGGCTCATAACTAAAGAACGGAAAATGGGATCAATAAACTTTTTTTTGCAGATGATAGAAGAGAGTCTCCTCGTTCTTTGTGCGTGTTCGGTGTTTACATAGTAATATCACACAATATTCTGTGGGCCTCGAGAAATCACTGAAAACGCTCTGAAACTCTGGCACTGGAAGCGTCCGTTCTCCAAAAGTGGCTGGCACTCAATGAGTTAAGGCATGCAACAGGGGAATTAAAATTGACGACCAGATTGTGAGCATATTACTGTACGCAGATGATATAGTTTTGCTTGCTGAGCATGAAAACGACATGCAGATCATGCTGAACATTGTTGCTGATTGGTGCAGGAAATGGAGACTTTTGGTGAACCAAGACAAAACACAAATAGTACATTTTAGACCCACATCAAAAGTGAGGAGCTCTTTTGTATTTAACTTTGGTTCTATAGTACTTTCATATACGGAACACTATAAATATCTAGGCTTGACGCTAGATGAGCATATGACCTTTAAGGAGGGAGTCAATGTTCTAGCTCAATCTGCGGGAAGAGCATTGGGTTCTGTACTAAACAAAGTTAAACACTGCGGTAATCTAGGTTTTCATACTTATACACAATTGTATACCTCATGTGTCTGTCCGGTGTCAGATTATGCTTCTGGTGTTTGGGGTTCCCGTGAACACCCAAGCTGTAACTCTATACATCACAGAGCCATCCGATATTTTCTAGGAGTCCATAAACTCACTCCAGTTTTGGCCATTAGTGGTGACATGGGTTGGGAGCCCCCAAACATCAGACACAAAGTTCAAATGCTCCGACTCTGGAATAGACTGGTAAGAATGTCTGACCAGAGATTAACTAAAAAGATCTTCAACTGGGACATTGCTCATGGTCATCCATGGGCAAATGAATTGAAAGCCTTGTTTTACTCAAACAATCTGTCATTTATTTTTCATAACAGGTTAATCTGTGACACACGTGTGACTATGAATAACATGTTTATGCTGTACAAAGACAAATGGTCTGCCGACCTATGGCATAAACCAAAACTAAGAACCTATCGCCTCATAAAAGATAGTTACTGTGTGGAAACATATGTGAAATTTGACTTAAACAGACGAAAAAGATCTCTGTGTGCACAGTTACGCTTGGGGACTCTTCCCTTAGCACTAGAAACTGGTAGACTCAAAGCTATCCCTGAAGAAGATAGACTTTGTCTAGTATGTGAACTACAGGAAATTGAAAACGAGATTCATTTCTTGTTCTACTGTACAGCTTATGATGAGGCAAGGGTTGTACTTTTTAGTAAAATGTCTTCAATTTATGCTGACTTTTTTGAGTTGGACAACTATGAGAAACTCGAGCTATGTTTTAAAAAATGTATCTTTTTCACTGCAAACTTTATCTGCCAGGCTTGGGAGCAAAGACAAAACATTTTATTTGGAGAATGATGTACGGATCTGTTTTTGGGGGTCTGAGCAATATGTTGCTCCGCCTCTTATGTTGTTTTGAATGTATTGGTGCTGTGACGTTTTTATTGTATTGTTTTATACATTGTTCTTACTGCTGTATTCTCTGTGTGTCCTGCAAGCCCATGTGGGCTGGGCACAGCAATGTGTATGACACCTTAATAAATAAATAAATCAATCAATCAATCTTGATCTCGACTCGACCTCGACCAAAGCGGTCTTGACTACAGCCCTGATGTGCGGCTCCCCGGAGTGTCCCACCTTTGTTCTCCGTCTCCAGATTCTCCACCTTCTTCTCCTGCAGCTGCAGGTCGGCCTTGGAGGCGCTCAGATCAGCTCTGAGAGCTCCTGCGTCATCGTTCTGCTTCTTCACCTCCTTCTCTGTGTCGCTCACTCTGCCTATGAGGGACGTCACTGCAGAGTCTTGAGCTGGAAGCACAGAGACAAAACCACAACAAACATTTAACTCATTTCCCGCCATTAACGTCATATGATGTCAATATGTGTTTTCACCGCCATGCGATAGATGGCGCTCTTGGCCATTAAGTGCTACTTCACTCCTAAAGTTGCCCAGAAGCCAGGGTTATTGTCCCACAAAACCAGCAAGCAGAGAAAAGCAACAATCTCCCTTCAGGAAGAAAGCTCCATAAAACATAAACATTTCTTTGACTGCTTTTTGAACTTGTCTTGGTTTGTAGGCCTATCTCTTTTTTATTCTTGATTGTTGTATATTCATGTTTTCTCATGTGTATTATTGTAAAATGGGAAACCGATAGCGTCATTCCCTTTTCTGTTTGCCTTCCAGCCGAGACCTCACGACCACAAGGGAAATAAGTTTAACGACTTTATTGTCATATCCTGATGAATTATTTTATACTGTATGCTTGTTGGTGTATTTTATTTTTTAATTTGACAAAGAAATTCAATCAATCAATCAACATTTCCAGCCTGGTGCCTCAAAGTGGTGCAACGAGCTATTTCCCCCGGGTTCAACGCCATGCGCGGCGCCAGGGGGGGGCTAGGGGGGGCTTCAGCCCCCCCTGAAATTAGCCAAGCCCCCCCTAAGCCCCCCCTGGAAATTTCTTTGGAGAAAAACAATTTATAACACTAAACTAGGCTAATACATCATAGAAGTGAAAATTCCCAGCATCCTTGAACACAGCATCAGTGGCTGTCTGCACCGGGCCGGCCCATTTTCTATAGAGGGGTTCTCCCCATACTGGCGCGTATTATTGCATGGTGTGATAGAAGGACCTCCCCTCTGCTCTGCTCAAAGTGGCCTGTTCCATCTCCAAGGCAAAGCGTCTCTCAAGTAACCGCGGAAGTTAAACTTCCATAAGACATGTCAATATCTACGGAAAATGGACATAAAACAAGCGTCTAGCGTTAGTATCGCGCGCCTTTATATTGATCAAGCGTTTATGTTGATGGCTATCACAAAGGAGATACTTTATTTTGCTTTGTACACGGACTGGACTGGAGTGGACAGCACAGGTTCTAGGATCGAGCGCATTAACAGGTAGGCTGCCTGCCAGCCCAGGGCATTGAATTTATATTTGATATATACATAATGGCTTTGTTAAGACTGCATTGCCTACTGTGCTGTTGTGTTTTTTGGCCGCCGTGCTCATGCGTGTGGTGTGAATGTGAACATAACGCCGGGATTGCACTGGTTGCATTTGCGTTGCGTTGCAGCTGTTCTCCGGTTTCACTCCGTGCTCTGTGCTCCGCCAACACTAACCGGCTGCGTGCAGAGCACGTCGCGGCTCCGCTCCACCAGACAGCTGGAGTGATGAGACCGACAGGTTCTCACGGTGAAATCGAGCGAGACAATTTGTATGTTGGATAAATACAACAACAAACAGGCAGAAGATCATTGTTCCCAACTGGAGAAGCAGAGGAGGGGTGGGCTTGCTTGGTGTTGTCCTTGTAAAAAGGATGTGTTGTGTCATATATTATTTTGTGGTTTTCCACTTCAATTATGAACTTTTCCTCATACTTGTTTGTCCTCTGGCTTTATATTGAATGCTGTAAACACCTCTGCCCTGTTGATTTCATGCCTGGCTCCGCCCAACTTGCTGGGCTTTGCTTGATTTACCATCTAAATGCGTGTGCTGCATATAGCCTTGTGTAACTGGACTCATCAGTCTCAACATACAGTGTGACATAGGGCTAAATACACAGTCAGTCTTCAGCTCATTGAAGCACTTACATGCATAATGTTGGGTTGGGGATTTGGCTCTCAAAGGAAAAGCAGTGGGCCCTCCTTGTCTAATATTAGAGCCTAATTCACACCCTATCAATCATATTATTATTATTTCTTATGTTAGTGGTTCTCAACTTTTTTACACAAGTACCTGAGAAATTACCACCATATGAATGTATGAGAGGGAGGGGCCCCCGCGTACCACCAGTGGTACCTGTACCACAGGTTGAGAAGAGAA
Source organism: Poromitra crassiceps (assembly GCF_964638095.1). Taxonomy (NCBI): domain Eukaryota; kingdom Metazoa; phylum Chordata; class Actinopteri; order Beryciformes; family Melamphaidae; genus Poromitra; species Poromitra crassiceps. Next base: position 56,272,734 of record NC_139627.1, on the reverse strand, counting down.
CCACTGTCTATTTATGTAGAAAAAGTTAGCCCCTGCTGTAAATATTTAAGCCCCCCCTTAGCCCCCCCAGCCACAATTGGCTGGAGCCGCTACTGTTCAACGCGCTGTCACAAGGACTTGTGACAGTCACTCAAAGCTGAAGGTTTTTTTTCACCAGACGCTGGTAAACGCACACAAATCACTTCTCCTGTCAGATAGATTAGTAATCCGTTTTGTGAACCCTCACATCATGTACATTTCTGCCGTCAGACATGCCCCCAGACCTCCAGGTGAATCTTTCACTCAATCTGCTGCACAAGAAGGCATGTTTTTCAGCTCTCTAGGGACAGACGGACGTTTTCGGTGAAAATGACCGACATTCAAGTGTCAATAATGCCTCCCCCACACCTAAAGATAATGCCTCCCCCACACCTAAAGATAATGCCTCCCCCACACCTAAAGATAATGCCTCCCCCACACCTAAAGATTTTCAAAATCTTGAAGATTATAAAAATCTTGAGAGTCCACACACCTCACGACAGAGATCACAGATTTTTTAACATTTCAATCTTGGAACGCACACACAATCGCTACCGTTCAGACGCAACCCCACACACTTTACGATTACGCTGAAGATTGTCACCTCGGAGGACTTGGGATCTCGCAGAAACTCGCATGATTAAACGTGACTTCAGAGCAAAACACGCTACCTTTCTCAAAGACGGGGTCCCAGATTTGTTTGGTTGTTGCTGCCTCCTACACAGGTCTGCAAATGATGTCTGGAATAAGAATTGCATATTTTCTAGGTCTCAATGTTTGGAAGTTCCACAATTGTGGACCATCCTATCAGCTTCTTCTGCAATGGAAATGTTGTTTTCTCCAAGCCCTCTCCTTTTTTATTGCAGTAGCTCCCGAACAGACGTAAAATTGTAGCAGAAACTATATTAAAAGTAGATTAAAAGTAGATTTGGACTGGTAGTTTTGTGGTCTCGGTCTCGACTCGAACTTCACCAAGGCATTTTGACTACAGGCCTGATGTGCGGCTCCCCGGGGTATCCCACCTTTGTTCTCTGTCTCCAGATCCTCCACCTTCTTCTTCTGCAGCTCCAGCTCGGCCTTGGAGGCGCTCAGATCGTCGTTCTGCTTCTTCACCTCCTTCTCTGTGTTGCTCACTCTGCCTATGAGGGACGTCACTGCAGAGTCTTGAGCTGGAAGCACAGAGACAAAATCACAATAGTTTAACTCATTCCCCGCCATTAACGTCATACGACGTCAGGCAATTTGATCATAGGATGATCTTACTGGCTGTTTGAACGAGACGTGTAAGCTTACAGTAGGCCATGTTTACACAACAACGGTCTCTGCATAAAACAGGAAACTGTCATTGCATTCTTGCCTTTGATTTTGCGTTTATACACAGCGTTTGTGATAACGATTTGCATACAGACTGAAGTTTCAAAAAACTCAGCAGCGTCAAGTGAGCCAGAATAAAACTGAAGCTTCTGGTTACAGCCTTCACAATAATGGCAATTAAATAAACTAATAGCCTTATTGATGCATGTTGCAAAGTTGTTTTTGTGTGATCCCAAATACACAGAACACAGAAAACAGACAACTAAAAATTAATCTTAACGCGTAGTGAATGGACGGTCCTGTTTTTTTTACTTACCCAGTTATATATTGCTGCTTTTATTTTGAAGGTAAAAAGGCCTAGCTTCCTGTATTCTGTCTATTTCTAACGTGATTGATTAGCTTTATAGGATTAAACTTTAAATTAATTTTTCACACGATAGTGACACAGAAGTCACAAATGATGATAAACTGCTCCAGCTTTGTCCATCACAGAATAAAAACCAGTAAAGCCCCATAAAAAAGAAAAAAAAAAAAAAATGCTATTTTAGTCAAATACAATGGTAGCCTTGGATAACACATTGCTCTGGTATTGGTCTTGATTTGGACTGGTAGTTTTGCGGTCTCGATCTGGACTCGAACTCAACCAAGGCAATCTTGACTACAGCCCTGATATGCGGCTCCCCGGGGTGTCCCACCTTTGTTCTCCGTCTCCAGATCCTCCACCTTCCTCTTCTGCAGCTGCAGGTCGGCCTTGGAGGCGCTCAGATCAGCTCTGAGAGCTCCTGCGTCATCGTTCTGCTTCTTCACCTCCTTCTCTGTGTCGCTCACTCTGCCTATGAGGGACGTCACTGCAGAGTCTTGAGCTGGAAGCACAGAGACAAAACCACAACAAACATTTAACTCATTTCCCGCCATTAACGTCATATGATGTCAATATGTGTTTTCACCGCCATGCGATAGATGGCGCTCTTGGCCACCTCATTAATTGCTACTTCACTCCTAAAGTTGCCCAGAAGCCAGGGTTATTGTCCCACAAAACCAGCAAGCAGAGAAAAGCAACAATCTCTCTTCAGGAAAAAAGCTCCATAAAACATAAACATTTCTTTGACTGCTTTTTGAACTTGTCTTGGTTTGTAGGCCTATCTCTTTTTTATTCTTGATTGTTGTATATTCATGTTTTCTCATGTGTATTATTGTAAAATGGGATACCGATAGCGTCATTCCCTTTTCTGTTTGCCTTCCAGCCGAGACCTCACGACCACAATGGAAATAAGTTTAACGACTTTATTGTCATATCCTGATGAATTATTTTATACTGTATGCTTGTTGGTGTATTTTATTTTTTAATTTGACAAAGAAATTCAATCAATCAATCAACATTTCCAGCCTGGTGCCTCAAAGTGGTGCAACAAGCTATTTCCTCCGGGTTCAACGCGCTGTCACAAGGACTTGTGACAGTCACTCAAAGCTGAAGTTTTTTTTTCACCAGACGCTGGTAAACGCACACAAATCACTTCTCCTGTCAGATAGATTAGTAATCCGTTTTGTGAACCCTCACATCATGTACATTTCTGCCGTCAGACATGCCCCCAGACCTCCAGGTGAATCTTTCACTCAATCTGCTGCACAAGAAGGCATGTTTTTCAGCTCTCTAGGGACAGACGGACGTTTTCGGTGAAAACGACCTACATTCAAGTGTCGATAATGCCTCCCCCACACCTAAAGATAATGCCTCCCCCACACCTAAAGATTTAGGTGTGGCCATTAACGTCATATGATGTCATGTCAGGCAATTGATCATATGATCTTACTGGCTGTTTGAACGAGACGTGTAAGCTTACAGTAGGCCATGTTTACACAACAATGGTCTCTGCATAAAACAGGAAACTGTCATTGCATTCTTGCCTTTGATTTCGCGTTTATACACAGCGTTTGTGATAATGATTTCCATACAGACTGAAGTTAAAAAAAACTCAGCAGCGTCAAGTGAGCCAGAATAAAACTGAAACTTCTGGTTACAGCCTTCACAATAATGGCAATTAAATAAGCGAATAGCCTTATTGATGCATGTTGCAAAGTTGTTTTTGTGTGATCCCAAATACACAGAACACAGAAAACAAAAAGTTCATCTTAACCCGTAGTGAATTGACGGTCCTGTTTTTTTTACTTACCCAGTTATATATTGCTGCTTTTATTTTGAAGGTAAAAGGCTTAGCATCCTGTACTCTGTCAATTTTTAATAGGATTGATTTAGCTTTATAGGATTAAACTTTAAATTAATTTTCCACACGATAGTGACACAGAAGTCACGAATGGTGATAAACTGCTCCAGATTTGTCCATTACAGAATAAAAACCCAGTATGCCCCATACAAAATACCTGTTTTATTAGGTAGCCTAATAAACTAAAAAGAAAACTACTTTCTAAAAAGTGCTACTCTAATCCATCCAAATGGCTTAGCTGTCATGGATTGTGTTGCATAGTTGCTTGCTGTGACAAAATGTGATATTGTAAGTCGCTTTGGACAAAAGCGTCTGCTAAATTACGTAATGTCATGTAATGTAATAAACAGAAAATATGCAATTTTAGTCAATAAATACAATGGTAGCCTTGCTACTATTGTATGTACCATACATTGCTCTGGTATTGGTCTTGATTTGGACTGGTAGTTTTGCGGTCTTGATCTCGACTCGACCTCGACCAAAGCGGTCTTGACTACAGCCCTGATATGCGGCTCCCCGGAGTGTCCCACCTTTGTTCTCCGTCTCCAGATTCTCCACCTTCTTCTTCTGCAGCTGCAGGTCAGCCTTGGAGGCGCTCAGATCGTCGTTCTGCTTCTTCACCTCCTTCTCTGTGTTGCTCACTCTGCCTATGAGGGACGTCACTGCAGAGTCTTGAGCTGGAAGCACAGAGACAAATCACAACAAACGTTTCACTCATTCCCCGCCATTAACGTCATATGACGTCAGGCAATTTGATCATAGGATGATCTTACTGGCTGTTTGAACGAGACGTGTAAGCTTACAGTAGGCCATGTTTACACAACAACAGTCTCTGCATAAAACAGGAAACTGTCATTGCATTCTTGCCTTTGATTTTGCGTTTATACACAGCGTTTGTGATAATGATTTGCATACAGACTGAAGTTTAAAAAAACTCAGCAGCGTCAAGTGAGCCAGAATAAAATTGAAACTTCTGGTTACAGCCTTCACAATAATGGCAATTAAATAAACTAATAGCCTTATTGATGCATGTTGCAAAGTTGTTTTTGTGTGATCCCAAATACACAGAACATATAGAAAACAGACAACTAAAAGTTAATCTTAACCCGTACTGAATTGACGGTCCTGTTTTTTTTACTTACCCAGTTATATATCGCTGCTTTTATTTTGAAGGTAAAAAGGCCTAGCTTCCTGTATTCTGTCTATTTCTAACGTGATTGATTTAGCTTTATAGGATTAAACTTTAAAGTAATTTTTCACACGATAGTGACACAGAAGTCACAAATGATGATAAACTGCTCCAGCTTTGTCCATCACAGAATAAAACCCAGTAAAGCCCCATAAAAAAGAGCAAAATAAACCAAAAATATGCTATTTTAGTCAAATACAATGGTAGCCTTGGATAACACATTGCTCTGGTATTGGTCTTGATTTGGACTGGTAGTTTTGCGGTCTCGATCTCGACTCGAACTCAACCAAGGCAATCTTGACTACAGCCCTGATGTGCGGCTCCCCGGGGTGTCCCACCTTTGTTCTCCGTCTCCAGATCCTCCACCTTCTTCTTCTGCAGCTGCAGGTCGGCCTTGGCGGCGCTCAGATCAGCTCTGAGAGCTCCTGCGTCATCGTTCTGCTTCTTCACCTCCTTCTCTGTGTCGTTCACTCTGCCTATGAGGGACGTCACTGCAGAGTCTTGAGCTGGAAGCACAGAGACAAAACCACAACAAATGTTTAACTCATTTCCTGCCATTAACGTCATATGATGTCAATATGTGTTTTCACCGCCATGCGATAGATGGCGCTCTTGGCCACCTCATTAAGTGCTACTTCACTCCTAAAGTTGCCCAGAAGCCAGGGTTATTGTCCCACAAAACCAGCAAGCAGAGAAAAGCAACAATCTCCCTTCAGGAAGAAAGCTCCATAAAACATAAACATTTCTTTGACTGCTTTTTGAACTTGTCTTGGTTTGTAGGCCTATCTCTTTTTTATTCTTGATTGTTGTATATTCATGTTTTCTCATGTGTATTATTGTAAAATGGGATACCGATAGCGTCATTCCCTTTTCTGTTTGCCTTCCAGCCGAGACCTCACGACCACAATGGAAATAAGTTTAACGACTTTATTGTCATATCCTGAAGAATTATTTTATACTGTATGCTTGTTGGTGTATTTTATTTTTTAATTTGACAAAGAAATTCAATAAATCAATCAACATTTTCAGCCTGGTGCCTCAAAGTGGTGCAACGAGCTATTTCCCCCGGGTTCAACGCGCTGTCACAAGGACTTGTGACAGTCACTCAAAGCTGAAGGTTTTTTTTCACCAGACGCTGGTAAACGCACACAAATCACTTCTCCTGTCAGATAGATTAGTAATCCGTTTTGTGAACCCTCACATCATGTACATTTCTGCCGTCAGACATGCCCCCAGACCTCCAGGTGAATCTTTCACTCAATCTGCTGCACAAGAAGGCATGTTTTTCAGCTCTCTAGGGACAGACGGACGTTTTCAGTGAAAACGACCGACATTCAAGTGTCAATAATGCCTCCCCCACACCTAAAGATAATGCCTCCGCCACACCTAAAGATTTTCAAAATCTTGAAGATTATAAAGACCTTGAGAGTCCACACACCTCACGACAGAGATCACAGATTTTTTAACATTTCAATCTTGGAACGCACACACAATCGCTACCGTTCAGACGCAACCCCACACACTTGACGATTACGCTGAAGATTGTCACCTCGGAGGACTTGGGATCTCGCAGAAACTCGCGTGATTAAACGTGACTTCAGAGCAAAACACGCTACCTTTCTCAAAGACGGGGTCCCAGATTTGTTTGGTTGTTGCCGCCTCCTACACAGGTCTGCAAATGATGTCTGGAATAAGAATTGCATATTTTCTAGGTCTCAATGTTTGGAAGTTCCACAATTGTGGGCCATCCTAACATCTTCTTCTACAATAGAAATGTTGTTTTCTCCAAGCCCTCTCCTTTTTTATTGCAGTACCTCCCGAACAGACGTAAAATTGTAGCAGAAACTATATTAAAAGTAGATTAAAAGTAGATTTGGACTGGTAGTTTTGTGGTCTCGGTCTCGACTCGAACTTCACCAAGGCATTTTGACTACAGCCCTGATGTGCGGTTCCCCCGGGGTGTCCCACCTTTGTTCTCTGTCTCCAGATCCTCCACCTTCTTCTTCTGCAGCTCCAGCTCGGCCTTGGAGGCGCTCAGATCGTCATTCTGCTTCTTCACCTCCTTCTCTGTGTCGCTCACTCTGCCTATGAGGGACGTCACTGCAGAGTCTTGAGCTGGAAGCACAGAGACAAATCACAACAAACGTTTAACTCATTTCCTGCCATTAACTCATTCTCTGCCAGGGTCATTTCGGTCTGTGTGCTCCCAGTGCCAGGATTTTGAGCATATTTCCTGATCTTCCAGGACCCACAGAATATTCTCTGCTAGGAATAAAATTACACAACATATCTCACAATAAAGCAGAGACTCTCTTCTTACCCCTTGTAAAAAACTGAAACTCTACCATGTTTCCTTGTTTAGTTACAAGCAGTGGAAGTTAGCTTGTTTTCACTAAAAATGCCCTCCTTGGAACAGAAATATGAGAAAAATAGGTTTTTAGTGAAGGACACCGTTTCAAGCAGAACTCTCTTTTGAGCATTTTATTTTTTGCCTCAGTGACACATCAGACACATTATACAGTATTTGTTTTCCCAAATAAATAAATAAAAAATAAAAAATAAGAGAATGTATTTGAGGGAGCTGTGTCGGTCCATCCCGCCCAGTGAGCGGCTACAGAGAGAGAGAGAAAGAGAGAGTCTGGCCCCTGGGGTTTCTTGACAGATGAGGCTTGGCCGCAGTATTTATCAAAGTATGATAAATATGTGCACAAAATCAAATAAATAATTTACTTTTACAGTTGCCATGTGGATTTTTAGCTTAGCTTGATAAAAGCATGAAGAAATGGAACGAACCCTTATGTGGTCACACTCACACACTCTCTCTCTCTCTCACACACACACACACACACACACAGGAATAACGAGTGCTGTAACGTTACCTGCTGTCACGTTACCTCTCATAACTAACGTTAGCACAGAAGATCACACAATAGCTACGTTAGTGCTGTAAACTTTGAAATGTTTATGTGACACATGTTTCGCCTTGGTTGCTGGGGACGGGTGTGTGACGCGGTTTGACGCGTTTGACGTATCCATGTGATTCCCCCTCCCTTGAGTGTGAAGGGAGCTCTCCCTTGAGAGCTGGCAAGAGGAAACGTGAAGCGAGTCATGCCGGCGGCATAAGTTATAAACAATGCGTGACAATTATACTCGAATGTTGTGTGTGTGATCATTTCATCTCAAACGCGATACAAAAAATAGGCTACTTTTTACCATCGTCATCGCTCTCTCCAAGTGGCACCCATCTCTCCTCCTCCGATTCATCTGTGTCAGACGGATCAGAACGCTGTGAAGGGGAGCCTTCGTCGCCATGGCGCTCCGTCGTGGAGCAACAACAAAAACGCCGGCGTCTTCCTCGCCATCGTCGCCATCCGAGAACTCTGGGTCGGACTCTGTTTCGACCACAGGCTCCACCCATAAATACTAAACTAGCGGGTTCCTTTTATCAGTTTGACCTGAAACAATGTCACAGGCTGGGAAAGTGTCTGATGTAATGTAAACAGCCAAAACATGAAAGTACGTTCGAGTACGTCTTTGGCACAGAACGCCATTGTTAAAAGTACGTCCGGGTACGTCTTTGGCAGAGAATGAGTTAACGTCATATGACGTCAGGCTATTTGATCATAGGATGATCTTACTGGCTGTTTGAACGAGACGTGTAAGCTTACAGTAGGCCATGTTTACACAACAATGGTCTCTGCATAAAACAGGAAACTGTCATTGCATTCTTGCCTTTGATTTTGCGTTTATACACAGCGTTTGTGATAACGATTTCCATACAGACTGAAGTTTCAAAAAACTCAGCAGCGTCAAGTGAGCCAGAATAAAACTGAAACTTCTGGTTACAGCCTTCACAATAATGGCAATTAAATAAACTAATAGCCTTATTGATGCATGTTGCAAAGTTGTTTTTGTGTGATCCCAAATACACAGAACACAGAAAACAGACAACTAAAAGTTAATCTTAACCCGTAGTGAATTGACGGTCCTGTTTTTTTTACTTACCCAGTTATATATTGCTGCTTTTATTTTGAAGGTAAAAAGGCCTAGCTTCCTGTATTCTGTCTATTTCTAACGTGATTGATTAGATTTATAGGATTAAACTTTAAATTAATTTTTCACAAGATAGTGACACAGAAGTCACAAATGATGATAAACTGCTCCAGCTTTGTCCATCACAGAATAAAAACCAGTAAAGCCCCATAAATAAGACCAAAATAAACCAAAAATATGCTATTTTAGTCAAATACAATGGTAGCCTTGGATAACACATTGCTCTGGTATTGGTCTTGATTTGGACTGGTAGTTTTGAGGTCTCGACTCGAACTCAACCAAGGCAATCTTGACTACAGCCCTGATATGCGGCTCCCCGGGGTGTCCCACCTTTGTTCTCCCTCTCCAGATTCTCCACCTTTTTCTTCTGCAGCTGCAGTTCGGCCTTGGAGGCGTTCAGATCAGCTCTGAGAGCTCCTGCGTCATCGTTCTGCTTCTTCACCTCCTTCTCTGTGTCGCTCACTCTGCCTATGAGGGACGTCACTGCAGAGTCTTGAGCTGGAAGCACAGAGACAAAACCACAACAAACGTTTAACTCATTTCCCGCCATTAACGTCATATGATGTCAATATGTGTTTTCACCGCCATGCGATAGATGGCGCTCTTGGCCATTAAGTGCTACTTCACTCCTAAAGTTGCCCAGAAGCCAGGGTTATTGTCCCACAAAACCAGCAAGCAGAGAAAAGCAACAATCTCTCTTCAGGAAAAAAGCTCCATAAAACATAAACATTTCTTTGACTGCTTTTTGAACTTGTCTTGGTTTGTATCTCTTTTTTATTCTTGATTGTTGTATATTCATGTTTTCTCATGTGTATTATTGTAAAATGGGAAACCGATAGCGTCATTCCCTTTTCTGTTTGCCTTCCAGCCGAGACCTCACGACCACAATGGAAATAAGTTTAACGACTTTATTGTCATATCCTGATAAATTATTTTATACTGTATGCTTGTTGGTGTATTTTATTTTTTAATTTGACAAAGAAATTCAATCAATCAATCAACATTTCCAGCCTGGTGCCTCAAAGTGGTGCAACGAGCTATTTCCCCCGGGTTCAACGCGCTGTCACAAGGACTTGTGACAGTCACTCAAAGCTGAAGGTTTTTTTTCACCAGACGCTGGTAAACGTACACAAATCACTTCTCCTGTCAGCTAGATTAGTAATCCGTTTTGTGAACCCTCACATCATGTACATTTCTGCCGTCAGACATGCCCCCAGACCTCCAGGTGAATCTTTCACTCAATCTGCTGCACAAGAAGGCATTTTTCTCAGCTCTCTAGGGACAGACGGACGTTTTCGGTGAAAATGACCGACATTCAAGTGTCAATAATGCCTCCCCCACACCTAAAGATAATGCCTCCCCCACACCTAAAGATTTTCAAAATCTTGAAGATTATAAAAATCTTGAGAGTCCACACACCTCACGACAGAGATCACAGATTTTTTAACATTTCAATCTTGGAACGCACACACAATCGCTACCGTTCAGACGCAACCCCACACACTTGACGATTACGCTGAAGATTGTCACCTCGGAGGACTTGAGATCTCGCAGAAACTCGCGTGATTAAACGTGACTTCAGAGCAAAACACGCTACCTTTCTCAAAGACGGGATCCCAGATTTGTTTGGTTGTTGCCGCCCCCTACACAGGTCTGCAAATGATGTCTGGAATAACAATTGCATATTTTCTAGGTCTCAATGTTTGGAAGTTCCACAATTGTGGACCATCCTAACAGCTTCTTCTGCAATGGAAATGTTGTTTTCTCCAAGCCCTCTCCTTTTTTATTGCAGTAGCTCCCGAACAGACGTAAAATTGTAGCAGAAACCAGGGCCGTAGCTAGCTATGAGGACGGGGAGGTCCGGACCTCCCCTAATATTTCAGAGATTTTTTTTAATATTTCAGAGATTTTTTTTTTTTTTTTTTTAGCCTTTATTTAACCAGGTTTGTCCCATTGAGATCAAAGATCTCTTTTACAAGAGAGACCTGGCCAAGAAACAGCAGCAACACAAAGTTACAACAAACAAACACATAAACACATACAATTGAAAAACATTAAAATTATCAAATAAAACATTTGCATACAGACAGCCTGTTCTCAAGAGCTTTTACCATAGCCTTAAAACCATTTAAGGTTAAGCTATTAAGTTTAAGATCAGACTGCAGACTGTTCCATGCGGTGGGTGCAGAGAACCTAAAAGCTTTCTTCCCCAATTCAGTTCGGACTTTGGGAACAGAAAATTGTAGAGTGTCCTGAGAACGAAGATTGTAAAAAAATAAAACAATCTGCATGGAAAACAGGAAAAGCATGAAAAACACGGGATCGCTTTTATTTTGAAACGAAAGGCAGGTCAGGCAGGAAGTCATCTGACGCCGCGTCCGCGGTAACTTGATTCTGAGAGAGCAGCAGCATGGTGGTGAGTGATGACTGTCTGTCTGCCTGGCGAGATAATTGAAGGTGAGCGAGCTGCGAGACAGTGAGCGAGTGAACGACAGACAGTGAGTGACACACACTGACAGATTTTTTAGCAACAACCAAGAAAGTAAGTGTCTAGTCTGTCTAAGTAACTTTGTGTGTTGTGTACGGCTTGGGTTGTGTACCTGTGTTTGTAGGTGTCATTTTGATATGAATTTGGCTAAAACAGTTTGTGTTTGTTAGTTACAATTATGTTGACAGGAGAGCTGAGCAGGTGGTGACATGAAAGAGAATATACTGAATAATGACATCACAACAGTATAATCCTAATGTTGATTTAAAATCATATATTACTCTAAATATGGCTTAAAAAGGGGGAAAAAAAACCTCAATTTTTTTTCGCCGCCGCCGAATCCGCCTCCCCTTGCTGGACCTCCCCTATTTCGGAACCCTGGCTACGGCCCTGGCAGAAACTATATTAAAAGTAGATTAACAGTAGATTTGGACTGGTAGTTTTGTGGTCTCGGTCTCGACTCGAACTTCACCAAGGCATTTTGACTACAGCCCTGATATGCGGCTCCCCGGGGTGTCCCACCTTTGTTCTCCATCTCCAGATCCTCCACCTTCTTCTTCTGCAGCTGCAGCTCGGCCTTGGAGGCGCTCAGATCGTCGTTCTGCTTCTTCACCTCCTTCTCTGTGTTGCTCACTCTGCCTATGAGGGACGTCACTGCAGAGTCTTGAGCTGGAAGCACAGAGACAAATCACAACAAACGTTTAACTCATTCCCCGCCATTAACGTCATATCTTACTGGCTGTTTGAACGAGACATGTAAAGCTTACAGTAGGCCATGTTTACACAACAACGGTCTGTCCGTCCAGGCGTTCCTCAGATATCGCGTTAACAAACATGGAACATCGTACGGACGGACGGACAGCCGTACGGACAGCCGTACGGACGGACGTACGGACGGACAACCCGGATCCATAATGCCTCCGGCCTGGCTATCGCCGGCGGAGGCATAAAAAGACTTGTTTTCTCTATTAGGTAATAAACCAAAAATATGCTATTTTAGTCAAATACAATGGTAGCCTTGGATAACACATTGCTCTGGTATTGGTCTTGATTTGGACTGGTAGTTTTGTGGTCTCGGTCTCGACTCGAACTTGACCAATGCAGTTTTGACTACAGCCCTGATGTGCGGCTCCCCGGGGTGTCCCACCTTTGTTCTCCAGATCCTCCACCTTCTTCTTCTGCAGCTGCAGCTCGGCCTTGGAGGCGCTCAGATCGTCGTTCTGCTTCTTCACCTCTTTCTCTGTGTCGTTCACTCTGCCTATGAGGGACGTCACTGCAGAGTCTTGAGCTGGAAGCACAGAGACAAAATCACAAAGGTTTAACTCATTTCCTGCCATTAACGTGATATGATGTCAATCCCTGTCAGGCAATTTGATTATGGGATGATCTTCCTGGCTGTTTGAATGAGACGTGCAAGCTTAGGCCTGGTTTACACAACAACAATCTCTGCATAAAACGGGAAACTGTCATTGCATTCTTGCCTTTGATTTCGCGTTTGTGGTAATGATTTGCGTGCAGATTAAAGTTTCAAAAAACTCAGAACAGCGTCAAGTGAGCCAGAATAAAACTAAAACTTCTGGTTACAGCCTTCACAATAATGGCAATTAAATAAACTAATAGCCTTATTGATGCATGTTGCAAAGTTGTTTTTGTGTGATCCCAAATACACAGAACACATAGAAAACAGACAACTAAAAGTTAATCTTAACCCGTAGTGAATCGACGGTCCTGTTTCTTTTTTTACTTACCCAGTTATACAGTATATTGCTGCTTTTATTTTGGAGGTAAAAAGACCTAGCTTCCTGTATTCTGTCTATTTCTAACGTAATTGATTTAGCTTTATAGGATTACACTTTAAATTAATTTTTCACACGATAGTGACACAGAAGTCACAAATAGTAAAGTAAAGGTAAAGTCCCACTGATTGTCACACAATGTGTGAAATTTGTTCTCCGCATTTGACCCATCCCCTGGGGGAGCAGTGAGCGGCAGCGTGCGCCGCGCTCGGGAATCACATGGTGATTTAACCCCCCAATTCCAACCCTTTGATGCTGAGTGCCAAGCAGGGAGGCAAATGGGTCCCATTTTTATAGTCTTTGGTATGGTATGACTCGGCCGGGGATCGAACTCACGACCTCCCAGTCTCAGGGCGGACACTCAGACCACAAGGCCACTGAGCTGGTGACAAATGGTGATAAACTGCTCCAACTTTGTCCATCACAGAATAAAAACCCAGTAACGCCCCATAAAAAAGACCAAAATAAACCAAAAATATGCTATTTTAGTCAAATACAATGGTAGCCTTGGATAACACATTGCTCTGGTATTGGTCTTGATTTTGACTGGTAGTTTTGCGGTCTCGGTCTGGACTCAAACTCGACCATGACTACAGCCCTAAAGTGCGGCTCCCCGGGGTGTCCCACCTTTGTTCTCTGTCTCCAGATCTTCCACCTTCTTCTTCTGCAGCTGCAGGTCGGCCTTGGAGGCGCTCAGATCGTCGTTCTGCTTCTTCACCTCCTTCTCTGTGTCGCTCACTCTGCCTATGAGGGACGTCACTGCAGAGTCTTGAGCTGGAAGCACAGAGACAAATCACAACAAACGTTTCACTCATGTCCCGCAATTAACGTCATACTGTATGACGTCAATCCATGTTTTCACCGCCATGCGATAGATGGCACTCTTGGCCACCTCATTAAGTGCTACTTCACTCCTAAAGTTGCCCAGAAGCCAGGGTTATTGTCCCACAAAACCAGCAAGCAGAGAAAAGCAACAATCTCCCTTCAGGAAGAAAGCTCCATAAAACATAAACCTTTCTATGACTGGTTTTTGAACTTGTCTTGGTTTGTATCTCTTTTTGGCCGGTGTGTGCGCATGCGCCACGGTGGCCTGTCATCTCCACTCGTCCATACAATTTGCGTGCCCGACCTGGGGACCGACCTGGGGCCCATCCTGGTCTGGTCGTCCCACTGGTCACCGCTGTACGCCGCTGTACTCCGCATTCAAGTTGTTGCCACGGTAAGTGTGTCCACTGAGTGTGTCCACTGAGCTTCTTTTCCACAGCTCCAGCTTCTTCAGTTTTCCAGTTGTTTGCAATGACGACAGAGCGTGTATAGAGAAAGTGACGACAGAGCGTGTATAGAGAAAGTGACGACAGAGCGTGTATAGAGAAAGTTGGGAGCTTTAGAGAAAGTTGTGCACTCGTGCGCCAAGGCAGCGCTGGCGTCCCACAGCTGAGCTAACGTTGTTTTCAATCTGCTTAATTCATTGCATATTGTGGGCAGACCAGCGTGTTAACTTGTTAGCTGGTAGCTATCAAGCTAGCTCCAGCTGATGAGCTAACGTTGTTTTCAATCTGCTTAATTGCATATTGCGGGCGGACCAGCGTTCTTCCAGCATTTACTTTCTGTCTGCTCCTTGTGCCCGGCTAGCTAAGTCCAACGTGCCAGAAAACCACAAAATAAACAATGATGCTGATGATGCTGATAAGAATAAAATGATATTAGGGATATATGATTCAGTTTCAGTTGTTCTAGCCTCATAGTCTCGTAGCCTATATGGGCGACTGAAGTTTATTTATCCACCTTTTCTTTAGATAACAGCACGATGTGAGAAAACTGCCTCAGAAATTAGTTTATCCATTTTTTTGACCAGTGACCACTACAGCACTGCTCCACAGAAAAGAAAGAGCTGCATGACGTTTAGAATTGACGAACGGTAGGTTCATTTAACACAAGACAAGTAGCCTAATGTTAAACTTCCTTTTTTTAGGCTACATTTTCCCCTCCAGATAACATCCAATTCTGCAATCATCCTATGAGAAACATGATATGTGCATGCTTTACCACATCGGCCATATCCTAGGTTTCAATCTAGCCTTGTTTTATTCTTGATTGTTGTATATTCATGTTTTCTCATGGGTATTATTGTAAAATGGGATACCGATAGCGTCATTCCCTTTTCTGTTTGCCTTCCAGCCGAGACCTCACGACCAAAATGGAAATAAGTTTAACGACTTCATTGTCATATCCTGATTAATTATTTTATACTGTATGCTTGTTGGTGTATTTTATTTTTTAATTTGTTAAAGAAATTCAATCAATCAATCAACATTTCCAGCCTGGTGCCTCAAAGTGGTGCAACGAGGTCTTTTCCCCAGGCTCAACGCGTTGTCACACGGACTGTCACTACAGTCACTCAAAGCTGAAGGATTTTTTTCACCAGACGCTGGTAAACACACACAAATCACTTCTCCTGTCAGGTAGATTAGTAATCTGCTTTGTGAACCCTCACATCATGTACATTTCTGCCGTCAGACATGCCCCCAGACCTCCAGACATCGAGCTCCAGCAGCCGCCGCCCCCTGGGAACGACGAGAGAGAGAGTAAAAGACACCTAACCGAGCAACCCTTTGATCCGAGAGCCCAGAGATCCGTTCAATCATGTAGGCGCGCCCCTCCTGCTTTCCTCTCGCAAGACACGTTTCATCACACGAGCTTCACCTCGCTCTTCGTAACAGCAGCTTAACTGTCAGTGGGCAACAATGGCCGTAGTCGACTCAGTGTTATATATTTGGGTTCCTTGCAAGGAAATATGATGCGTGAGAACACATAGCGAGCTGTCCACGGCCAAGGAGGGGCAGATTATGCACGCTCCGGCGCCTTGGAGGTGCTTAATGAATGAGTAGCTATAGACTGGAAGGGTGATGTCCGACTTTTATGATGCAATTTGTTGTTAACTGTATTGTATTAACTGAAGCTCAACCCGTGTCTACTAAACTTTTCTTCTTGGTCATGATTATGAGTTTTGGCACACTGAATGACAAATTGCGAGCACTCCCGAGATAGTCGGGAGGGGGGAATCTTCGCCACAATGGGGCAAATTCTCGTCAGGTCTGGGGGGCATAACTAAAGAAAGGCAGATGAAAGTAGAGGCTCTCTTCTTTCCTTTGAGATATCCAGTGTTTACATAGTCATAGAAGAACATATTCGCAGGGTCCTGGAAGATCAGTGAAAATGGTCAGAAACCCTGGCAGGGAATGAGTTAATGGATTTGTTTTGCTGTTGCCGCCTCCTACACAAGTCTGCAAATGATGTCTGGAATAAGAATTTCATATTTTCTAGGTCTCAACGTTTGGAAGTTCCACAATTGTGGATCATCCTATCAGCTTCTTCTGCAATGGAAATGTTGTTTTCTCCAAGCCCTCTCCTTTTTTATTGCAGTAGCTCCCGAACAGACGTGAAATTGTAGCAGAAACTTTATTAAAAGTAACGTATACGACCGGCCTAATGATACAGTCAATGAATGGTCCTAACGTTACACAACTGTTGCTATTCCCGAGCACAAGTACGCAGGGCTTTCATGAGAGGAGCTGTCAGTGACGGCTTTAGACTGGCTGTCACAGCTGTCAATCAGCCTTTTTTATATCACCAAATAACTACTTAAAAACACACTGATCAGAACAAATTAGCACTTGGACATACATTAGCATGATGAGAACTACCTAAAATGATAGAAACCACCTTTGGTGGAAAAAATATTTTATTGTTTAGTTTGGGTCATTTCCCATCCACTAACATGGCAGAGGCGGGACTTGTGAGCTATACGGGGACCGACCACCAGGGCGGCGGTCTGAGATGCTTTGGCCTCACTGTAGAGAGCTCATATCCTGTCCATTCATATACAGTCAATGGTTGCAGCTTGTGAGCTTCACACGCAGCCCGCTTAATCACGCCTTAGTACTGTCACACACCACTACAGACAGGGTCGGCACTAGTCCCACACCTCACTAGTCTGACACCTCACTAGTCCCACACCTCACTAGTCTGACACCTCACTAGTCCCACACCTCACTAGTCCCACACCTCACTAGTCTGACACCTCACTAGTCCCACACCTCACTAGTCTGACACCTCACTAGTCCCACACCTCACTAGTCTGACACCTCACTAGTCCCACACCTCACTAGTCCCACACCTCACTAGTCCCTAGTCCCACACCTCACTAGTCTGACACCTCACGAGTCCGACACCTCACTAGTCCGACACCTCACGAGTCCGACACCTCACTAGTCCGACACCTCACGAGTCCCACACCTCACGAGTCCGACACCTCACGAGTCCGACACCTCACGAGTCCGACACCTCACGAGTCCGACGCCTCACTAGTCCGACACCTCACGAGTCCGACACCTCACGAGCCCGACACCTCACGAGTCCGACACCTCACGAGTCCGACACCTCACAATTCCGACACCTCACTAGTCTGACACCTCACGAGTCTGAAAAATGACGCATTGGACAGACATCTCATTAGTCCGACAGCTCGTTAACCCGACAACGAAAATCTCACTAATCCGACCGCTAGTTGATTTCGGTTGTTCGTATGGAGAGACTCAGGTTGCTGAGGACCAACTCACTCAGGAAGTTCACGGCTATTTGGGACCCGTTCCTGGCCTACTTTGACAAGATTAGAACTGACGAATAACTGGCCCAGCTGATTTCTCATGGACTCCTTGCACGGGATTTTATGTACAGCATTTAAGCACCTTATGCGGCTGGTAGCACCATATTGTAATGTTGGTGTGTTTTGTGTTTTTTGTTTTTTTGTGTCTGTGTCTGTGTTTGTTTTGCCTTTGTTCTGAAAATTGAAAATACAATATTGTAAAGAAAAAATAACTGCTGCTGGTTTGAGTGGGAAGATGAAGAGGAATGGGATCGGGGATGATGCTGTTAAGAGGTTACTAGAGGTGGATGTATCTGAAGAAAAGATAGATGAAATACTGAGGGATGCATTTAAGCAAACTCAGACAATAGAGAGCCGCAGTAACGAGTCCGGAAATCATCGATGCTAACAGTCCTGGTTCTTCACTGTTTTCGCCTATGGGAGTTTTGAATGGGTTTTTGGCGCAATGCTTCTAATAATCTCTCTGGGCAACGCTGGCTTAATCAAACGCGAACCAGTGTTTAGTAACTGCGAGCAAGGCACACAAGGCCACCACTTCCATCTGTGATCCTCACAAACCTGCGCTCGATAAACAACAAAATTGAAGAGATCCGCGCTTATACGAGGTACTGCGCAGATTTTCGGGAGGCAACATATTAACATAAAACACAACAAAATAATGTACGGGTTTTGAGATAAACTATGTTGTAATAGTTTCTCAAGCCAGTTAATGCAGTAGTTTTTCAGTAGCAGTACTGCACACAGTACTAGGTGTAAGTAAGTACTCGCTGTCCCACACATCACACATCACACATCATCCCCGCGTCCCACCTGCGTTTTTCCTCTCCAGATCCTCCAACTTCTTCTTCTGCAGCTCATTGTTGGAGGCGTTCAGCTTGGATCTGAGAGCTGCTACCTCCTTCCTCTGCTCCTCCTCCTCCCTCTCGTTGTCGCTCACTCTGTCTCTGAGGGACGACACTGCAGCGTCTTGAGCTGGAAGCACAGAGACACATCACAACAAAGCTGTTATGGATTCGTTTTTAAGCGGTGCAGCCACTTCTATAAGGGACTATGTGTGTCCGCCCTTGTGTCTGTGCTTCCATCCGTTATGGCACAGACTGTATGTCACACGCACGCACGCACACACACACACACACACACACACACACACACACACACACACACACACACACGCATGCACACACACACACACACACACACACGCATGCACACACACACACACACACAAACGCACGCACACACACACACACACACACACACACACACACACACGCATGCACACACACATACACGCACACGCACACACGCACGCATGCACACACACACACACACACACACGGATGCATAGACGCACGCACACACACATCGATAGAGTTCCTACAAAGCTCTGGAAATGACTGGGAAAAGAATAGGGAATTTTCAAGGTCTTAACATTTAGAAATTACACAATTATGGAACAAGGGAGAGCATTCGCAATAGCTGTGACCAGTTATGTGATGTCAGTCAGAGTGTGACATCTTCCATTCCATTGTGATGTCATCACTCTATTGAGAGGTGTACCCCCATCGCCCCTCTTTTAGCCAATTGGCATGAAGAGAAACACACATTGAGACAGTTCAACCTCCATGCCAAGTTTCGGCCTCAAACGATCTCTGATTATGTCACCACATCATCAGATACTTGCTAACAATGTCACTTATATTGTGACATCACTGCTCTGGTGAACATTTTGTGGAACAACCAACCAACAGTGGCATAGAGCTGTTGGCCCATCATTCGCACTGAGTTAGGACATCATTAGTTACTTGGTTACCTCACTAATGATGTAATTGATAGGACTTATGACATCATCAATGGCATCAAACCATCTCTGATGATCTCTGATACTTGTTGCTAATGATGTCACTTCTATTGTACAGGAAATGATTAGCTGCCAAACTTGTGCTTGATGGTTGCCTCAAGCCAGCTATACCTATCCTCCCCTTCCCTCCTCTTAATCAATGTCACCAATGCGGACTCATGGATTCCTCAGATCATCCTCATGGAACTCCCAATCTTGTTACCCCTTTTTTCACCTAGCTAATTAGCTAGTATTCTCTAAACCTACGAACACTTAAAGACTACATTTTCTATTTCTTTTTGGACTATTTCTTTTTGGACTTTTTACATTTTCAACTCTCTTCCCTGATCTTAGGATAATTTAAAAACTACATTTTTGTATCCCTTTTGTTGGACTCCTTTTTACATTTTCAATTTTCTGTTCTTTTGTAAATTTTATTTCCATAATAAACCATTTACAGAGTTTCATTATCGGAAACTCTGTACATGGTTTAGCCCGGCATCTCTTGGCCTGTCTCGGAGGGGAGTCCCCAGATGGGGTCCATAGCTGGGCCCCTACAGCACAACGACCTCACAAGGTTCCTCCTCAGCCAAGTCACTGAGGCAATGCATGTGGCGATCCATGTGGTGGATTTGGAAAGGTTTTCTTGTGTTCACTGGGGGTGAGGGGGCGCCGCTGTGTCCCGGCCTGGCCTTCTCTCCCACGCCTTATGTGTGTGGGGGTGGGGGCCGGGGCGGGGGGCATCGGTGCTCTCCATCACTGGTCGAGGGCTGCCGGTTGGTTTAGAATAGCCGATAGGTAGGCGATAGATTAGCTACAGCCTAACTATAGGCTGACCTGTTATAGTGTTTAGGCAAAAATCAGACTAGAGCAGAATAGGACAGGCCAGACTAGGCTGTAGATTAGGTAGATCCCCTATGTCCCAGTTAGCTCTGGTTAATGTCTAGAGTAGTCAGTTTGTCTGATCTCCCCCCCCCCTCTCTTTCTCTTTCCCCCTTCCCCCGCTCCTTCCCCTCTTCTCCCTTCCTGTTCTCTCCTCTCCCACATTTCCCATTCCCCCCCACCTCCTCTCTTTCCATGCTCTTTCCTCCCCCACATCCCACCGCTCTCCCCCCTCCCTTCTCCTGCTCTCTCCTCTTTCTCCCCTCTGCTCCTTCCTCTCCTCCCCAATTTTCCCCATTCCCTGCCACTTCCTGCTCTCCCCTCTCTCACATTCCCCCTGCTCTCCCTCCCCTGCACCCTCCCACCTCTCCTTCTCTGTTCTCTCCTACTCCACATTTCCCATTTTCTCCCCACCTCCTCCCTCTCCTCCCCCACATCCCCCCGCTCTCCCTCCCTCCTCCCCTCTCCTGCTCTCTCCTCTTCCCCCCTTCCCCCACTACTCTAAAGCATAGTACACATTCTACTCCAAAGCATGGCACCCATTCTATCCCCTCCAATATTCCGCCACTATTTAAAGCATGGCACCCATTCTTCCCTAAAGCGAGGCACCCATAAGCTCTATATGTGAACATGTGTTTATTTGGCAAAGGGACTCACTACTAAAGGCTTGCAGCCAATTAAATTAGGCATAGTTTGGTTGCTGAGAAATCGACATATGTCCGTTTGCAAAATGTGTGTCTATATTTCTCTATCATATAATTGTTCGATGTGTTATTATTACTACTGTAATATGTTAATGTTGTGTCAGCTAGCCCTCCTTTCCCTGTTCTCTCCATATAGTCTCCCATACTCCCCCATACTCCCATACTCTTCCATACGCTCTCTCCTCTCCCACATTTCCCATTCTCTCCCCACCTCCTCCCTCCCCCTGCTCTCTTCTCCCCCACACACCCCCCCCCCCTTTCCCCTCTCCTGCTCTCTCCTCTTGCTCCTTCCCCACCTCCTATACCCTCCAACATTTCCCATTCCCTCCCCACCCCATCACTCTCTCACATTCCCCCTGCTCTCCTCCCTTCTCCTGCTCTCTCCTCTGCTCTCTCCTTCATTTCTATATTTTCTATATTTCTCTATCAATTGTTCAAATGTTATCTTTATTCTGTATATTCTTGCTACTGTTGTGTCAGCTAGAATTAGCTAGATATATTTTCTGTGAAGCCCTCTGAGACATGCTTGTGAATTAGGGCTATATAAATAAACTTGACTTGACTTGACTTGACTATTGTGACATCACCCCTATCTGGCTGCAGCTATTGCGAATTTGTGCTTGTTACTTGATAAACAGTTAATCTATTATTACAATTATAATTAATTAATTAATCACTGAATAGCTAGCAAGCTGTGATGTGCTGTTCTCTGTGGCGTCCCACCTGCGTTTTTCCTCTCCAGATCCTCCAACTTCTTCTTCTGCAGCACGGCGTTGGAGGCACTCAGCTTGGCTCTGAGAGCTGCTGCCTCCTTCCTCAGCTCCTCCACCTGCTTCTCAGTGTCGGTCACTCTGCTTCTGAGGCATGACACTTCAGAGTGTTTTTCTGGAAGCACAGAGACAAATCACAACAAAGATATAGAAGCCTGTATGTTAGCCCATATTTGGCTAATTTCGCAGCAGTGGTGGTGCTGGGCAATTAGTGCATTTAGAGGCGTGTCCAAGTCATTGTGCTATTCTTTGCAGTGTGTATCTGCCCGTTCGCTGAGCGAAAAGGTGAAATGGGCTGGATTTAGAGGTATCATAATTAGGAAAATGTGTTATACTGCATATTTACAGTTCAACGTTCAATGTGTCCCAAATATGGATCCACAACAGTGAAATAAGGGTCCCAGTTTCGTATAATTACCTCCGCAAGCAGAGTTGGTCATGTTACGTTTTCACCCCCGTTTGTGTCTTTATATTGATATCTAAAAAAGTATGAACGGATTTGCACAAAACTTTGAAAATTAACTTTCCATGCCCACTGGCCAGAAGGGCCAATTTTGTCAATCACAAAACATAGCTTACAGACTACAGTAAATAGCGCTACACAGTTCAAAGTAAATAATGCTAAATAAGGAGCAACATTTTTCGACTGCCGCCTACTTCTAGAATTGAATGAAATGTATTCACTTAAAAACTGCTCCGTGGAGTATATGGCCTAACGTTATGCTTGCAGAGTTAAAGAGTGGCACCTGGTAATCTATAAATTGTATTTTATTGTACCTTTGTAGATCATCAAGAAACTTGAAATGAATAAGGTTAGATGTGTTTAATAGAGTCTGAAATTAATAAGGTTAGATGTGTTTAATAGAGCTTGAAATGAATAAGGTTATATGTGTTTAATAGAGCTTGAAATGAATAAGGTTAGATGTGTAGAGCTTGAAATGAATAAGGTTAGATGTGTTTAATAGAGCTTGAAATGAATAAGGTTAGATGTGTTTAATAGAGCTTGAAATGAATAAGGTTAGATGTGTTTAATAGAGTCTGAAATGAATAAGGTTAGATGTGTTTAATAGAGCTTGAAATGAATAAGGTTAGATGTGTTTAATAGAGCTTGAAATGAATAAGGTTAGATGTGTTTAATATAGTCTGAAATTAATAAGGTTAGATGTGTTTAATAGAGTCTGAAATGAATAAGGTTAGATGTGTTTAATAGAGCTTGAAATGAATAAGGTTAGATGTGTTTAATAGAGTCTGAAATTAATAAGGTTAGATGTGTTTAATAGAGCTTGAAATGAATAAGGTTAGATGTGTTTAATAGAGCTTGAAATGAATAAGGTTAGATGTGTTTAATAGAGTCTGAAATTAATAAGGTTAGATGTGTTTAATAGAGCTTGAAATGAATAAGGTTAGATGTGTTTAATAGAGCTTGAAATGAATAAGGTTAGATGTGTTTAATAGAGCTTGAAATGAATAAGGTTAGATGTGTTTAATAGAGTCTGAAATTAATAAGGTTAGATGTGTTTAATAGAGCTTGAAATGAATAAGGTTAGATGTGTTTAATAGAGCTTGAAATGAATAAGGTTAGATGTGTTTAATAGAGCTTGAAATGAATAAGGTTAGATGTGTTTAATAGAGCTTGAAATGAATAAGGTTAGATGTGTTTAATAGAGTCTGAAATGAATAAGGTTAGATGTGTTTAATAGAGTCTGAAATTAATAAGGTTAGATGTGTTTAATAGAGCTTGAAATGAATAAGGTTAGATGTGTTTAATAGAGTCTGAAATTAATAAGGTTAGATGTGTTTAATAGAGCTTGAAATTAATAAGGTTAGATGTGTTTAATAGAGCTTGAAATGAATAAGGTTAGATGTGTTTAATAGAGCTTGAAATGAATAAGGTTAGATGTGTTTAATAGAGTCTGAAATTAATAAGGTTAGATGTGTTTAATAGAGCTTGAAATTAATAAGGTTAGATGTGTTTATTAGAGCTTGAAATGAATAAGGTTAGATGTGTTTAATAGAGCTTGAAATGAATAAGGTTAGATGTGTTTAATAGAGCTTGAAATGAATAAGGTTAGATGTGTTTAATAGAGCTTGAAATGAATAAGGTTAGATTTGTTTAATAGAGTCTGAAATGAATAAGGTTAGATGTGTTTAATAGAGCTTGAAATGAATAAGGTTAGATGTGTTTAATAGAGCTTGAAATGAATAAGGTTAGATGTGTTTAATAGAGCTTGAAATGAATAAGGTTAGATGTGTTTAATAGAGCTTGAAATGAATAAGGTTAGATGTGTTTAATAGTCTGAAATGAATAAGGTTAGATGTGTTTAATAGAGCTTGAAATGAATAAGGTTATATGTGTTTAATAGAGCTTGAAATGAATAAGGTTAGATGTGTTTAATAGAGCTTGAAATGAATAAGGTTATATGTGTTTAATAGAGCTTGAAATGAATAAGGTTAGATGTGTTTAATAGAGCTTGAAATGAATAAGGTTAGATGTGTTTAATAGAGCTTGAAATGAATAAGGTTAGATGTGTTTAATAGAGCTTGAAATGAATAAGGTTAGATGTGTTTAATAGAGCTTGAAATGAATAAGGTTAGATGTGTTTAATAGAGCTTGAAATGAATAAGGTTAGATGTGTTTAATAGAGTCTGAAATTAATAAGGTTAGATGTGTTTAATAGAGCTTGAAATGAATAAGGTTAGATGTGTTTAATAGAGCTTGAAATGAATAAGGTTAGATGTGTTTAATAGAGCTTGAAATGAATAAGGTTATATGTGTTTAATAGAGCTTGAAATGAATAAGGTTAGATGTGTTTAATATAGCTTGAAATTAATAAGGTTAGATGTGTTTAATAGAGCTTGAAATGAATAAGGTTAGATGTGTTTAATAGAGCTTGAAATGAATAAGTTTCACTTTCCCCACCCAGGTTTATCCTGCCGGTCTGGGGATAGTCACAAGCTCGCTCGCTTCTCGAACTGTTGGGCCACCACTGCCATGTTGATGTCACAATATCAAGTGTGACATCATCAGGGATGTCACATACACTGATCATGGCATGAACATGACCAAAATGAATAGCTTCAGCACTAGTCAATTTGACACGAAACACAACAAAATAAAGTCCCGATTTTGGAGGAAACATTATAATAAAGTTTATCAAGCCAGGTACTGCAGTAGTTTTTCAGTAGTGGTACTCCACACAGTACTAGCTGTGGTTCCTCAGGGCATCCCACCTGTGTTCTCCCTCTCCAGGTCCTCCACCTTCTTCTTCTGCATGCTCAGCTCAGCTTTGAGAGCTGCTGCCTCCTTCCTCTGCTCCTCCACCTCCCTCTCGGTGTCGCTCACTCTGTCTCTGAGGGACGACACTGCAGAGTCTTGAGCTGGAAGCACAGAGATAAATCACAACAATCATTTGTGTGTGTGTGTGTGTGTGTGTGTGTGTGTGTGTGTGTGTGTGTGTGTGTGTGTGTGTGTGTTTTGTCTTCTTCCAGTGTGGCTGAAAACATCCTGCCACATGAAGGAACCAGCAAACCTCAATTTCATAGCATACATGTTGATTAACATCTTCATCAACCATTTACTAATATTAGTTAGTACCTTAATTAACATGTAAACCCTTAATAAATGTTAACAAGAGACAAGCGAGTTGCAAGCCTCAAGCCTCCTCCAGCCTAGCAAACTGCACTGCATAATTCAACCCTTGGGCCATCTGTAAATACTCCAACTCTCAGCAAAGAACATTGAATTCTGTCTGGGTTTTCGTGCCTGCTCTTTGGGGTTTCTTTCTGGGCCACGACAAGACCAAAATAAATAAATGAATACATATTTTTTTATGATATGAAAGAGATGTATTAAATCTTAACATTTGTGAAGCTGGAACTTGATATTTGTACTTGATAAATGACTAAAACGGTTAATCGATTTTCACCATTATAATTCATCAATCAATCAATTGCAGACTAGTTTCAGCACTAGTAAATATTACACAAAACACAACAAAATAATGTACCCATTTTGGGATAAACTATCGGTACTCCACAGAGTACTAGGTGTAAGTAAGTACTAGCTGTGATATGCAGTTCCCTGGGCGTCCCACCTGTGTTCTCCCTCTCCAGATCCTCTGCCTTCTCCTTCTGCAGCTGCAGCTTGGCTCCAAGACATGCTGCCCTCTCCTCTGCCTCTGTCACTCTGTGGTCCAACACTGAACACAACAAGAAGCTTTCTTCAAATACAAATTAACATCAATGTAATTATTGCCGAACAGAAGCATTTGTATAAAATACTGTATGTAAAAGAAGGTATAGCTAATTCGATCAAATGTCATCTAGGAAGGGGGGGGGGAGATACAGCATAGTATCACAATATTCTGTGTGGCAATATATCGATACACACAGCCAAGTATCACAATATTTTATTATATAAATTGTCAGGTGCATCATGCATGCAACATTTATGACAGGTTTTTATGACTATTAACACGTTCACTGCCGTCGACGAGTTGACTCGTCAAAAAAAATCCAACGGTTGACTGCCGTTGACGAGTCAACTCGTCAAAAAAAAAAAAAAAAAAATTTGACGGTGGGACGTGGATCAACGCCCCCCACGTCTCCTATAAAAATATGGGAGCCACCGAACGTGTACAACCCATTCCACCGACCCACTAAGTGGCGACAGTGCTCTCCAGACTAGAAAAAGCGGAGCCAAAACTGCAGGGGAACGCGCGAGGAAAACCATTCTCATACTGTAAAATGGATTGGCGAAAACGCTTTCGCTTTTGCGCTGAGAGCTGGCGGTGGGGGATTGCAAATTTGCATAATAGATTATGGGTGCAACACACTTTGAAACACGCAGCATAAATAAGACCAGAATCGCAAAAGCTTCATCAAAGCTCTCAACCGAAACCCCAAGAAACGAGCGAGCCCATCCAGACTCGCCCAAAGAGCGGCCGCCAGCAGACAGGCAGCAGCAGCAGCAGCAGCAGAAACTCGCTTGTGACACGCCCGCTGCAGAGCCACGGAGGGAGGAGGAGAACACACACGGAGGGAGGAGTTTGAAGGAGAGGGGGGTTTCCTGCTGTTATGGAGGAAATTACTGTTCAAAACTATTGTTTAGATGTCTGACGTCTTACTGATGCCAAAAATGAATGGTTAAAGTGACTGTTCTATCGAATTTCACAAAAAGCCATTTATCTCAGCTTAAATTTTCAGACGCTGAAACCATGCTGTATTCAACTGCTAATGCCCACATAACTACTAACTCTACAAACTAACTCTTTTAGACAGAGAAAGCACACATTCTATTAGTTCTTTTGAGATATTTTGTGTTCACAAAATCTTAGCAGAAAATAATCCTCGGCTCTTGAAAGATGAGCCAGAATCCTCAAAAAAAAAACTTGGCAGAAGCTACCTACAGTATAAAAAAAAAACTGCTGGCAGTGAATGTGTTAAATCAACATAAAAAAATATTGAAGTGAGATCAAACAAAGTTTTATTTTACTTAATTTTATTTATTTTATGCTGCTATCTTGGCCAGGCTTCCCTTGAAAAAGAGGTCTTTGTATCTCAATGGGACTGACCTGGTTAAATAAAGGTTAAATAAAAACATTTATTTTATTTATTTATCATTTGCAGTAAAAAAAAAGAGGTAATAAATAAATATAATTATAGCTGCTGCGCAGCAATGGGTCGTGGCCGGGCATGTCTCAAGGCTTTGAGCTAGAGGTTTTCGGGTATGCCTGACCCCCCGAATACCCGAGGTTCCGACCCGGACCCGGCCGGGTCTAGGTCCATTCAAAAGAAGTGCCAAACCAAAGAAATTGTGGGAGTTATTACGCGCCAAAAAAGTGGCTGCTGCGCAGCAATGGGTCGTGGCTGGGCAAGTCTCAAGGCTTTCAGCTATTATGACATCACAATTGCTCGAGTGACATCAGTGATGGCATCACTGATCACTGCTTGACTGACTGATGACATCACAAATACAACCTAATTGCCAAAGGTAATTAAGGTAATTAGGCTATACACGGGGCCAGAATTCAACGTTTTGATGCACTGTGGGCTCAATTTTTGACCGATCGAAAATCTGTTTTGATACTTTTGTGTAGAACAGTCTAACGATGCAGATGCTGAAGTTTGGTGTCGTTTGAAGAAAAAATGTGGGAGGAGTAGGGTTTAATTCGTTTTTGCAGTTTTTGCAGTTTTGCGGTCTTTAGACTTCATAATTGGCCATAGGTTGCTATGTACAAAAGTTTCCCCTCATTTAGGCACACATTTCGGTGAAAGTTGCAAAGCCGTAGCACGTATGCCTGATTTTTTATGAATTTTTTAAGTTTTAAACTTTAGACGGTCGCTGTAGTGCCACCGTTAGGACTATTGACCCCAAATTTGTGTCAAAGACGTTTGGCATGGGACTGGACCTTTGTGCAAAGTTTGGTTAGTTTTCATCCATGGGAAGTCGAACTTCCCGGGAGGAAGAAGAAGAATAATTATAGCTGCTGCGCAGCAATGGGTCGTGGCCGGGCAAGTCTCAAGGCTTTGAGCCTTGAGCCTTGAGCCTTGAAATCAGCTCAGAAGTGTCAAGTGTCAATACAAGAAGGAAGGTTGGCCATAATGACAATGAATCAGCACTTCCTGCCGCCCTTCAAAATAAAACAATTTAGAAGGTACAGGTACTGAATGCTGCTATAGCGCCCCCTAAAGGCGAAATGACACAATATTTCTCCTATAGGCTCAGAGTACATCCTTCCACACCTGGACCAAGGTTGGTTAGGATCGCACGTTGTGTTCTAGAGTTATGGTGAAATTGGCCCCACCCACAGAAGTTTGGAAGTCGATTATATCGCAACGGTGTGCTTTTTTCAAATACCACGAAACAGTGTTGTGCAGGACACTCATCACATGATGTGTGCTTTGGTTTGGTGAAGACTGGACAAAATTTCAAGCGGGAATTGCAAAAAAGACTGTTTTGGACCAAATTCAAAATGGCGGAAAATCTAGTCAGACGGAAATGGGCGTGGCCTAGATGAGTAGATGCGGAAGGACCCAAGGAATCCAGGGAAAAAAGAAGTTTGATGATAGACCATACGGTTCAGAAGTTATGGACCAGAATGTAAAGAGGGCTGTTATAGCTCCACCATCTGCTCAATTTGTGTAATTCTTTCGTGTAGAATAAAAGGCCCCTCTGTGCACCTCCCTACCAAGTTTCGTAGCTGTAGCTGTTATGGTTTCTGAATTACAGCTAATTTACTGCAAGATTTTTCGAAACCCCATGCAAGTCAATGGGGGAAAAAAATATTATGACATCACAATTGCTCGAGTGACATCAGTGATGGCATCACAATTGCTTGACTGACTGATGACATCACAAATACAACCTAATTGCCAAAGGTAATTAAGGTAATTAGGCTATACACGGAGCCAGAATTCAACGTTTTGATGCACTGTGGGCTCAATTTTTGACCGATCGAAAATCTGGTTTGATACTTTTGTGTAGAACAGTCTAACGATGCAGATGCTGAAGTTTGGTGTCGTTTGAAGAAAAAATGTGGGAGGAGTAGGGTTTAATTCGTTTTTGCAGTTTTTGCAGTTTTGCGGTCTTTAGACTACATAATTGGCCATAGGTTGCATTGTACAAAAGCTTCCCCTCATTTAGGCGCACATTTCGGTGAAAGTTGCAAAGCCGTAGCACGTACGGCTGATTTTTTATGAATTTTTTAAGTTTTAAACTTTAGACGGTCGCTGTAGTGCCACCGTTAGGACTATTGGCCCCAAATTTGTGTCAAAGACGTTTGGCATGGGACTGGACCTTTGTGCAAAGTTTGGTTAGTTTTCATCCATGGGAAGTCGAACTTCCCGGGAGGATGAAGAATAATGGCAAATACAAGAAGTGGCCTGGCCGCTTCGCTGGCCCGGCCACTAATAATACAGGCAAATACAATAAGTGGCCCTGCCGCTTCGCTGGCCCGGCCACTAATTAATATATCCCAATATAAGAGGGAGCAAGTGGACTTTGTCTGTTTGTTTACATTTTTGTCTCACTGATGATCTCATAGGCACATATGTCATAGGCGTTGTGACATCAGTGATGTCATAGGCAATGTGACATCATCAGTGATGTCACATTGTGACTTCATCAGTGACAGTGATGTGATCAGTGATGCGAAGTTGAGCAATTGTGCGCTGCGCATGCCAATAGAGCAGGCAATTGTGCGCTGCGCATGCCAATGGCGGTTGAGGCCGTGTGGGAAGCCCGCAGCGGGCAAGCCTACGGTTTGATAGAGCCTACGGTTCTATCATGACTTAAAGCCCTCCTCTGGTCTATTTTGTCATTTTTAATATATTTCATGTGTTACTGTGTTTTTTCCGTGCTCTGCTGATTAGCCCCATTGTTCCCCAGTGTATTTTTTTGACAAATAACCTTATTTTGGGCTCAAAGTCCTAAAACTAAGCTGTTTGTAAAAACGGGTGATGACGTCAGACATTATGTTGTCTAACGAGTGACAAGTCATAGACAAATACAATATTTACAGTAAATATGATCTTCCATTAGCTAGCTCTTAGCCATTAGCCACTACGTTTGCTAACTAAGTGCTCCCCAGGCTCAAAATGCTGCGATAGTAACTTTTAACCAGTTCGAGTTGTGCTCTTTCCATAAGGTGCATCAGCTTTGATATTTGTTGGCCTGGTTTGTTAACAATAAGTAATATTTTGGCTTCTAAAAATGTTTTTCACTGAGATATGACTGAACCAGTATGGCCGCTACTTCTGTTTTATCACAGACAAAGAGTATCCTGAAGACAAGAGGAGACGCTCTTCTGCTTCAGTGGAACAAAGTGTCTTCGGTTGTTATCAATGTAAGCTTTTTGGCACAAATGGTGACGTGTGTTGTTACAGCGCGTGCATAATTATATGTACGTTTTCATCAAACATCAACGTGAAACAGGTAGGAAAAACTGAGTGGAGGAGGGCTTTAAAGATGCAATATGTAACCTTTAGCATTATCATTATAATATTATAGCATTAAAATGTCTAAAAACGAGTAGACCTATGTTATACAGTATATATTATTTATTTATGCACTTACATTATCCCAAATGTTTTCAAAAGTTTGTTATATGTATTATATTATATCAATAACACTCAGAGCGACTCGCTTTTTGTCGATGATGTCATCACCGAGCCAGCTGTTACTTGGATTCTCCGCGAAATTCTAGACAATTTTCTTACTTTTTCAAGTCACATGACTGTCCGTTTTTAGATATTGGTCATTTTTAACTATATCTTTTCACTGGATGAATGATTTTAGTCATCGGAGGTCTGGATCTTATTCGTTAACGTTAGTTATGTTAGAGAAAGAGAGTAAACAGCTCGCCTTGCGGACATCCTGTATCCACTGAACTGATTTGGAAAGAAATGGTGAGTTTTATCTGCTTGGCGTCATGCCAGTACCGTGTGTGCTGGCGTTGGTAGAACAATGCAAAATCATTCCGCCTTGGGAATAGTGGGCGGAGCCCCGTATAGCCCAGGCAGAGGGAGGCGCCTCTCTCAAGCTCTCCTCTCAAACCACCTGTCTGGTGAGGTATCGCCTCACCTTGTCCATAAACCGGGGTTATATTCATAACCTTATGTTTTATCACAGAAGGATGGGGAATACCTCACTATATAATCTCTCTCTGTCAGACAGGCTTATCTCTCCCGTAGTGTCAGACAGGCTTATCTCTCCCGTAGTGTCAGACAGGCTTATCAGGCTTATCTCTCCCGTAGTGTCAGACAGGCTTATCTCTCCCGTAGTGTCAGACAGGCTTATCTCTCTCGTAGTGTCAGACAGGCTTATCTCTCTCGTAGTGTCAGACAGGCTTATCTCTCTCGTAGTGTCAGACAGGCTTAACTCTCTCGTAGTGTCAGACAGGCTTATCTCTCCCGTAGTGTCAGACAGGCTTATCTCTCTCGTAGTGTCAGACAGGCTTATCTCTCCCGTAGTGTCAGACATGCTTATCTCTCTCGTAGTGTCAGACAGGCTTATCTCTCCCGTAGTGTCAGACAGGCTTATCTCTTCCGTAGTGTCAGACAGGCTTATCTCTCCCATAGTGTCAGACAGGCTTATCTCTCCCGTAGTGTCAGACAGGCTTATCTCTCCCATAGTGTCAGACAGGCTTATCTCTCCCGTAGTGTCAGACAGGCTTATCTCTCCCGTAGTGTCAGACAGGCTTATCGCCAAACCCCAGAGGAGGTCACACATTCCTCATTGGGGTCCCTCTCATGCTATGTGCACGTCGGCCAGTATCGGCCTAGCCTGCTTGGTATCTAATGCCCGGCGGACTGGGAACATAATAGAGAGCCGCAGTAACAAGTCCGGAAATCATCGATGCTAACAGCCCTGGTTCTTCACAGTTTTCGCCTATGGGAGTTTTGAATGGGTTTTTGGCACGATGCTTCTAATAATCTCTCTGAGCAACGCTGGCTTAATCAAACGCGAACCAGTGTTTAGTAATATCATCTTCACAGACGAGGACAACTTTTATGAGTTTTGAAGCTTTTACGTGCCGTTAAAAGGACGGCTAGCTAGCAAACGGCTAAATGAGACTACACTTTTGAGTCGATGGGGATATATACGTCAATAACGTCACCACTTCAAAGGGCGAATACGGAAATTCTCTTTCCCTCACCTGGTTCAGCCCGTTCATCCCGGGGTAATCAGTGCACACATCCAACAACAGTCCAGGTTGAGTGCCGACGTGACGTGGAAGCCTATGCGACAGTGTGTAGTTCTGGATTAGCTTAGCTCGAGCATTTTACTTCTAGGGCTTGCATTTACGCTACAAAACTCATGAAAGTGGTCCTCATGTCTGAAGATTATCCGACAGAACTCTGGTTCGCGTTTGATTAATCTTGCGTTGCCCAGAGACCGTATTTGAAGCATCGTGGCAAAAACCCATTCAAAAATCCCATAGACAGAAACAGTGAAGAACCAGGAAGTTCGGGACTTCCGCATTCTGCCTACAAAAATACGTCATCCCTGCGGCTCTCTATTCAGGCCAGGCATTAGATACCATGCAGGCCAGGCCAACACACGCAGACACACATGCTGGCTACCGAAGGCCGCCGCCGAAAAATGTGGGCAGTTTGAAGCAAGATTTGGTGAATATAATCAGGGTTGGGGAGTAACGGATTACATGTAACGCCGTTACGTAATCTGATTACAAAAAAATGGTAGCCTAACTGTAATCTGTCACAGTACATTTTAAAATGTGTAATCTAGATTACAGTAACGAGGGTATAGTAACGGCGTTACAGGCGGGATTACATTCGCCCTTGCCTCTTCATTAATTTTACAAAATAACAACAAAAAACGGTGTAGCCAACTGGCGAAATGATCTTGGGGCCAGTCCTTCAGTCCTCCTCCTTCAGTCAGCAGCCCGACAGGGACACAGACAGCTCTGAGAGTCTTGCAAGCCGCCCAACGCTTGTTGGGAAAGCAAATGCACGAAGCGAAATGTGGAAGTATTTTGCTTACGTTGCCGACAGCGAAGGCAAGCCCGGACACATCAAACGAAGCCAGTCTGTAAAAAGTGCTTCAACGCGATGCAGGTGAACGGATAAACATCGATCCAGCCAGGCTATTTCTCTCAGACAGGGATCCCAACTTCTTCAAATATTTCAGTTCAAAGACTGGTTAGCGAATGTGAATGATACAACATACATGCCCTCTTAAGTCAAACAAGTGTGATTTATTGTGTGACAAGCGAACTTATTTCAGCATCGGAGTTTTGCCGATATTGATTTACAGGTAATTTTCCTGTAGGCATGTGTGAAAACGGCTTTAGTGTTTCACGTCGTGTTTCAAGATTAAAGCAACAAGCTGCGTCTTCCACTCCACATCATGAAAAATACCCATAACGTAAATTAAAGTGGTCTTAAAAATAACTCTTGTTGTATTCTCCTCAACTTCATGTTGGTATAAACATTCTTATCTGGTTATCAATGGTAAAACATGCTTCATCTAGTTAAATAAGGGTTTTAGCCAGGACTCTTGACCAGGACTCCCTGGAAGAAGAGATCTTGTATCCCAATGGGACATTCCTGGATTAAAAAAAAAAGTAATCCAAAAGTAACTGAAAGTAATCCCTACTTTACTTTTAAATAGTGGTAATCGGATTACGTTACTAAGTACAATTTTTTACAAGTAACAAGTAACTTTAAGGGATTCCTATTTAAAAGTAACCTACCCAACCCTGAATATAATGCTAACGTGATGTTACCTATTTGTTCACTAATAGAATTCAACATTGCCTAGATAACTGCAAGTATAATATGAAGACGTAAAAACACAAACATGCTTCTGTACAAAAGCTTCACAGCAAACTTAATTTAAGGAAGAGTGCAGTGTCCTGTCTTGTCTTGTCTGAGGTTAAATGCAAATACAAAAATAATAAAATCAAACTGCTTCATCTCCACTTTAAACTGTATTGTGCAGTCCTACTGATAATCCCATAAAGCACATTAATGTGAAAGCAATAAGCATAGCCTACATCGTCTCTGTTGTGCCAGGACCTCGAATGTGCCTTTTTTCACTTTTTTACTTTTTGTCATAAATCAGTGCCATTGGTCACCCTTCACGTCTCTGTGTGGTTTAACAAATGCAACCAATGGAAAAGCATTAAAACGAGCTTGTGAGTAAATCTCGTAACGCCATTCACCCTCAATCTGTCAGTCAAACCTCGAAATTCGTCCCCTACCTCCGTGTGTACCCCCCACGCAGGACAGTAAACCCGGAAAAGTCACACGGCAGACGTGCTGTGTATTTCTCATATCATTTTGACTAATCCTGGCTTCCTCTGACGTTAATATATCAATCAAATGTTTTCCAGTTATTCCTAGGCTGCAAACTTGTTTTAACATGCAAATCGGAGTGTTTTCTGACGAGAAAAGTAACGTTAACGCTACGTTATGTCAGACTATTTCTCACCCCATGCCAAAGCCCCCGCCTCGGCCATGAGAGGCGAGGGGCAATGCTGTTGCTCCTGCGCACGCCCCCGCAGCCTGGAGCTTGGGGGCTCCCGCTTGACTGCCCGGGAGAAAGTGCTTCCAAGTCGGACTGATAATATAAACAACATCGTTTGAGCTTATCCAGGTAAGATATTAATAAAGTAATGACACATTCAGTGGGAAACTAACTATAATTAAGACATGTGCCAACTTTGACGACGTTTGGTTCAGTATTTTAACTCATTGAGTGCCAATGACGACTATAGTCGTCAATTCAAATAGTAACGTTCAGTGCCAATGACGACTAAAGTCGTCAATTGCGTTTTTTGACGGTGGGACGTGGATCAAAGCCTGATCCATCTCCTGTGAAAGTATGGTGGATGTTGAATGTGTAAAAGCTATTTTACGGACCCATTAGGTGGCGACAGTGCTCTCCAGATTACAGAAAGGCGAGGAAAAAACAGAGAAGTCATGGGGAAACGGAAATCGCATCCGTATGCATCGATATGCATGAAGCATAACGTTAGCTGTGCCTGCAGCAGCCAATCTGCTGCCACAATTGAGCCCCTCCGTGTCCGCTGCGATAGCCCATCCGCATGATTAGTTGTGGAGTTGTTATTATTCTCAACTGGAAGCATGGGAGCCGGTGACAAATACACGCGGAACGCTGTAAAAAAGCTGGATGTAGCGCACTTTTCAGTACAGAGCAAACGCAGCAGAGAGCCACCAGAGACACTCCCACGGAGGTGGGGTTTGTAGTTGAGCGGGGTGGGGCACGCAGGGCAGCATACAACACTGACCCAGACAGACCCAGACAGCAGGACAGGATTGGCAAACGCAAGCTAGAATATCTGATGCCCACCAGCAGTAAATCAAGACCAGCAAGAAGCTGAAACCAACAGCGCACGCAGGGGCCAGCGCTGCTGGTTGCAGCTAAAAAATATTATTTTGCCAAACAAAATTCCTTTGTTTTCACTGTTTTATTGAAGGAAATTATTTTTGAGGTGTGACTACATCAGAAAATATTAGCTTCAGAGTCAGTCATGTGCTTGAAATGCTTCATTTCACAAAAGGCTAATTATCTGCAGCTTCTAATTTGAAACGTCTCTTTTTGGTGAAAACAACCTATCTTCTCCAGCTCATAACTAAAGAACGGAAAATTATATCAATAAACTTTTTTTTGCTGATGATAGAAGAGAGTCTCATCGTTCTTTGGGCGTGTTCGGTGTTTACATAGTAATATCACACAATATTATGTGGGCCTCGAGAAATCACTGAAAACGCTCTGAAACTCTGGCACTGGGAGCATCCGTTTTCCAAAAGTGGCTGGCACTCAATGAGTTAAGAGCAAACAGGATTTTTTAACTTCCTGAAAAGTTTCTGTTTTGGAGATTTGAGGTCCTGGAACGACAGCGACGACATGTTTCGCTTCATGCTGTGAAATTGTAGCCTAGCTGAAGGTTCCTGATTCTGATAAGTTCAACACCACCTCCAGCTCTGCAGGAGCACCTGCTACAGTGCTAGTGCTGCTTCTGCCTCCTTCTCCACTTTTGTGAAGAAAACCTCAAAAGCAATCCAACCCATACTTTCAGTTTAGTCACTACTGTTTACATTTGACCAATGGGATTTTTTTTATATAGCCTAATATAAATAAATAAATAAATACAAATTAGTGTTAATCATTTAATTTCTCTCGAATATTCTAGAGGCAATAGATAATTGTCTACCACTGATATTGTAGTTTAGGCCAAGACACAACATAGGCTCCTTGCCCACCTCTCTGCACCTCTTTTCTTCTCCATTTTGGCACCATTGAACAGCAAGCCTTGCCCACCCGCGCTGGGGTCTCAGCAGCTTCTGACTGAAAAGTTAACTCATTCCTCCCTGCCTGGCTGCCTGCAGCCTGCCTGCCTGCTATCTGCGCAACTAGGAACACGTTGGCCCCTATTCTCCCACAGGCCTTCGGCGCTAAAACGGGCCTTCGGCGCTAAAAAACGTGCCTTGCGCCTGCCTCGGGAAGATATCAATATGGCTTTACGCTGCCAAATGCGCTTTAGGCCGAATGGGCGTGGCACACTCCCTGAATGGGCGAGAATGGGCGTTTCGGCGTTAAATATCGGCCTAATGATATCTTCCCACCTGGCGTAAATTTAGCGCTTTGCGCTTTTGAAAACCAGGCCTATTCAGTGCGCTGGTTGCGTGGAGCGCTCCCCTCTGGCTCCCCTCTGTCACCCTTCTCTGTGTCACTCTCTCCTCAGTCTGACAGGCACAATACGACTCTCTCTCTCTGACTCCCTCACTCAGACAGACACAACACACTTCCCATAGGAAAAATAAGTTGTAAGTTCACTGCCTGGCATGTCCCAGCATGCATTGTGGTACTCCATTTCGCTACTAAATAGCAACCAAATGAGCCGAAAACCTATATAAAAGGTAGATCTAAATAATGTGTAATGGTAACACAACCTGCAATTGTAGAACATTTCAATATTGGACCAAATAAAACATCGAAATGAAAACACCACCCTATGTGAAACATATATGTCCTCCTGGGCCTATATATATCCCTTGTCGATTTAACGTGATTTAGATAAGTGACAGCGGAACGCGCTTCTACTGTCATCTGCTATACTGTGATGTCCGCTCCAATAACTTGGCCCTACTTCACATTTAGTTTTACAATAAAAACACATTTATGCAATGACTTTACATAATGTAGGGTATATTTATGTGCATCATCCTTCCTGCAGCAGGTGAGAGAAAATGATATCTTTCTGGACAAACTTTCACCAATCTAATAGGCTATATTTTTCTAGCTGATGCATTTAGAACATTCTTTTTACTTTGATCTTGCTATAGTGTAGGGTATTTACATGCTTGCAGTATTTAAACTGCAGTTAGATTGGTTTGAGAAGCATAATAATATGGAATAATAGCCTATATATGGAGACAGACAGACTGGATGAAGGGAGGGGGGGGGGGGGGGGGGCAGAGCGCTTGGCTTTGTCTGGTTTTACCGGATTTGTCCAGGAATTGGAGCTTAAAAGGCAAGCGTGTGACTCTTTACTGCAATTCTCCAATGAGCGGACTATGCATAAGTTTATGCTTAAAAGCCGTGGTTATAATGGTTGAGGCTGCGTGTAGCGCCGATACCAAGATAGCGAGTGCGCTGGTCCACACCCACTAACTGCGCTAGGCGGCCTAGCGCTAGGCCTTAAACGCAGTTTCTACGCCGATTGCAACGATAGGGCCCGTATACATACTGGCCTGCTGTTCAGTGAGTGCCTGGCCTGCAATTTTTTTTATTTATTTTTTGCAAGCATGTAAATACGCTACACTATAGCAAGATCAAAGTGAAAAGAATGTTCTAAATGCATCAGCTAGAAAAATATAGCCATCCCTATGTCACGATGAGATTAGACTGGTGAAAGTTTGTCCAGAATGATATCGTTTTGCTACCTTTTCTTCTCCCCTGCTGCACAGGTAGGATGATGCACATAAATATAGCCTACATTATGTAAAGTCATTGCATAAATGTGTTTTTATTGTAAAACTAAATGTGAAGTAGGGCCAATTTATTGGAGCGGACATCACAGTAGGACATGACAGTAGAACCGCGTTACACTGTCACTCATCTAAATCACGTTAAATCTGCAAGGGATATATATAGCCCCAAGATGAGATATACGTATGTTTCACATAGGGTTGTGTTTTGATTTCGATGTTTTATTTGGTCCAATATTGAAATGTTCTACAATCGCAGGTTGTGTTTACATTACACATTATACCTTTCTATCTATTTCGCCTCATTTGGTTGCTATTTATTATCGAAATGTATTAGCCCAATGCATGCTGGGAGATTTCACATTTGTGAAAGCCAGGCAGTGAACATTTGTTTGGCCAGAATGATCTCGTTTTCGCTCGCCTTTTCTTCTCCCCCACTGCACAGGGAGGATGATGCAACAGCCTCTGAATGTCACAGGCTCAAAACTGTCATGTTATAAAAAACTGTAATGTTGTTATACTACGTACGGTATAACAACTTTGTTTTTCTATCGGACTTGTGCCTGTCTGAGCGAGGGAGAGAGAGTGAGAGGGGGACAAACTGAGATCAGCAGAGCAGAAGCTGTGCGTGGAATATCCGCGGCGCACTGAATAAGGCCTGAATAAGCGCTAAATTAACGCCAGGGGGGAAGATATCGTTAGGCAGGCGCGGACTGCATAATCGGGCATGTCGGGCAAATGCCCGGTGGCCTGGCCTGGCCTGGCCTGCAAAAAAAAAAAAAAAAAAAAAATTGTGTGCCCCCAGTCAGGCCACTCACTGAACAGCAGGCCAGGCGCCGCCTACTGGTTTACTAGTGGTTTTATTACTTTATTCAGGGTTAAAGTGGGTGCATCTCATTGTAAAATTGGACTCGGCCCAAATTGGGCTTCAAACGGCCCAAATCTGGCTTCAAACGGCCCAAATTGGGCTTCAAACAGCCCAAATCTGGCTTTAAACGGCCCAAATTGGGCTTCAAACGGCCCAAATCTGGCTTCAAACGGCCCAAATTGGGCTTCAAACGGCCCACATTTTTCGCACGCGCGTCGGCCCATATCAGCCTGGCCTGCTTGGTATCTAATGCCCGGCCTGAATTTGAATCCCAGTCCGCCCCTGTCGTTAAGTTTCAAGTTTCAAGTTTAATAATTTATATAGCACCTTTCATACAGGAAGCAACCCAAAGTGCTTTACAGGAGGAAAAAACAAAAGGCACACACGCCTTATTTAAAATCAAAAAATACAATAGGATAGGATAAATAGGATAGGATAAATAAAAATAGGTTAAAAGTGGCAGTGGAAGAGCTGATTAACAGTCAAAGGCGACTGAGAACAACAGGGTCTTAAGTCTATTCTTGAAGGCAAGTAATGTCGGGGCATACCTGAGGTCTCTAGGAAGTTTATTCCAGCTAGTGGGGGCATAGTGGCCAAACGCGGCTCTTCCGTGTTTGGAGTTGATCCTAGGAATATCCAATAGGCCGAACCCTGCAGACCTGAGAGGTCTAGATGGCTCGTAGCGTGGGAGCAAGTCGGCGATCTAACTTGGACCAAGGCCATTTAGCGATTTATATACCAACAACAATATTTTAAAATCTATTCTATAGGATACTGGAAGCCAGTGTAAGGACCTAAGAGCTGGAGTGATGTGATCAGCTTTCCTAGTCCTGGTTAAAACTCTAGCCGCAGCATTTTGGATGAACTGGAGTTGTCCAAGTTCTTTTTTAGTGAGGCCGGAGAAAATGCTATTGCAATAGTCCAACCTACTAGAGATAAAGGCATGGATTAATTTCTCTAAATCTTGTCTGGACATGTAGCCCTAATTCTTGCTATATTTTTTAAATGATAGAAGGCTGATTTCCTAATAGACTTAATGTGGGAGTTAAAGGTCAGGTCGGAATCGATAATAACACCAAGATTCCTGACTTGGTCCTTGGGCTTCAAGGATCGCGACTCGAGGAGCGCGGCAATTCTGAGCCTCTGCTTTTCTGGTCCGAAAACGATCACCTCCGTTTTATCTCCATTCAACTGCAGGAAGTTTTGATTCATCCAGACATTTATTTGGTCAATGCACCGGCAGAGTGAGTCTATTGGAGAGTAGTCAGCTGAAGAGAGAGCAATATACAATTGCGTGTCGTCAGCAAAGCTGTGATAGGCCACATTGTTTTTCTGCATAATTAGGCTGAGAGGGAGCATGGTTGAAGAGAACAGGCCCCATTATAGATCCCTGCGGCACCCCACAGGTCATACTAGTTATGGCCGATTTGTTGTTGCCCAAGGACACAAACTATTTTCTGTCGCGGAGGTAGGACCTGAACCAGGTTAGGACTGCACCCGAGAGCCCAACCCAGTTCTCTAGCCTATCAAGTAGGATTGCGTGATCGATGGTGTCGAATGCCGCACTCAGATCCAGTAGTACCAGAACTGTACTTTGGCCTGTGTCTGTGTTCATTCTGATGTCGTTTATGATTTTGGTGAGCGCGGTTTCTGTGCTGTGATGCTGGCGGAAGCCTGATTGGTGCTTATCTAGAAGTGCGTTTGAGGTTAGGAATTTGTTGAGTTGCTGATAGACAACCTTTTCAATTATTTTACCTATAAAGGGAAGATTAGAAACTGGTCTGTAGTTATTGAGAATGGAAGCATCTAGGCTACGCTTTTTTAATAGGGGTTTGACAACTGCAGTTTTCAGTGACTCAGGAAAGGTGCCGGTCAGGAGAGAAGTATTAACTATGTGCAGTAGGTCCGACGAAAGGCAGTTATAAACGTTCTTAAAAAAGCTCGTTGGAAGGATGTCGAGACAGCATGACGATGATTTAAGGCCTCGCACGGTTTCTTCCAAAAGCTTGGGGTCAATAGTAAACTGGGACAATTTTAACAGGCTAGGGATCGGTGGGAAGGATGAAGCCCCAGCATTTGGTAGCGTGGAGCCACTGGTAATAGCCAGCCTGATATTAGCAATTTTGTCCGTAAAAAAGGCGGCAAACTCATTACACTTGACAGTGGAGAGAAGCTCAGGTGGTACACTGAGGGGCGGGTTGGTCAGTCTGTCAACAGTGGAAAATAAAGCACGTGCACTGTTCACATTTTTGCTAATGATGTTAGAAAAGAACGATTGCCTCGAGCTTTTCAGTTCGAGGTTGTAGGATTGGAGGCTTTCTTTATAGATTTCAAGGTGAATATGAAGACCAGTTTTCCGCCACATACGTTCCGCTTTCCTACAGATCTGTTTTTTACATCTAACAGATGGTTTCGCCAGGGTGCTTTAGCCTTGCCAGACAGCGTGCTTAACCTTGGTGCCATGGTGCCAGGTGCCATGCTATCAATGGCAGACAGGATAGCTGAGTTGAAGTTATTAAGGATGTCATTGACAGAGGCTGATGTGGGGGGGGATAAGGAAAGTTTTTCCATAAACAGTGTGATGGTGCCTGCGTTGATGTGTCGCTTTCTAACGGTACATGACCTATTTATGATCTCAGGGGAGATCTCCATTTCGAAAAAGATGCAGAAGTGATCAGACAGTGCAACATCAACGATCGACACAGAGGAGGACTTGAAGCCCTTAGTAATGACCAAATCCAAGGTGTGACCCTTGCTGTGAGTGGGCCCAGAAACAAGTTGGCACAAATCAAAGGTGTCAAGTAAACAGTTCAGATCGTAGGCAAAATTGTTATTGGGGTTATCAATATGGACATTGAAGTCCCAGGCAATAGCTATACAGTCATAATCAATGAAGATGAGCGAGAGCAGATCAGCAAATTCAGAGAGAAAGCTAGCAGAGTATTTAGGGGGCCTATAGATATTCAACAGCAAGATGGTAGTAGAACATTTCAAATTAGCAGCAAGGTATTCAAATGAGGGGAAGTCTCCAAATGTCACCTGCTTACATTGAAACAAATCAGAGAAAATGATTGCGACACCCCCCTCTTTCCAGCCCTGGGAGTGTCAACAAAGCTGTAGCCCCCACGGGAGCAGTCTCAGTCAAAACAGCCATACGACTATTCGAATCCAGCCAGGTTTCAGTGAGGAACATTAGGTCCAGTTTGTGGTTGATGATTAGGTCATTGATCAGAAGAGATTTATTGGATAGGGATCTAACATTGAGAAGAGCGGCTTTGATACTGCTTACGCCAGGATCGTGAGATGACTCACTAATGAGGGGGATGGAAATTAGATTACTATTTCTAGTTGGAGGGGGGGGGGGGCTAGGAATTTCAGAGGATGGTGTGGAGGTGATACGTCCTCCTCTCCGCCAGGGGGAGCTGGTGAGAGGATTTGCATCGGAGGAGTGTGTGGGCTGTTGACCAGTGTCCAGGTGGGGAGGGGAGGGGGAGGAAGAGGGAGGGAAGAGGTGAACGTGGGCAGCAGGGGCAGACAGTCAAGCAGGCATGGCCGAGTGGACAGCAACAGCGTGACGGAGATTTGCACTGAGCATTTGGACGCCTAGAGAACTCGGGTGGAGGCCATCTGCAGCGTACAGGAAGGAGCGTTCCCAAAATAGATTGAAATTATGAATGAAAGTGATGCCGTGGGAGATGCAGGACGATTGGAGCCAGTAATGGAGCGCTAACAGACGACTAAATCGCACGTCACCATGACGGAGAGTTGGGATTGGGCCAGACAGATATGTGGATTTTCCACTAGCTGTGAGCAAATCGAAAAGGCGGATGAAGTTTTGTTTTGTTTGTTCGGAATGCTGACGGCCAGTGTCATTGCAGCCCACATGAAGAATTAGTTTTTTGACAGATGATGGGAGTGAGGCGAGGATGACGGGGAGTTTATCTATGATTTCAACTGTCGTGGCCCCGGAGAAGCAAAACGTGATGGCGTTAATATAACGAAGATTTTCACGGTGGTCGGGACTTGTAGACTGATTGGGCTTCAAGGAATTAGCAACCAAACTAACGTTAGTGACCAGACTAACGTTAGTGGCTACTTCCCTCGAACATGGCGGGTTCGGTGACACCCCCGAATGACCGGAGGAACCAGGGCCGGGCGGAGAGAGAGAACCAGCACCAGGACCCACAGCGGGAGAAGAGAGGGGCCCAGCTGGAATACTCCTGTTTGACTGCTCAGGGTGATTGGAAACGGCCTCCTTCAGAAGCCGGAGCCGGGTGCCGAACCGGGTCCGAGCAGGACGAGCAGGTA
Organism: Poromitra crassiceps; assembly: GCF_964638095.1. Taxonomy (NCBI): domain Eukaryota; kingdom Metazoa; phylum Chordata; class Actinopteri; order Beryciformes; family Melamphaidae; genus Poromitra; species Poromitra crassiceps. The sequence continues at coordinate 56,229,134 of NC_139627.1, read as the reverse complement.
CTGCAGACCAGCCGACGGACATCGGTGGAGACGAAGGAGACGAAGGTCTGGACAGCGGTGGAAACTGGGCGCTGCTCCGTAAGTTGAATGGTGCTCCCGGGCTGGGAGGCACGGCCGGCGGAGGAAGTACTGAAGAGTACAGGGGACCAGGCGGGTTATCGGTCTCATTAGGCCAGTATTTAAGGCCAAAACGCCCATTCTGGCCTATTCTGGCACTGCGCCACGCCTGTTTGGCGTACAGCGCATTTCGTGGCGTAAAACCATGTTGCTATCTTCCCGAGGCAGGCGTGTTTTTTTGCGTTTAAGGCCAGTTTCTGTGCCTAAGGCCTGTGGGAAAATAGAGCTATATCTTTATTAATTTAAGTTCCTAGTGTGGTCTCCATCAATACACAACACCATTATGTAGACGTTTTGAATCATTAAACTAAGACAAACTATGAACTAGATGTATTCCAAGTAAAAAACACAACTAGAAATTACACCCAGCTGTGGCCTGTTTGTGATTTTTGGGGTCTTGGGTTTGGGGTCTTGGGCATGGACTATAACAGCTGGATGGAAAGGTGGGGAGAATTAGGTCAGATAAGAAACTAACAGCTTTAATAACAGAATGTAAATTGCTCTGATATTCTGCATAAACAATTAATTGGATTGATTAAATGGTATGATGCTGTTTGATTTCAAATTCATTCTTGAATTATTTTGTTAAGTAAATATGCTTAAGTCAATAAAGAGCATTGACTACAGTATGTTGCATGGATATGAATATAGGTGTGCTATTTTATGTTGCTGCAGGGTAACCAAGGACTTCTGGATGCCTGGTATGATAAGCTGTGTGACTGTATTCACTCACCATTGAATAAATGTGACTTAACAGTCATAAAGGTTTCAAAAAATCTTACAAGCCTTACTGGAATCCTGAACTGCAATCCCTGTGGGTTACTGTGAGAACAGCTGTAAAACAGTTTCTAAGGTGTAAAGACAAAAGTTTGAGGAAGGGACTGAGAATATATTTTATGGGAAAACAAACCAAATTTGACAAAAGGTTATCCGTTACGCACCGTGAAAAGCAAGTTGACCATTTATAAACACATAACCCCCAACAGTTATGGAATGAAATTAACAAACTGGGCATCAGAAAACCTAGGAATATACTGTATATGGAGATCAAATTAGAGAATGGCGAGTGTAGCTTTGTCCTAGGAGTGTTACAAAAATGGAAAAAGGATTTTGCCGATTAGTTTTCTGGTTCGAAGTATTCTTTTGATGAAGCCTTTTTGGTGGAAATAATTAATAGGAAAGAAGTAATTGAAAATAATATGAATGCTGATTTAAACAGATGTAATAAGCACTTAAATGCAAACTTTTCTATAGATGAGATAAAAAAAAAAATGAAAAAGTTAAATGCAAATTGAAGAAAGCTACTGGAATTGATGAAAGCACTAATGAGGTGTTAAAGTTGCCAAAGCTGCTTAAAGTTCTATCTGAGTTATTTCAGTTTTGTTTCGATAATGGCACCACAGTGGCACAAAAGTGTGATTCTCCCCATTCAGAAATGTTAAAAAAATGATCCCAAGTTGCCTCTTAGCTATAGGGGTATAAGTCTCCTTAGTTGTGTGCATAAATTGTACTCCTCACTATTAAATTGTAGACTTATGGACAATGCAGATCGGGTGGCTTGTGGATGAGCAAAATGGATTTAGAAAAGAAAGAGTTGTATTGATCATATTTATGCAGTCACCTCTAGTGTACGTGCAAGAATTAAGGGAAAACAATCTATTTTTGTTTGTTTTATTGATTTCCAGAAGGCATTTGATTGGATAAATATGGATCTTCTTCAGGTTGTTAAACTCTGGGGTCAATGGAAAATTCTATTATGCCATCAAGTCTCTCTATCAAGCACCTGTTGCTGGTGTCCAGGTTAACGAATATTCTACCGGATGGTTCCCCCAACAATTCGGTGTGAATGTTATGTCCCCAACCCGATTTTCCATTTTTGTTACTGATTTAGCTCTTCAAATTAAGGCATCCAACAAGGGAATCAAAATTGACCACCAGACTGTGGGCATATTATTGTATGCAGATGACATCCTGTAGTCTTACTTGCTGACCATGAAAATTACCTACAGACCATGTTGAACATCGGCAAAAAATGGTGCAGGAAATGGAGATTTAAATCAAGACAAAACACAAATAGTACACTTTAGACCCACATCAAGGGAGAGGAGCGGGCAGAGCGGTTCTGTACTGAATCAAGTTAAACACTGTGGTAATCTGGGCTTTTTACACACAACTGCATAACTCATGTGTCTGTCCTGTGTCTATATACTTCTGGTGTGTCTGTGATCATTCAAGCTGTAACACTATGCATCAAAGAGCCATCCGTTACTTTCTAGGAGTTCATAAATTCATCGCAGTTCTGGCCATTAGTGGAGATATGGGTTGGGAATCCCCAAGCATCAGACACAGAGTTCAAATGCTTCGACTATGGAATAGACTTGTAAGGTCTGACCAAAGACTCACTAAGATATTTAATTGGGACATCGCCCATACAGTAGTCATCCCTGGGCAAATTATTTGAAATCCCAATTTTATTCGAATTACTTTTCATTTATTTTTTACTTTTCATTTAACAGGTTAGTATGTGATAAGTGAGAGACTATGAGTACTCTGTGTATTTTGTATAAAGATAAATAATCTGTTGGGCTATGGTATAAACCAAATTAAGAACCTATCATCACCTAAAAGACAGTTACGGTGTAGAACATTATGTGAAGTTTGACTTGGACAGACGGAAAAGGTCTGTGTGCCCAGGTATGCTCTGGAACTCTTCCCTTAGCAATAGATACTGGTAGGTTTAATGCTATACCCCTGAAGAATGTAGACTCTGTTTACTATGTGATTTACGTGAAATTGAAAACGAGACTAATTTTTTGTTCTGCACCGCATAATGATTCAAGGGAAGAGTATTTTTTTTTATTTGGATGACTATGAGAAACTGGAGTTGTGTTAAAAAAAGACACCTTCCCCACAGCAAATTGTATTTGTCGGGCATGGGAGCAAAGACAGAACATTTTGTTTAGAACGTGATGCAATGATTTGTCTTGTCTGAGCAGTATGCTGAATTGCGACCTGTCTTCACTTGAATGTATCGCTGGTTACTGTTGTATTTTGTATCGTTGCACCCGATCTGATTGTTGCCACCCATAGACTCAGTAGGTGCGTCATCAGCCCCATTCCTATGGCTGATAAACCTGCTAGTAGGTCGGAATGGCTGTTATCAAACAACTTTATATTTAGGCAAATAAAACAACTTAGGGTTAGGGTTAGAATTAAGCAACAAAAAGCGTTAAAATACGATTTACACATGAAACGTAAACCTATGGCTGATAAGTGATGAGTGATAAGACGCTGATAACGCAGATTGAATCGTCTTTGTATGTGTCTTGGAAACCCATGAGGGTTGGGCTCCATGGAATTAATGCATGACACGTTAATAAAATAAAATCAATCAATCAAATATATTATGGTTTTCATTTCGGTCACAAGCCAAATAACCCCCATGTTAAAACTACTGTATGTGGAATCTTGCTTTAACCTCACACTAACCCTGCATGAGCCCCAAAAATGTGCGGGGCTGTGAGGAAACAGTGTCAAATGCCAACCCCCCACCCCCTCCCCCATACCTGTGTTCTGCTTCTCCATCCTCTCCACCTTGGCTCCCATCAGATGCAAGTTCTCTCTCAGCACCTTTAGCTCCATCCAGACATCGGGCTCGGTGGTGGTTTTGACATCGACCTCCCCGCCCAGTGGCCCGGCCCGAGCCGCCGGCCCGAACCCACAGCACAACAGCAGCAGCAGCAGCAGAGACACCACACTCGTCATCTTCATAACCGTCATTCTCTTGAGAATCAGTTGCACCTCCTTAAATACCCACCTGGCTCCCTCCCTCCCTCCTGGCTCCGCCCCTCTCCCCCTCCTAGCTCCGACCTTGAGAACACATCATGTGTCCTGTCATGTGTCCTGTCATGACGTCCAACTGAAGCCAAGTTTCAACATTCTACCAAAGTATATTGGCAGACGATCAATTGAAATAATTTGCCTGCCACTGATTTCCTGATGCTGTCAATCCATCTCAAACCAACAAACAATTCCTTAAGTAATTGCTTTTTCACACAAGGGGCGAAATGTTTGTGTACCTGTTGACCCAGATAATGATGCATGTGCCTCCATCATTAGTTTGTACATGTCTCTGAGTTTTAATTGTTTTTATCATTTTAGTGAGCTTTACTTTACTAATTTTAACCAGTTTTTACTATTTTAACTTCTGAAACCGACGACTAATGCTTCGTGCTAATCAAGCTCTTCTGTGAACATATGGAGGCACAGAGCGAGTATACTGTACATAATATAATAATAATATACATTATATAGGGGTGCTCCGATCTAAGCTAAGCCACGATCCCATCCGATTCCTGGGGTCACGATCCGATTCCAGAATTGATTCTCCATTCCAATGATTCTCGATTCCAACGATTCTCGATTCCAGAATCTAGAAATGATTCTCAATTATGTAGTTTTATATTGCGATAACACACAAAGGTAAATCTAAGACAAAAAATTACACATTTATTAATGCCGAACTACTATTACAGTCAGGGCCTAAATTCATTTAGCAAACTAGAGGGGAATTCCCCCCTTATGTTCTTCAGATAAAAGGGATTTATATACTTTGGGGAGGATCTGTAGACTTTGGGGGGGATTTATAGACTTTGGGGGGAAGACATTAGGAGGAGAGCCAGGAGAGCCAGGAGAGGTGAAGGAAGATAAAGGAGTTCTCTCATCTCTCATGTGTGATTTTACCTTTCCGTTTTAATTCTTCTGTGCTAATTGGTTTCCCTTATTATACATTTGGTCTTTGGTGTGTTATTCTGGTGTACAAACACTTTGTAACCTTGTTAAGAAAGGTGCTATACAAATAGTTTATTTTATATGATCATAATGCTGATGTGGTGGACATATCCCACAGTGTAACATCATAAGGCAGGCTGATGACAGTGGGCAGACACTGACAGTGTTCTGAATAAACACCTGCATCAGGTTAGACAAAAGTGCCCTGCATGCATCCAGTGAAAACCACTGACCAAAGACTACTAAATGTTAGACACACTGGGTGTTGAGTATATCCAGCTAACGTTAGCTGCTATTAGTTTGATAAATGAAGCAAAGATTGTTGAAACCATAGCCGCATATTCAGATAGCTGCTAACTTATAAATGGTCTACCAGACAGCATGCATAACGATAGCCAGATAGTCAACAGTCTTTTTGAAGATTGCGAGTGGCTAGCCGCTTTCACGACTGTGTTGTCACTGTAACGTTGCCGTTGCTAATGCTAACATCGCTACCGCTAGCCATCGACAGTAAAATGCTAACTAGCTATCTCATTCATGCCAGCCAGCTAACGCTAGCTAGCACTGTCTGCTGCAACTGTAGCTTGTCTCCCATGTACAAAACCATCGTCTGACACATTTTAATTCCATCTGTTTATGTGACTCTTCATAACAGCTAGTCTCGCAGTGCCAGCATAAGGCTGGGTTCACACCGGGCACCCAAGCCTTGCCTACGCCTTGCCTTTACCCACGCTTTTAAATAGGGGTCCGTTTTAGTCAACGAGGGTGTGTACACCGGGCGCCTGAGCATGAACCCTGCGTGTACACACGCCTTGCCGAAGTTATAAAACTACCTGCCCTGAATGAGCCGAGTGGGGGTGCTTGTTCACTATTGTGAAAGTTATGTGTTTACAACATAAAGATCATGGAATTGGATGCTATCAGGAATGTCACCGATAGTTAACGTTCTATATTGTAGGCTACAGGGAGACCGCATCAGCCCTGCTGAACAGATCTGTATTTGCCTGGCTGTAGGTTGAATTGTTTTATTCAGGCTATGATCTGTGATGTGCTGAGATATCCAAATTGGGCATGAAGAGATGACAGCATGCAACCAAAACCCGGACATGGATGGAGTGGATCGGAGCTTCGAAAGGAAGAATGTCATTGAGTAACTGCAGTTCTCCAATTAGCAGGTTGTGCATAATTATACGCTTAAAAGACGTGGTTATAATGCTTAAGGCCGCGTGTAGCGCCGACACCAAAATATTGAGTGCGCCGGTCCACGCCCACTAATCTGCACTGCGCCTGGCGCTAAGCGCTGTTTTAAGGTCGGGGCCACTGACACTACAGACAAAACTAGACACACTACAGAGATACTGACACTACAGACAAGACTAGACACACTACAGAGATACTGACACTACAGACAAGACTAGACACACTACAGAGATACTGACACTACAGACAAGACTAGACACACTACAGAGATACTCACACTACAGACAAGACTAGACACCTACAGAGATACTGACACTACAGACAAGACTAGACACACTACAGAGATACTGACACTACAGACAAAACTAGACACACTACAGAGATACGGACACTGACTGTGGAATGTGTAGGGACCCTGTACATGTGTGTACGTGTGGCCATATGTGACAACATACAGCGAGAGGGACCGTAATTCGGCCGTGGCCGTTCTTCACAACAGAGCGTCAAAAGTATTTTCTTGAAAAAATGTTTTTTTTTTTTCCAATAGTACAAAATATATTATTTGAACTATCCATTCCATATAAAATGAAGACGTTTTGGGGTCATTAAATGCGTTAATTTGGTCAAATAAAAGTCCCTGTTTTGTCAAGGAGACGGGATAGAGAGCCAGGCGAGAGAGCTGTGTCTTGGATTTGCATAAGTAGTATCGATTGGGTGTCGGCCGGCCTTTGTTTCTATCCGCCAATCACGGAGCGCGATAGGACGCGCACCAGCATAAATATTCAGTAGCCACCGGAGCTGCACACAACATCAACATTCAACAGAACAGCTGACTGAGACTGAGACAAGATGGACAAGCACCAGGCGAAAATGAGGAAAAATGATTCTGCCGTTGCTGCTCTCCTGAACAAATTCACCATTCCAGGTGGAATGGACAGTGAAGAATTGATGAATTCGTATGTCCTGGATTACATGACCGGCACACAGGGCGCTGGTGAAAGCGACGATGAGGACGATGAAGAATATTTTCCTGAAGACGTGGTGGCAGATTCAGACCCAGACAACGAGGCGGAGATCATGCCTGACAGCGCAGTCATTGAAAGCGTGCAAGAGATTTTAACATCAGTGGATCCCATAACCGTGGACACAGATTATGATCAGGAAATCGAGAAAATACGAAACTTTGACTGCAAATGCCAGGCCAGGCGTAAAGAGAACTCTATTCACCAACCATCTCCTGCAGTAAGAAACTTTGTGACAACGTCATTTACAACACGAGGCTGGATTACTCTGCTATGTCGCCAGAATGTAGAGATATCGCTTTTTTGGCTGTGTATCACGCTTTGACGAATGATTCTGACATGACTCAAGCCACAAAGCAAGTGAATAAAAAGCGACAAAGGAACCGAACGCAATACATGGTTAAGGCGACTGTTGTTTGCCGTGAGACCTTCTGTTTTGTGTTTGGGTGAGTTTCATATCTATCTTAACTTGTGTGTGTGTGTGTGTGTGTGTGTGTCTGTCTGTGTGTGTGAGATAGTGTGAGAGCGTGCCCATGTTTACAGTACAAAGATAGTATGTTGCAAGAGAAGCGTGTAGAACTGCCATCTTCATGGCATTGTTGGTCATTGTCAAAATGGCGGCAACCTATGTGTGCAAACGTGCAGACCCGCCATGTTGGGTCGTCTTTGTTTGTTGCGCGCCAAAATGGCGTTTGCGCTATTGTTTTTCAGGACTGAAATTTCGACTCTTGCATTAAATACTCTTTGTAAGCTGATAGTCGCTAGTGTTATTCTAACCTTGCAAGCAAACAAGATTTAGTTTATTGAAAGAGTTTATTGAAACAGATTGAAAGTTTTGAAACAGTCTTTGTTATATATCCTGACATTTATAGCCTAAGCAAGGGACAAACATTGCAAACTAGCTTAGGCTATAAATGTCAGGATAATAAAGACTGTTTCAAAAAATATAAATCTGATTGATTATTAATGTTTTATTTTGTTTATTCCAGCATCAGCACAAAGCTTCTGAAAGCCCTTATCAAATCCTACAAAGAGAATGGATTGGTCCCACGGCAGAGGAAGACACAACCACGCACAAACAATAATTTCCTCGGCTATGATGACATCAAAAGAGTCGTTACATTCATAGCAAACTATGCAGAGGACCACGCTATTCCTTTGCCTGGTCGTCATGCCGCGCATAGAGACTTTAGTGCTAAGCTTCTGCCAACTTCTGCCTCTAAAGCTTCAGTCTGGCGCCTGTACAAAGATGCTATGGAACAGCTTGGTAAGTTTGTATTAGTCTCTCTCTCACACACACACACACACACACACACACACACACACTTCTATTGTCATAGTTATGCAAACATTCCGCAGCCTTCTCCATTCCAAACCTCTGACCAAATAAAACATGCGACATGTGTGTGTGTGTGTGTGTGTGTGTGTGTGTGTGTGTGTGTGTGTCTTTAACCATTAGGCTATTCTATGTGATCTATTTTTGATAAGTAAAGTACAGTGATGCTCATAAAAACATTGTCTTTGCAGGGCAGCGTGCGGTTGGCGAGTGCAGCTTCACAAGGCTGTGGAAGTCACTGGTCCCTCACATTGCAAGCACCAAGCCTAAAATGGATCTGTGCTGGCAGTGCCAACAAAACAACGACCGAATCATCCAGAGCATCAACAAACCAGATGAGTTGAAATCTGACAGTGTCAAGAAGCAGCAAGTGCATCTCGACTCTGTTGCAAGGGAGCGAAAACTTTATCAAGAGATGACTGCCGCCTGTAGAAAGACCTGTGACGAGTTGCAGCTGTCATTTGGGGAGAACACACCTGCAACCAGGCCGATCACCATGCACTACAGTTTTGATTTTGCACAACAGGTGAGAATACATTTTTATCTTATCACACCTCTCTCTCTCTCACACACACACACACACACACACACACACACACACACACACACACACACAGATTACAGTTTGTATTTCATCTTTTTCCTATCTCTCCGTCTCTCAGGTGCACTATCCGTCTGACCCGCAACAGCCTGGGCCTGTCTATTTTTTGACTCCACGCAAGTGTGGCCTTTTTGGTGTCCACTGTGAAGGCATGCCTAAGCAAGTGAATTACCTGATTGATGAGGGCATGGCATCAGGCAAGGGAAGCAATGCAGTCATCAATTACCTGCATCATTTTTTCGAGAACTATGGAGTTGGAGAAGAAGACGTGGACCTTCACTGTGACAACTGCAGCGGGCAGAACAAAAATAACTTTGTTCTTTTTTACGCTGCGTGGAGAACGATGCACAAACTCCACTTAAAGCTGAGCATTCACTTCCTGATTGTAGGTCACACCAAGTTTGGCCCCGACTGGTGTTTTGGACTGGTCAAGCAGTGTTTCAGGAAGCGCAAAGTGTGCACTTTGGCCGACATCGAAAAGGTTGTGGATGACAGCTCTCCTGTGGCACATGTAAACATCCCCCAGCTTGTCGGACATGAGAACGGCAGTGTTTTAAAACCTACGACTGGCAAGAACACCTGACACAATACTTCAGAAAACTGCCACAGATAAAGAGTTACCAGCACTTCAGGTAATTATCATTCCCATTTTATTTTATTTTATTTTATTTTATTTTATTTTATTTTATTTTATTTTATTTTATTTTATTTTATTTTATTTTATTTTATTTTATTTTATTTTATTTTATTAAGATTTTAAATGTGCCATTTCTTTCTTTTACAGCTTTGATGCGCAGAGACCTGGTGTGATTGTCGCCAGAAAACACTGTGAAGCAGAACCAGTGGAGTTTCAGCTGCTACGCAACGTAGATGACCGTCCGCCATTAAAGCCTTTTCCTGTACAGACTCCGCCTGGACTGGACATGGCCAGGCAGAAGTATCTTTTTGAGAAGATCAGAGAATTCTGTTCTGATGAAGCACAAGACATCACATGCCCTCCACCTGCATGTCTACAGGCTGGGAGGCCTCGCTAGCCAGCCTGAAAAAACCAGCATTCAAGACCCCGCCCTGCTCCGAGGGGGTTTGGCAATGCCGCGTTTTTGAGCTTTTGAAGTCAAAGTTCTTTTGATATTTTTTTACTTAACTTTTAGTTAAGTAGGACTGGTGGTTTAGTTAAGAATGTCATACGAAACCCACCTGGATAGCAAGGCACTTCCTGTCGTGTCCTGTCGTTTGTAATTTTTTTACTTTTTACTTGTGAACAATCTTAATTTTTTTGATTATTTTTTTGTTGCATTAACATTAAGGAAATCTATACTGATGTCATCCAATCAATGCTGATAATGTATGCTAATAGATAAAGGAGTGAGGATAATACAGTACATGCTTTGAATTCCTTAGTTTTAGCTATGCAGTGTTCTAAGCAGACCAGATGGCATGCAGCAGATGATAGAACGCTCATCCATAAGATACTTTCTTCTCTACTTGAGACTTGACTTGGACTTGTGACCAAAGACCTGAGACTTGACTTGGAACCAAAGACTTGAAACTTGACTTTGACTTGCAAAAAATGACTTGTGAGCATCTCTGGTATTACTGAATATTGGTTTTATATTAAATGCCTTTTGTTATAATAAATGCCTTTTTAGGATAATATTTTTGTAGTTTATTTTCACATTTTCACTGACTGAATGGTATATGTTTTCTGCTTACAACTTTAAGGAAAAGGTCATGGTCATTTAAGACAATAGTTCTCAAACTTTCACATCAAAACTTCACCTAAAAATAGACCGCAGACCCCCATTTTTGCTTTTAGATATTTTAATACAGAAATGTATGACACCCATGACCATCTATTATTCTGTTACTTATGGATGGAATAATAGTGGAATAATAGTGAAAATAAATTACCCACAGTTGTGTGCACTCTCTCTCTCATCTGTCATTCTCAGCGACAGAGACTGACTGCTTAATGGTTTGGGAGTGGTCAATGTAAATGAGGAGCCATTGTTAACTCCCCCCTGCCTGGCTCATCCAGGTGTGAAAAGTTCACAATCTTTGAGAGGGCTTTTCTCAGGTTTCTTCTCCCCAGACCTTCCCAGATTGTGAACAATCAAATAAGCATAGCTCCCTCAATTTTTTTCAGATTACAATGTGTGACACATCATTTGAAAGCTTACAGTCTGCCATTTCAGAATCTGTAAAAATCAGAAAAATGCCCTCGGCCTAATTGAGGATCAAAACACCAGCTGGTGTCACATATGCATCTGGAGATTGGCCACCAATGTGGAGTTTAGGTCCATTTCCCATTTTTTTTGGTATTGGTCTATCACCAGCCATGTTGCCTCTGGAATTGTGGACAAGTTGCTCTCCATCTACATCAAAACACCATCTGCTCATGAATTTAAGATCGCCATGCAAGGTTTCCGTGACCGTTGGGGTTTCCCGCAATGTGGAGGTGCAATTGATCGGATATTGGAATATCCCATCAATTGGAATATTGAATATTGGAATTTTAGCTCCAGACACCCCCGCAGGGTATTTCAACCCTAAGGGGTTCTACTCTGTCATTCTGCAAGGTGTGGTAGACCATCGACTCAGGTTCTGGGACATAAATGTGGGTCGGCCAGGCAGAGTGCATGACGCTAGAGTGTTTGGGAATTCCAGCGTTTTAGACAGGGATCAGAGTGGCACACTGTTCCCCAATCTCACCGAGAGGATTGTGGGTGTAGATGTGCCGGTGGTGGTGTTAGGCGATGCTGCCTACCTGCTCCTCACATGGTTGATGAAACCATACCCTGAAAGCCATGCAACTACTGAACAGAAAACCTTGAACTGCCAGCTCAGCAGGGCACGGATGTCAGTGCAGAGGGCATTTGGTCGTCTCAAGGGAAGATGGCGGTGTTTGATGAAAAGATACGACTGCCACCTGGAAAACATCGACACCACCATAACAGCCTGCTGCATTACTTCACTTCTGTGAAGTCAACTATGAGGAACTCGATGAAGATGTTGCCGTTCACAGAGACAATGAGGCGGTTGAATGGAATCCCCTTCAGGCAAACACCACTCCCATCACCACAAGAGATGCATTGTGCTCTTATTTCTCTGCCCAATTAACTTTTGTTACGAACAACAGGTTGTCAAATGATGTGATGAGTTAAGATCTCTGGGCCAGCTGTGTGTGTGTGTGTGTGTGTGTGTGTGTGTGTGTGTGTGTGTGTGTGTGTATGTGTGTGTGTGTGTGTGCGTGTGTGTGTGTGTGTGTGTGTGTCTGTGCGCGTACGCACCTGTGCGTGCATGCATTGTGACATTGTGCGTGCATGCTGCTGCTGCTGCAGCTCTCTCTCTTCTCTCTCATCAGACAGGTAGAGATTGAGTGATTTGCTATGGTTACGGGGAGGGCACGCTCTGTGTTTCTCCGCACTTCAAGCTGAAGTCAAACAAAACTCGTCATAATAGTTGTCAAACTAGGCGAGAAAAGAATTCATCCAAACTCAGCGAATGCGAGCGACACTCAAAGCAAACGTTCACCTTGGCTGCAGGGCCAAAACAAGGAAGAAGCAGGTCAGCACTCCACCATGTCCTTTCACTATGTCACCTGGGACAGAGACAGTGGTGTATAAAGTACTTAAGTATTAATACTTAGTTACATTACACCACTGGACATAGAGCACAACGGACATTTCAGCGTCAAGCCTTCATCAGTCACCTGGGACAGAGAGCACACAGTCACATGGGACAGAGACAGTGGTGTATAAAGTACTTAAGTATTAATACTTAGTTACATTACACCATTGGACAGAGAGCACACAGTCACCTGGGACAGAGACAGTGGTGTATAAAGTACTTAAGTATTAATACTTAGTTACATTACACCACTGGACAGAGAGCACACAGTCACCTGGGACAGAGCCAGTGGTGTATAAAGTACTTAAGTATTAATACTTAGTTACATTACACCATTGGACAGAGAGCACAACGGACATTTCAGCGTCCAGCCTTCATCAGTGTCTTCTTCTCTTTGACTCTTGAGAAAATAATTCACCAAAGACTTGGCAGTGTTTTTGTCGGGGTGTCGTGAGGTGTCCCAGATGCCCCGGCGCTGCTCTTTTGATGATGTCACACTACAAGAGACCCCACGCTCAAAATGTGTCGCCTGCGAGCAAATCCTATTTATTCATGTAGTCTGAGCCTGGCTGTGTGTGTGTGTGTGTGTGTGTGTGTGTGTGTGTGTGTGTATGTGTGTGTGTGTGTGTGTGTGTGTGTGCGTGTGTGCGTGTGCGTGTGCGTGTGCGTGTGCGTGTGCGTGTGCGCGTGCGCGTAACAGAGCGAGGGCTATACAGTACTTGGCCCGCGGGCCCCAAATTGAATTGGTCAGCCATGGTCTTGTGCATCTGAACATTGATCTGCCCCCTCCATGATAAACACTGTTGACTTGAGGTCACCGCAGGATTTTCACTCACATGATGGTTTGCCGGCAAGGTAAAGTGCTGAAATAGTTTGTATTATAGTGGTAATGGCCCTCCCTGGGGAAATAAATCTTAAATAATAATACTAAACTACTACTAGTACTAATAATAATAATAATAATAATAATAATAATAATAATTACGATAATAAAAATAGGAACCAATTGTCCTGATGTGGAAAACGCCACCCGTCACAAACTATTTCATCATAATTGCTGTTTCATCTGAACCTGATAAGCAACATACTGTTAGATGATGCCGATCACATACTTGGCAGAAGATCAATGGTCTTTAATTAAAATAACTTCACTGGCACTGATGTTCTGATGGAGTCACTCATCTCAAACTAACAAACAATTCCTTAGTAATTGTTGTTTCACTCAAACCTGAGTGTGTATTGTTTCTCTGTAGCGTGCCATTCATTCAGGGTGTGTGTGTGTGTGTGTGTGTGTGTGGGTGGGGGGGGGGGGGTTCAAACTGTGGATTGTGTCATGTTAACGCCACCCATCTCAAACTATCAGAATCAGAATCTGCTTTATTGGCCAAGTAGGAATTTGACTCTGGTATATGTTGCTCTCAATGTACTTAACCTGTTCATCCCTAAGCCTATTTTTCAGCTCACCTGCCGGAAATGACATGCCCGAACTGAATGGGGTAGGGACCCCTTATACAGCTGTCAACATTGGATATAGATAGATAGATAGACAGACAGACAGACAGACAGACAGACAGACAGACAGACAGACAGACAGACAGACAGACAGACAGATAGATAGACAGACAGACAGACAGACAGACAGACAGACAGACAGACAGACAGACAGATAGATAGATAGATAGATAGATAGATAGATAGATAGATAGATAGATAGATAGATTTTATTTCTGTGTCTTGCATCATATTCATGGTGCCCAGCCCGTCTGGGCTTACAAGACACAAGGCTCTTTGGAGCCAGATAAAATGGACAATCTATCTGTCCTGTTCAACTGTCTGTCAGCCATTAAGGACTGGATGGCCAATAACTTTCTCCAGTTGAACCCCGACAAGACCGTTCCTAAGGTGGCGCAATGTATGGGGTCTCTTTCCTCTTCAGTGTGAACCAATCTCAGGAACCTTGGAGTTGTTTTTTGACCAAAATATGAGCTTAGATAAAAATATTAAGAGTGTGAGCCGTACTTCCTTTTTTCATATTAGAAATATTTCTAAACTCCGTTCAATTGTCTCTCAAGCTGAGCTGGAAATGATTGTACATGCCTTTGTATCTTCTCGTTTGGACTATTGCAATGCTCTTTTCACATGCCTTAGCAAAGCGTCTTTGGACCGACTACAAGTGGTCCAGAATGCTGCTGCGAGGCTGTTGACCAAGTCCACTAAGAGATGCCATATTACCCCCATTTTAGCTCACTTACATTGGCTGCCCATCAAATTTAGGATCCAGTTTAAAGTTCTTATTTTCACTTTTAGAGCCCTGCATGGTCAGGCACCTGCCTATATCAGCGATCTATTACTTCCTTACTCCACCAGCAGGTCACTTAGGTCTTCGGATCAGGGCCTACTAGCTGTTCCTCGCTCGAGGCTTAAAACTAAAGGTGACAGATCTTTCCAGTCTGTTGCTCCCAATCTGTGGAACGCCCTTCCACTAGCCTTAAGATGTGCTGCCTCCATCGACATTTTTAAAAAGCAGCTAAAAACGCATCTTTTCAGTTTGGCTTTTACTTAGCCTCTTGTTTATCACTGTGTATTACCTGTGTTGCATGTGTGTTTCTGTATGATTCATTGTTGTATGATTCATTGTTGTATGATTCATTGTTGTATGATTCATTGTTTTAACTGCATTTGATGATGTGAACTGTGAAGCACTTTGTGACCTTGCTCTGTGAAAGGTGCTATATAAATACATTTTACTTACTTACTTACAAATCATTTAAGTTCAACAATACAAACAAATCAGCAAACAAATCAACAAACAAGCTACAAAAAGCTCAAACATAAACAAGACAAGACAGAGTTGTATATTCAGATGAACAACTTCTCCATTCTGAGTTTCCAAGCACTCCCAATAAACCTGGCCAAACTGAAGACTTCATCTCTGAATAACCATTCCAACTTAGCATCATCAACTGACCAAAATAGTTCAGGTTTCTTATTTTGCATTAACTGAAATAGAGACAATCTTGGTTCCTCATATAGCGTACAATGAAACAAAAAATTAAATTCATCTTCCACAACACCTAATTCACATACAGTACAAAGTCTGTCCTCCTCAGCAATAGAATTGAACCTGCCAACCTCAATAGCCAAAGGGAGGGTACCCATTCTCAACTGGGCACATAAATATCTTCTGGATCTATCCAAGGGTAAAGTAACATAGGGTTCTGGACTAAACATATTTTTAATTTGAACATAATGTTCTGAGTTTTGGTTTGAGCCAGATGTCATTGGCCCATTTTTCTTTATAGTCAAGAAATAGCCTATGTTTAATATAGCGAACACTACAACGTAAACTGTTTCTGAAAATAAATTGTTGGTCAGCTTCCCTGAACACAGCATTCATATTATTACACCATGGATAGTTATGTGCTTTATCCCAGTTAAACACTTGTTTTGCAACTCTACTCTCTGACATATTAGATAGACGGTTCCACAATCTCGCGCGTGTGCGTGTGTGTGTGTGTGTGTGTGTGTAACAGAGCGAGGGCTATACTTGGCCCGCGGGCCCCAAATTGAATTGGTCAGCCATGGTCTTGTGCATCTGAACATTGATCTGCCCCCTCCATGATAAACACTGTTGACTTGAGGTCACCGCAGGATTTTCACTCACATGATGGTTTGCCGGTAAGGTAAAGTGCTGAAATAGTTTGGATTATAGTGGTAATGGCCCTCCCTGGGGAAATAAATCTTAAATAATAATACTAAACTACTACTAGTGCTACTAATAATAATAATAATAATAATAATAATAATAATAATAATAATAATAATAATAATAATAATAATAATAATAATGACGATAATAAAAATAGGAACCAATTGTCCTGATGTGGAAAACGCCACCCGTCACAAACTATTCCATCATAATTGCTGTTTCATCTGAACCTGATAGGCAACATACTGTTAGATGATGCCGATCACATACTTGGCAGAAGATCAATGGTCTTTAATTAAAATAACTTCACTGGCACTGATGTTCTGATGGAGTCACTCATCTCAAACTAACACAAACAATTCCTTAGTAATTGTTGTTTCACTCAAACCTGAGTGTGTATTGTTTCTCTGTAGCGTGCCATTCATTCAGGGTGTGTGTGTGTGTGTGTGTGTGTGTGTGTGGGGGGGGGGGGGGGGTTCAAACTGTGGATTGTGTCATGTTAACGCCATCCGTCTCAAACTATCAGAATCAGAATCTGCTTTATTGGCCAAGTAGGAATTTGACTCTGGTATATGTTGCTCTCAATGTACTTAACCTGGTCATCCCTAAGCCTATTTTTCAGCTCACCTGCCGGAAATGACATGCCCGAACTGAATGGGGTAGAGACCCCTTATACAGCTGTCAACATTGGAGATAGATAGATAGATAGATAGATAGATAGATAGATAGATAGATAGATAGATAGATAGATAGATAGATAGATAGATAGATAGATAGATTTTATTTCTGTGTCATGCACCATATTCATGGTGCCCAGCCCGTCTGGGCTTACAAGACACAAGGCTCTTTCGAGCCAGATAAAATGGACAATCTATCTGTCCTGTTCAACTGTCTGTCAGCCAACTTTCTCCAGTTGAATCCCGACAAGACTGAGGTCCTTATTGTTGCCCCGGACGCAGTATCATTCCTAAGGTGGCGCAATGTATGGGGTCTCTTTCCTCTTCAGTGCGAACCAATCTCAGGAACCTTGGAGTTGTTTTTTGACCAAAATATGAGCTTAGATAAACATATTAAGAGTGTGAGCCGTACTTCCTTTTTTCATCTTAGAAATATTTCTAAACTCCGTTCTATTGTCTCTCAAGCTGAGCTGGAAATGATTGATGATCTATGACTGGGGCCACATAACCCTCACTCCCATAGCCAGGCAACTCTCATAGCCAGCAAGTGTTTTGAGAGGCTGGTTAAATCCCTCACCTGCCCCATGATCCCCCCCCCCCCCCCTCAACCCCCTGCAATTTGCATAAAGTCCCAACAGGAGCACAGCAGACGCCATCGACCACATCCTGCACACCTCCCTCTCCCACCTGGAGGGGAGGAGCTACACACCGCCCTCTCCCACCTGGAGGGGAGGAGCTACACAGCGCCCTCTCCCACCTGGAGGGGAGGGGCTACACACCGCCCTCTCCCACCTGGAGGGGAGGGGCTACACACCGCCCTCTCCCACCTGGAGGGGAGGGGCTACACACCGCCCTCTCCCACCTGGAGGGGAGGGGCTACACACCGCCCTCTCCCATCTGGAGGGGAGGGGCATAGGTGAGAATGCTGTTCATGGACTACAGCTCAGCGTTCAACACCATAGTGCACTTCAGGCTGGTCAGTAATTTCAGGGATCTAGGTGAAAAACCCAGTGCTATGAAGTGGCAACTACATGTGACTGACATACAGTTATCCTCTCAAACTCCACTAAGAAAGTTGGAAAGCCCTCGTGGCTGAGTGGTTAAAGACGCCTGCTTTGCAATCTGAAGTTCAGTGGTTCGAATCCACCACTGGGTTTTAGCAATCTCTGTCCCAGGCCAGAGCTTCTTTACAGGTCCGGTACCATGTAACTACATATGAACTACAGTTGAACAGACTCACTCCAACTTTACAGGTCCGGTACCATGTAACTACATATGAACTACAGTTAAATAGACACTCCACTTTACAGGTCCGGTACCATGTAACTACATATGAACTACAGTTGAATAGACTCACTCCACTTTACAGGTCCGGTACCATGTAACTACATATGAACTACAGTTGAATAGATTCACTCCACTTTACAGGTCCGGTACCTTGTAACTACATATGAACTAACAGTTGAACAGACTCACTCCATTTTACAGGTCTGTTACAATGTAACTACATATGAACTAACAGTTGAACAGACTCACTCCATTTTACAGGTCTGTTACAATGTAACTACATATGAACTTCATTTATACATTTGGTGTTCATGTGTAATTACAAATAGTTCATATTATGTAACTAGGGTACCTGTAAAATAAAGGGTTACCAATACGGTTTATATGACTTGGCTGCAATACTTGATGGTCATTATTTAATGAGCAATGTGCATCCATATTGCCCAGTATGGTCAGCATGTTTAATTTAATATTTAATCAATAGCTATTTAGTCAATGTCACTCCATTGCTTTCCATCATGCAGTAGTCCAGACTTTTAACTAAACCTTGACTGAGTCTGATAGACTAAATGTTGTCTCGTTTATGATTGTCAATGCATTTTTGGGCCTTGTTATTGTTTGTGTTTTCCTGTTATTGCATCTTTTTTTGTGCACCACCACCAAATGTGAATATAGCCTAATTTCCTCTCTGAGAATATCTATCTATCTATCTATCTATCTATCTATCTATCTATCTATCTATCTATCTATCTATCTATCTATCTATCTATCATCTGTCTGTCTGTCTGTCTGTCTGACTATGTAGGCTATCTATCTGTCTGTCTATTATCTGTCTATCTATCTGTCTGTCTGTCTATCATACACAGACAGACAGATAGATAGACAGATAATAGATACATAGACTATGTATCTATGTATCTATCTATTATCTGTCTATCTATCTGTTGCCTGTCTGTCTGTCTATCCATCCATCCATCAGGCGTGCAATGATCCAGTCTCGTTTTTTTCTGCCTGGTCTTCATAAGTTGCTAAATGCTAGTGTCATTTTATCATTTTGACGTGGTAGGCTATAGCAGTCTAAACATGTGCAGCTAATGTAGCTAGGTTAGCAAAAGCAAACACTGACAGACAGACTAGGGAGATATGCATAGCTGCGTTAGACATTGCAGAAGTGACAACAACAAACCGACAGTGCAACAATGGTGACTGAGTGAAGTGAACACGTTTCGCCTACCTGACCGCTGTTTGTGTCAGTTCACTTTCACGTTTTCTTCTTCTTCTTTTATTGCCAGAGAGATAAATCCACTTCATCTTTCAGTCAGTCAGTCAGTCAGCAGACTTGACTTGTAGCTACTGTTTACACATTGACACACACTAAACACTTTGTGGGAGGTGGAGGGAGGCTAGGGCGGCTGAAAGAGTGTTGAAGGTAAGAGGTAAGAGTTGACACATTTACTTTTGACAGCGCCGCTGTTGGCCAATCACAACAGCACACGAACCATGGCAGCCAATCAGAGGTGTCTCCTCCAGGCCAAAATGGCAGTATTGCTGTGCACTGGTGTTGCAATGGATTGATTAGTTGTCACTTCTGATCAATGCAAGTGTAAGCTATTTTTATGAAGGTGCTATGCTATATCATTGATGTTTACGTTCTAGACAGCACTGTAGGCTTTTATGTTGAAGGCAGGAAACGGAAGTGTTTGGTTGTAGTTGTGGGGGGCTTGACTCTAGGTTATAGGAGAACCGGAAGAACAATAAAGCTGGCGTCTCATGATGAGAATAGTTATTGTTTGCTTGCTCCGTTTATTGGTTTTTATATCCAAGTATAGACGGTTTTCACCAGAGCGCAACCCCACAGCACTGCAAACTGCAGAAATATTCACTCGACACTTTTGTTTTCGCTGCTCAGCTGTATAGACGGTTTTCACGGAATGGTCAGTCCTGCACTTGAATGTTTTTTTTTCTTTTATGTCCATAGCAAACACTGCAACAGGAAGTGAGCGGGGGTTCAATTTAGAATGTTTTTGTTGTCAAGTTAAAACCGTCTATAGGCGCAGCCTATAACGCTCGGCTACACAAGTTCCTTTGCTCAATTATTATTATTATTTTGCGGGCCTTTACACAGGGTTGCCAACTCACACGTTTCTGGCGTGACACACTCTTTCACCTTCAATCTCACGCGCTCACTCTGCCCAAACAATTCTCACGCCAATTAACACTGACTGACTGACTGGCGACATGTCCTCTGGAGCAGCAGCAGCAGTCACGCTGTGCTGCGTCTCTCTCTCTCTCTCTCTCTCTCTCTCTCTCTCTCTCTCTCTCTCTCTCTCTCTCTCACATGCGCGCGTATGAAGGACAGCGAGTGCAGTGAAAATCCCACCACAATTTTGATGGCAGAAAAATATTTGGTAAATCGTTTCAGGATACCCAGATCCATGTTTAATGTGCCTCCGTGCGTCCTGTGCGCTGCGCATGGAGAGGAGAGGAGGATTTCAGTCATGTCCTGTCTGCTGATTAGGCGATCAGTCTGACCAAACAAGCCTGCATGCCTGCTGCCATATATCCCGATCTCGCTGCTCATCAAACTCCATTTCAAGGATAAAACGTTAGTCCAGTACAATTCCGTTGAAGTGGAACGTTATGAATGAAGTTGTAGGCTATCAGCCAGGCGCAGGAGAGCCAATCCAATATTGTTGCAACACAGTGCGACAAGTGCACCCGAACAAGGCAATCGATATTTCCATTCACCATTTAGGTATAAAATGCGCAAGATGTTATGCAAATGGCTTGGATTTAAATATATGCTCTGAATATTGTTTATATTTACCATTCTAATAGCGGTCGTTTCGACCGCACCTAATGGGGATAAATAAACAATAAACAATAATAGGAGCAGTTTAATTTATGATGATGCTCACAATAGTTATTAAGTAGGCCTATGAAGTATGAAATGTGAACTATAAATATTGCCTATATGTAGCCTACAATTATGAAATCTGAGTTGTTTGATGACCTGCATTATATGCTTATTTGATTTAAGATAATAGCTATCTATAATAATAGCTAATCTATGAATATGAGCTTTTTATTGTTTTGTTTTTTCTTCTCTACATCACCCAACATCTTCTGTAGGCTATAGGCTACCACACAGTGGTTAAACTCAATCCCTGTCCACTCCCCGCCTCTTCTTTCATTGGCCAGCCTGACCCGTGGCCATTACCTGGAATGAATTAGGCTAATAGCCTATAGGCTACTTAGATTTTAAATCTTGTACAACATGTTTTGACAATGCTAGGCTACTTGAATATGATCATGTTAAAACGAGAAACGGGGGAGATGATATCCATTCATTCATTCCATAAGGATAAGTAACATCACTGACGGTATGCTGCATGTAATATAAACCTTTTCCTTTGTGTGTGTGTGTGTGTGTGTGTGTGTGTGTGTGTGTGTGTGTGTGTGTGTGTGTGTGTGTGTACTGTGTATGGGTGTGTGTGTGTGTGTGTGTGTGTGTGTATTGTCTGAATTGTCTAACCCAGTGATACTCAACTCGTGGCCCAGGGGCCAGATGTGGCCCGCGATTGGGTACCTAGTGGCCCCCCCGACCATTTAGACTAACTCATTATATTTGATTTGTTTCCCTATTTCTGCACACTGTGGTACCGAAAACAAAACAGTCATGGCATTGTATACATTTGGTATAGACACTGCATGAAATAGGCCACGCCCATCACGGGGGAAAAGCTCCGTTCATTTCCACACACCAGCGTCATTTTCCTTGAATTAAACATAGCTAAAAGCTGTTGTGTACACATGTACAAAATCGCCAGTTAAAGTTTTTTTGTTCTCCTGAGCAAAACAAGGAAGCCATTGAGAATTGGCGAGAAGAAAAATGTGGATCTAGCTGTCAAGGAAGTAAGTTGGAGTGTTCATCTTCCGTATATACAATCCTTTTTGTGCAACATGCAACCATGCACGTGACATAGGAGAACGCCAGGATTGGAGGGGGGGATTCCGTTTTCCCCCGTCTTGGGCGTGGCTTCTGAATGATGACGCGTTACGCAGTGTCTCTATGGCTACAAAGCTCTTGTGAATCCAAACAGCCCAATCACATTCATGTGTGATGAAATATGGCCTCATAGTAACCATTTCAAAATGTGATAATACATTTTCTTTTCTTTGACCTTATACTGTATAAAATGCCCTATTGTGAGCTGAGCTCTAGGATAATCACAGCCTTGTTAAACTCTCTAGTCTAGACCCAGAACGTATAGATACATAAGATTGTATGGGATGTCTAGGTGCATTGAAGTGTGTTTTTCTGAGCTATTTTCAGAAATAGTGCTCGTCATCCAATTGTCAACACTGTCAAAATTGCACAAATCTCAAATTCTCAAAAGTTGTTACACAGCATCACGTTTTTACCCCCCAAGGTCATGAGGTGGTGTTTTGGGGAAATTTTAACTAATGCACTTTATTATTTTAAAGTAGTCACATGCGTTTCTTATTCTCTAGCCTCTGCATTTTGCTCTCAAAGTGCACCAGATTGGTTCATTTTTACTTTAAAATGTACCAAAAAACAACTCAATCAATCAACATCATCATTGGTAAGTAGCAAATAGGGCTCGACTCAAAAAAAAAAACTGAACTATCCATTTAAGTTGCACACTCAAGTGACTTTACTTGAGACTTGTCCTCAAAGACTTTATACTTGACTTGGACATGAGATTTGGGACTTGTGAACAATTTTTATTTTTATTTTTTATTTTTTCCATTTTTTGGTGCATTAACATTAAGGAAATGTCGGACGAACTGGATTATCATGCGTAACCTTATGCATCTGGTACGCGCAGCCACAGGTGACTGTAAGCTGCAGCAATACACCATGGCAGCACCTGCAGCTGCTGTGCCACTTGTCATGACTTTGGCTATATTAACTTCACACAAGGCCCAAACAAAATAATAGCTAAATGCAACGTCTGCGGTATCAAAATAAAGGATGCTGGACCGACCACATAAAATGTGATCAGGCACCTGAAGATGCGCCCGGATAGGTCTGTCACTAGGTAATATCAAAGTTAACTTATATAAAAATGGTCTGGTAACTTGATCATCCACCAGGTGATAGAACGCTCATCCAGAAGAGACTTGAGACTTGCCTTGGGCTTGCCCCTCAAAGACTTGAGACTTGAGTTGGACTTGCGAAAAATGACGCGAGCATCTCTGCTATAAGCCGATGATCATCATAACTGATTTTGAGAGACTAGTAGGAAGGTTCAATAAACATTAAGGATAGAATAAACAAATTCAATTTGGTGTATGACTCCATGATATAATGACGCTCCTCCTGAGATTCTTCTTCTTTTCGTTTCTTCGAAGCATGATGGTCATGATAGTTTCCCTTTTCTTTAGACAGTTCTTTGCATTTTTATTGAACTCTGCAAGCAATTTTGAGCTGCAAGGGTTGGGTAGTAGAGGGCAGAAAAGGCAATGTTCCATAGTGTGGTCTGCTTCTCCACATTCACAGGTGGTTGGGCCAGTGTTGTAGCCCCATCTAACCAGAGCAGCTTTTGATCATCCCTTTCCTCCTCATGAGATGTTAGACGAGGGCATCAGTAAATCTTCAGGAGTCATGACGTTGGTGGTGGTCAGGGGAGGAGGTGTGGCGAAACAACTGCTTCAGCAATGATGATCAGCAACTGAGGGTGACAGCACATAAGTGAGTAACGACATAGTAAAAACATGGACACTAATATACTAGGTGATTGGCTCAGCAAAAAAGCGAGGGAAAGGAATGGCTTGATTGGATATTGGAAAGGCGAGAGAAAGGAATAGTGTGAGCTGATTGGCTATTGTCAGAGAGGGGAAGCATAGGAGACTGAATGGACGGGGAGAGAGGCATGAATGAAAGGGGGCGTGCAAAGCAATGCATGGGGTGATATAACGTGAATTGGGAATAGAGAGCCGGAGAGAGTGGAGGACAGGGGTGATGTGATCGCGGGACCGGGTGTGAGTGAGCAGGCGAGCAGCTGAGTTTTGAACCATCTGGAGTCTATGGAGGGAACGGGAGGTGATGCCGGTGAGGAGGGAGTTGCAATAGTTGAGGCGGGAGGAGATGAAGGCATGGATAAGGGATTGAGCAGCAGGGGGGGGGGAGGCAGTGTCTGACTTTGGCGATATTGCGGAGATGAAAATATGAGGTTGTAACAACAGAGCTGACGTGGGGATCGAAGGAGAGGGTGGGGTCCAGGATGAAACCAAGGTTGCGAGCCAGGGGTGAGGGGGTGATGGTGGAGTCGTCAATGGTGAGGGTGATGGGTCCGGTTTTATTGATGGTGGATTTGGTGCCAATGAGGAGGAGTTCAGTTTTGTCGCTGTTGAGTGGAGGAAGTTGTGGGTTAGCCAGGTTTTTATTGCGGATATGCAGTTTTCGATGTGGGTGAGGGGTGGGTTCTGGAGGGAGTTTGTAGACAGAGGGGACGTGACCTTGGGAGAGTGACTGATTGAAGAGGGCAGTGAGGTGGGGGATGAGGGCGGGGAGGCAGGCCTTGGTCAGGGGGGTGGGGAGGAAGGTCGAGGGAGCAGGTGGAAGACTTGGAGGCAGTGATAATGACGGTGATGAGGGAGGAGTCAACAGGGGAGAAGGCAGTGAGGGAGGGGGGAGGTCAGGGGGAGGGAAGATGATGTGCCTGGGGGCGGAGGGGTTGGCAATGGAGGCAGTCAGGGAGGACTGGATTTTGCAGATTTTGCTGTTGAAGGCGTGGAGAAATGAGTTGCAGAGTTCAGGGGAGGAGAGTGTGTTATTGTCCGGGGGTTGGAGGAGCTTTTTAACAGTGGAGAAGAGAGTGCGCGGGTTCCTGTTGGTGCTGTTGATGAGGGTGGAGAAGTGGGCAGATTTGGCGGCTTGGAGTGCATCACGGTAGGAGGAGAGGTGCTGTTTGAAGAGTTCGGCGTGGACAGTGAGGTGGGTTTTCTTGAAAAGTCTTTCCAGTTGCCGGCCAGGCTGTTTTATCGTGCGGAGTTGGGGAGTGAACCAGGGAGAGGAGGAGGTGAATGAGACTGTGGAGGTTTTCAGGGGGGCCAGGGAGTCAAGGGAGTCAGTGAGTGCAGAATTGAGGAGGGTGGCATAGTCGTCAGGGGAGGAGGGGGCGGAGTCAGGGGGGGGAGGGCAGAGGATATAGTCTGGGAGAGAGTGGGTGGGTCAATGGATTTGATGTTACGGAAGGAGATGGTGCGGTTGTTGGGGCGGTGGGGTGGGGGCAGGGGAGCAGAGAAGAGGATGCAGTGGTGGTCAGAGAGAGGGAAAAAGAGAGGGTGAGGGTTGGAGATGGGTAGAGAGGAAGAGCAGACTAGATCGAGAATGTGGCCTTTGGTGTGGGTGGGGAAGTTGATGTGCTGGGTGAGGTGAAAACAGTCGAGGAGAGAGAGGAAGTCAGATGTCAGAGGGGAGTCGGGTTGGTCAACGTGGATGTTCAGGTCACCGGTGAGAAGGAGGCGGGAGGAAAGAGAAGAAGCGATGGTGAGGAGTTCAGAGAGTTCAGACAGAAAAGAGGGGTGGGGCTTGGGGGGACGGTAAAGAAGAAGAGCAGTGATGGAGTTGGGAAGAGAGAAGGCAAGGTGTTCAAAGGAGGACAGGGATGGGAGGTTGAGGTTGAGTTCATTGATGACTAGAGATTGTTTATGGAGAACAGCCTACCCAGGGACAGGGATTGCAAATTAGCCTTGGCTAGATATCCTATATGCATCGCATATGTTTCATGTTCCTGTAACTTGTTACAATGTTCTCTTGCATTGTCCCTGACAAATAAACGGAAAAAAAAGAAGAAAAAACGACGAGACCCCCCCACACGCCCAGAGAGGCGGGGCTTGGCGATGTAACTGTAGTTGGGGGGGGGGGGGGGGGGGGGGCTGATTGAGTGAGTAGAAGTCCAGGGGCTGTTGCCATGTTTCAGTGAGGAGGAGAAGATCAATGTTATTGTCCAGGATGAGTTCGGATATGAGGTCTGTGGGCAACGCAAGCTTAATCAAACGCGAACCAGAGTTCACCCGGATAATCTTCACACATGAGGACCACTTTCATGAGTTTTGAAGCGTAAATGCGAGCCCTAGAAGTAAAAAGTGCTCGTGCTCGTGCTAAGCTAATCCAGAAGTACACACAGTGTCGTATAGGCTTCCCCGTCACGTCAGCACTCAACCTGGACTGTTGTTGATGTGTGCGCTGCTGTGCACTGATTACCCCGGGCTGAACGGGCTGAACCAGGTGAGGGAAAGATAATTTCCGTGTTCGTCCTTTGAAGTGATGACGTTATTGACGTACAGTATAATATCCCCGTCGACTCAACAGTGTAGTCTCATTTAGCCGTTTGCTAGCTAGCCGCCCGTTTAACGGCACGTAAAAGCTTAAAAACTCACAAAAGTGGTCCTCATGTGTGAAGATGATATTACTAAACACTGGTTCGCGTTTGATTAAGCTTGCGTTGCCCAGAGACCTTATTAGAAGCATCGCGCCAAAAACCCATTCAAAAATCCCATAGGCGAAAACAGTGAAGGACCAGGAGTGTTAGCATCGATGATTTCCAGACTCGTTCCTGCGGCTCTCTATTGGCTGCAGAAGTAGTCTTCATGAAATTAGTCTAACCTTTTTTTAAGACTTTTTCAAGACCACTCTTTTGTCACATGGGCGATAGGAGTGTAAATCACGAGTTTCATCACGATACAATATTATATCGATTCTTTGGACAACGATACAATATTAGCTGATATCACAAAGTCTGCCACAATACGATATTGATTCAATTCAGCGGTCTGTGATCGATATGGAACGATATCATATGCCCATTTAACACCATCAGCACAATAGCTACAAAATGCAATACCTCTCAAATGGCGATTAAGAATTTTTAAGACGTTTTAAGGGCCTTCATTTTCCCTAAATTGATGTATCAACGTTTAATACTTTTCAAGAGCCGGCAAATACCCTGCTGTTGAGCTCTGCTGTGCCTCTTTTGGCTGGGATCTGGGATCATAATAAAGTTGAACTGAAATGAATTTCAACTGAACTGGTTTGAACCTGCTGGGAGAGCCAGATGGATGGAGTTTGCCAGCATAGGTGAATGAGTGATGAAAAGTTTAGATAATGACAGGAAAGTACTTTACAGAAGTTCAATAGCCTTTAATTAAAATAACTTCCTTGAAACTGATAGATGATGTGATAAAAGCCACTCAACTCAAACACAAACAATTCCTTCGTAATTGCTGTGTCACTGTCATCCAAACCTGATAGCTGTCGTCTGTGCAGAGGAATACGGAAGTTCTATGGTTAGATGTAGTGCCAAATAATTTTATTTTGAGGAGGATTAGCACAGTGGTAAAATATTGTGCTTCCTCAAGGGACACCTGGGTTCAAATCTTGGATGGGGTAGTTTTTTTTAATGTTGCATAATTGTTAATCTGGACATATTTTATGTATTAAGTTGCTAAATGAACTTTATCATGACGTAATTTTGCTTGCTGGGATAGCTTGGTACAAATTTGGATGTGAAGCTCAAAAGGCCCTATATAAGACATGCCAGAACAAATAGCTAAGTAGTCCACACCAGTACACAAAATAAACAACAAAGATCACATCACAAAATAAACAACGATGATGCTGATGATGATAAGAATAAAATGATATTATAGGGATATATGATTCAGTTTCAGTTGTTCTAGTCTCATATTTAGTCACGTATATGGGGGACTGAAGTTTATTTATCCACATTTTTTTAAATAATTGCACTTGCTTTTTTTTTTTTGCTTTTTCCCCTCCAGATATCATTCAATCCCGCAATCATCCTATGAGAAACATATATGCATCTATCAATATTTTCACCAAAGACAAATCGAAATACCGGAAAAATGCACTCAACCCTCAATAGTTTCTGTGCTGAATCCTCAAAAAATGTCACAGAAAGGAATTACTCCAGGAGGATATATATATATATATATACCGGTAACTGTATATATATATACTGTATATATATATATATATATATATATATATATATATATATCTGCACATGATGGGTTAAACAATTCCTTAGTAATTACTGTCACCCAAACCTGATAGGTAGTGTGCTGTTAATTCAGGATGGGGTGGGGGGGTGGGTTGTAGCCTATACTTGTTAACCCAAATACCGGTAATTGTCCAGAGGTAAACACCATACATCGCAAATTGACAAAATGCTTCTTACTAATAGGACCTATGACCCTCGATTCCTAGGGTGGAGACTCTGGAGATGATGCGCCACCTGTCGTCTTCTCCCTACTTATACTCCCACTGTTGTCCCACTGATGTGACTGATGACATCACAATTGATCGAGTGGCATCACTGATGACATCACAATCGTGACTGAACCAGACCACCAACCACAGACAGACAGCCACCCACTTAGCCCATTTTAACCAAGATTATTGATTATTGTTGTCTCTTTTCAAATTTATATTATTATTGCTCTGTGTGCTTTTGCTATCTTATGCTATGTTTCATACTCATTGCGTGTTGCTTTTGCTATATTCATGTCCTGTGGAGCCTCCTGGCCTGAGAATTTCACAAGAGTGTAACTGGAGTGACAATAAACATGTTGAAATCTTGAAAGCCCTGCAGAAAGCTTGATGTTGACCAATGCCCACCCTATACATTCAGAGTTCTAGACTGAAAGCCCTGCAGAAAGCATATGCCATCCTTCTTGATGTGACAACCCCATACATTCAGAGTTCTAGACTCTCCCTCAGGTTCCTGTTGAAAACACTGAGGATTAACACAGAGGGAAACACTCCTTTGTTGTTAAATAGATACACGCTCACACTTTGCTGTAGTAATGCTTTACTGTAATGCACTGTACTTTCCCCTAGACTACAACGCACTGCATTATTTTAACTTTTGTATTGTTTTTGTGTTGTTCTTTGTGCTGTTTATTGCTGTGCCGCTTTGGGTCAAACAAATTGTGCTCTTGGATCATAATAAAGTTGACCTGAACTGAACTTGCACTGGTTTTTAACCTGCTATGGAGTGCCAGATCAGTGTTTGCCAGCCAGCATAGTTCAATACAATGAGTGATGAAAAGTTTAGACAAGCTCAGCTAGCTACTTGGCAGAAGATGAATTGAAATAACTTACAGTACTTACACTGATGTGCTGATGTGCCTTAATTGCTGTGTCAACCAAACCTGATACGCAGCATACTTTTCATTCAGGAGGGGGGGGGGGCATCATAGGTTACAGTGTTTTCCAAAAGGTGGGTCAGAACCCACAGGTGTGTCGCACGAGATTTGATTTGGGTCACCAAATAAATGTGCAGAATTTCTTCCACAGTCTTTTATTTAAATTGTGGATATTGTTTCACTGATGAGAAATCTAAATGCATTTATTTGGTCTCATTTATAAAATATTTGTGAAACGTTATACAGCTAGACAGATAGCTACACTACAAAGTTAAGGATGCTGACACTTTATACAGCTAGACAGATAGTTAACACTACAAAGTTAAGGATGCTGACACTTTATACAGCTAGACAGATAGTTAACACTACAAAGTTAAGGATGCTGACACTTTATACAGCTAGACAGATAGTTAACACTACAAAGTTAAGGATGCTGACACTTTATACAGCTAGACAGATAGTTAACACTACAAAGTTAAGGATGCTGACACTTTATACAGCTAGACAGATAGTTAACACTACAAAGTTAAGGATGCTGACACTTTATACAGCTAGACAGATAGTTAACACTACAAAGTTAACACTTTATACAGCTAGACAGATAGTCAAACCTTTATTTACCAGAAAATAAAAACCCAGTGAGACCGGTCTCTTTTTCAAGGGTGATCTGGCCAAGAAGGCAAAAGCACATGACACGTCGGACAAAAATACAAGTACAGGTGTGTTTCAGGTGTGTGTGTGTGCGCGTGCACGTGCACGTGGTTTCAGGTGTGTGTGTGTGTGTGTGTGCACGTGGTTTCAGGTGTGTGTGTGTGTGTGTGTGTGTGTGTGTGTGTGTGCGTGGTTTCAGGTGTGCGTGTGTGTGCGCATGGTTTCAGGTGTGTGTGTGTTCGCGCATGGTTTCAGGTGTGTGTGTGTTCGCGCATGGTTTCAGGTGTGTGTGTGTGTGTGTGCACATGATTTTAGGTGTGTGTGTGTGTGTGTGTGTGTGTGTGTGTGAGTGTGAGTGAGTGCACGTGGTTTCAGCTGCATGTGTGTACTGTATGCGCGTGCACGCGTGCGTCATTTCAGGTGTGTGTGTGTATGCGCGTGTGTGGTTTCAGGTGTGTTTGTGTGTGTGTCATTCGAGCGCGTAGCATATTGACGCTTTGTCCCGTCCCTTGTGCGTCGCTTGTTACTAACATGGTACCCTTGAGCGACACATGAAACGACTTGGGCTTTCCGACTAAACTCAATGCAAACCCATGGAAGTAATCTTTGACGCTTATGGCAACTGCTCCCCCATTAGCCTAACTGCTCCCCCGTTAGCCTAACTGCTCCCCCATTAACGTCTGGAGGAGCTAACCTCTCCCAGACCCTAACCCTAAACCTAACCTCTCCCACCCCATGCCTAAACCTAACCTCTCCCAGACCCTAACCCTAACCTCTCCCACCCCATGCCTAAACCTAACCTCCCCCAGACCCTAAACCTAACCTCTCCCACCTCCCACGCCTAAACCTAACCTCCCCCCAGACGCTAATGGGCGAGCAGTTGACTAATGGGCGAGCAGTTAGGATGATGGGGGCGCAGTTGCCATAAGCGTCAAAGTTGACTTCTATGGGTTTGCATTGAGTTTAGTCGGAAAGCCCAAGTCGTTTCATGGGTCGCTCAAGGGTACCATGTTAGTAACAAGTGGCGCATAAGGGACGGGACAAAGCGTCAATATGCTACGTGGTCGGAGTGAGAACGTGTTGGCGTGTGTGGTTTCAGGTGTGTTTGTGGCAAGGCGACCTAGTTGGTTCTCATGAGAGAGAGGTTGAGTCAACAAGCTGGCAACCAACACATACACACACACACACACACACACACACACACACACACACACACACACACACACACACACACACACACACACACAGCTTCCCCTCAAAACAGAGTTAAAGTGGTTGAAATGTGTCCCTGTGAAATGGCTCAGCCCTGCAGACCCTGATACATGTCAGTAGACGGACGGACGGACGGACGGACGGGCGAGCAGGCAGACAGGCAGGCAGACAGACAGACAGACAGACAGACAGGCAGACAGGAAGGCAGGCAGACAGACAGACAGACAGACAGACAGGAAGGCAGGCAGGCAGACAGACAGACAGACAGACAGACAGGAAGGCAGACAGACAGACAGACAGACAGACAGACAGACAGACAGACAGGCAGGCAGGCAGACAGACAGACAGACAGACAGGAAGGCAGGCAGACAGACAGACAGACAGACAGACAGACAGACAGACAGGAAGGCAGGCAGACAGACAGACAGACAGACAGGAAGGCAGGCAGACAGACAGACAGACAGACAGACAGGTAGGCAGGCAGGCAGACAGACAGACAGACAGACAGACAGACAGGCAGGCAGGCAGGCAGACAGACAGGCAGACAGACAGACAGACAGACAGGAAGGCAGACAGACAGACAGACAGACAGGAAGGCAGGCAGGCAGACAGACAGACAGGCAGACAGACAGGCAGGCAGACAGACAGACAGGAAGGCAGGCAGACAGACAGACAGACAGACAGACAGGCAGACAGACAGGCAGGCAGACAGACAGACAGACAGACAGGCAGACAGACAGGCAGGCAGACAGACAGACAGGAAGGCAGGCAGGCAGACAGACAGACAGACAGACAGACAGACAGACAGACAGGCAGGCAGACAGACAGACAGGAAGGCAGGCAGACAGACAGACAGACAGACAGACAGGAAGGCAGGCAGACAGACAGACAGACAGACAGGCAGACAGACAGGCAGGCAGGCAGGCAGACAGACAGACAGACATACATACAGGCAGGCAGACAGACAGACAGACAGACAGACAGACAGACAGACAGACAGACAGGAAAGCAGGCAGACAGACAGACAGACAGGCAGACAGACAGATGGCCTGAGAATTTCACAAGAGTATAACTGGAGTGACAATAAACATGTTGAAATCTTGAAAGCCCTGCAGAAAGCTTGATGTTGACCAATGCCCACCCTATACATTCAGAGTTCTAGACTGAAAGCCCTGCAGAAAGCATATGCCATCCTTCTTGGCATAAGCTCATCTAAGTACTTGGCAGAAGATGAATTGAAATAACTTACAGTACTTACACTGATGTGCTGATGTGCCTTAATTGCTGTGTCAACCAAACCTGATACGCAGCATACTTTTCATTCAGGGGGGGGGGGCATCATATTGTAGCGTTTCAGGTAATCCAGGTATTACCTGTAATGTGATGTGCAACATAAGTGTCTGGATTGTAGCTAGGAACTAATGTGTGTGGGTGTGTTCCTAAGGGAAAGGGGGTATATATGACCAGCGGCCGCTGTGCCGGATGTCAGTCTAGCTATGGAGCGAGCTGAGACGGTTGCTGTCTGTAGAGCTAGCGGTGTGAAGCTAGCTGCTAGGAGCTAAAGAAGCCTGTGAATGAAGAACCTGTACCAACTACAACTCTCCGTTCCTTGGCGTATCACCGATACGTTACATTGGTGTCAGAAGTGAAGCGGTAACGCCTGATTTCGGTCGAGAGGGGAGAGAGTGAGGAGGAACGGCGGAGGAAAAGTTGGAGATCAAAGGCTCGAGCGACCTAGCGGTAGCGAGCTAGCTGTGTGAGCTAGCTGCTACGAGCGCCACGTGTGATGGTGCGATTAGAAGAATGCCTGTCGGCGAACGGGAGAAAAGAGGAGCTGACGACGGAGATCAGCTCGATGCTGGCGGGCATGGAGGCCCGTGTGTTGAAAGAAGTCAGACGGCTGGTGGAAGAAACTCCTGCCTGGGCAGTAGAGGTGATGCGGACGCTGCGAGAAGTCATGCAGCGGGTGGATTTGATGAGCGCAGAGGGAGCGCAGTGTGGAGAACGGCCGGAGGAACCACAAAATAGACTGTGTTGGAGCTGTGGAGAACCGGGCCATGTGGCGAGGTGGTGCCGAGGCGAACCCGGGAGACGGACCGGGTATGCGGGACAACGACATGGACAGCAGGGAGCCTGCTGGGCATGCGGCGCGATCGGACATTTAGCCAGAGAATGTCAAGAAGCAGGCGGCGGACAGGTGAGACTTTGTTGGACGTGCAGGTCGCCTGAACATTTAGCTAGAGACTGCACTAAGAGTGCGAACGCTGGAAGAGACACACAGCCGGGGGAGCAGCCGGAGCAACAGGCAGAGGAGCAGCGGAGTAGCGGAGCAGTGGAGCAGCCTGAGCTACAAGCAGCGGAGCAACGGGGCAGTACAGAGCCGATTGTTCTGGGCAGGAGAGTGACTGTTGAGCCGGCCCAGGCTAGCTGCTCTGCATACCAGCCGGTAGAGGGGGACATCATCATCAGCGACGAGACCATCAGGAGAGCGGGGATCGTTTTGAACAGCCAGAGGGAAGTGAGCGACATCATCTGCAGAGCTGTTACAGTCGGGGGAGCGGCACTCGTGTCCCCGGGGGAGCGAGAGGGGTCAAGGCCGGAGGAGACGGCCCAACCAAGCCGCTACACAGCCCCCACGGCTGCACTGCAGAAAGCCGAGGTGAAGATCGACGCCGATGGTGTTTGCCCTGCTGTCCTCAACACGCCGCCCCCTGGGGGAGCGGGACGGGAGGACGAGCGAGTGCAAGAGGTGGAGCAGACAGACGAAGACAGGGCCATCTGGGAGGTCGACGGGCATGAGCGGAGACGCAGACAGATGGAGGATGCGGATATCGGTCCGGTGTATGCGTGGGTGGCGGCCGGACGCCAGCCCCCTGTGGAGGAGATTCACATGTTTTCCGGTGCCACGAAAGGACTGTGGAACATGTTTTCGGACCTGCAACTGGGTGGAGCTGGGGTTTTAGAGAGAAAGGGGCACGGGAAAAGCGGGACCCAGTGGATTGTACCCGGTTGCCTGCGAGAATTGGCACTGAAGTGGATGCACGAGGGCCCATACGGTGATCGTGGGCCCGAAGAGACACTCAGCCTCATCCGTGGACATTTCTACTGGGGCAAACAAAAGGAGGACGTGCGGAGATACTGCAGGGAGTGTGAGGTCTGTGGGGCACAAAGGGGGGACCGAAAAGAGTTACACTGCAGAGGACTAACCCCACTGGGGGTTGAGCGGGACTAGTGTACTTCAGGTGGGACAGAAGCTGTAAAAGGGGGGATGGAAATAGTGGTTGAAGTGAAGTGGAATAATGTGAGTAGGAAAAAAGGTTTAAATGAAGGTAATGAAAAAAGAATGATGTAAATGTTGGGGGTTATTGTCGAACTGAAATGATATGTGGGTTGAATTTAAATGAATGGGAAAAGAGGAAGGAATGAAAAGAAATGCAAATGGTGGTGGTGGAATGAAAATTAAGAAGTAGTGAAATAATAAGAGACAAATTGGGGGAATACAAAATGTTGTGGGGTGGTGTGTTTTGGTACAGGGGGATATGTGTGGGTTGTGGGTGTTAACGTGGGCGTTAACAAATGTTGGGTGAGGAGTATGTAGCGTTTCAGGTAATCCAGGTATTACCTGTAATGTGATGTGCAACATAAGTGTCTGGATTGTAGCTAGGAACTAATGTGTGTGGGTGTGTTCCTAAGGGAAAGGGGGTATATATGACCAGCGGCCGCTGTGCCGGATGTCAGTCTAGCTATGGAGCGAGCTGAGACGGTTGCTGTCTGTAGAGCTAGCTGGGTGAAGCTAGCTGCTAGGAGCTAAAGAAGCCTGTGAATAAAGAACCTGTACCAACTACAACTCTCCGTTCCTTGGCGTATCACCGATACGTTACAATATGTTACAGTGTTTCCCAAAAGGTGGGTCAGAACCATTGACAGTACAATATATGGACCACCTTAGCTATATGTTTTTGACACGGCAAAATGAAGCTCATTTCCCGATATTGTTTGATTTCGTTTGATTGGATGAATGGATTTTCCTGTTGCATTGTGGGAAATCTGTTCAAACCTGGAGCCGGGAAAACAGGAAAGGGCGTGAGCGTGGACGGGACTCGGGGGAGGGTTTCCTCCGCCACGGCATCCATCTTGTTCATGTTATTTTCCCTGCTAGCCGTTAGCTTGGCTAACAAATGTTGTTAACATTAGTTGCTATTGCTAGCCTTGCTCCATTGCTCTCACAGTGAATACAGTAGCCCGAAGAAAAACCAGAGTATTATTTCCTCCAGACCTCGCGCGGCGTCACCAGCCTGCCGCTTGCATCTTCCACAAAATCGAGGTAATCTTATTTTCTAACGTAACGCTAATTGCATAGCATGACATTAACGCTAGCTACATGTCCATTTGTCATTACAGGAGGACGTTAGACTAGAGTAGCATAAGTTAACGTTATACAACGTTAAACAGTATTGCATGCTGCACAGATTCGGACGTAGACAGAAAACAAACGCAGTTCTGTTTACCTAGGTTACCTCTTTGAGATGAGGCAGACTCAAAGCATACTCATATGATCTACCAGCTAATAGCGTTATATATCTAGCTAACGTTAGATGAGGGGGAACAAGCTGGGGGTTCAACTCCTCTGGATAGTTATCCACCTCTGCATTTACAGTATTTACCAATCGCACGTAGTGTTGGGTAAGCAAACGTTAACGTTATACAGTGATTAACAGTGTCTAATTCGTTTCTTCCAGGGGGTAGCTGCTGTCCAGTACCAGATGGGACACACAACAGAGGATCATGATTTGAAGATCAAAGCTATAATATTCTGTTCTCCTGAGATTAACTATACACGTTACTGCTGATCAGTTGTTTCAACATAGGAAATTGCAATAACACACAAGCCAAATGCTGACATGAGAGATTTGCTTTGAACAATTGTAGCTATCTGCCAGTGACCGGAGAATATTGTTATATTTGCTTGTTTTAATGCTTTTGTCAATAAACATTGTCAACAAAGATAGCCTTGTTGTATATTATCATGTATCTGAATGTCGCAAATATGATCGCGCAGAACGATCCATTAGTTGTCTGGTCAGGGGCAGGTTGGATAAAATGATCAGATGTGATATAAAGATTGTTGATGTCGAGTGAACACAAACTACGAACCGAAGATTGGACGAGGACATGACGACGGAGAAACAACCGATCAGCAGTCTGCTTCAATCAACGAATGCTTTATATTTATTGAAATGAAATATGGTGATATCTGGTGGTCTGAAATTACTCTCTAGCTAGGCTAACTGGCTCATATTATGTCATATTATTGTAACGTCTGAATCAGCGTTTCATAACTTTATAATATCCTAACATTACTGTATAGCCTGACGTTAGCTAATGCTACCCATCCTTCCATTGGTGTATGCTGCCTTTAGCTTGTGGTATTATGGTACAGTAATATTGTCTAGCTAGACAGACAAGTTTATCTGAAATCAGGGTGACAAGATCCCTGCTGCTAGCTCGTCTGCCTTTCTGTGTCACAGAGTATCTTGCATGTTTACAGTATCTTAACAGACTGCATTACATGCTACACCATGCAAATATATTTTGATATAATTCAAACAATGGTTCCTTTCCATGGTGGGCTGGACTGTATGTATTGCTGTGGAAAAAGTT
This sequence comes from Poromitra crassiceps, assembly GCF_964638095.1. Taxonomy (NCBI): domain Eukaryota; kingdom Metazoa; phylum Chordata; class Actinopteri; order Beryciformes; family Melamphaidae; genus Poromitra; species Poromitra crassiceps. The sequence continues at coordinate 56,192,038 of NC_139627.1, read as the reverse complement.
ACATTTGATTGTTTCAAGTGTTACACGTTATTTAACTGAGCTTTGCGGAATTACCTCAACACAATTGTGTATCAGCTTTAAATGTCCAATATATACATCATTAAACAAACGACCAGCAGCATTCAAATGTGCAAAAACGTTATATTTATTGAAATGTGGTGATCATGTCACAAGTCACATTACATAACGATATAGCGTTAGGTGTTCTTTTGATCAACAGACCTCGGGGGCTCTATACTGTTGCTAGCTAGCTAGCCGCAGATCAGCTCTGAAGCCCCAACTTCAGAGCTGCCCGTCCACTAAAACCCGATTTCGATATAGCGTTTTAGGTGTTCTTTTGATCAACATACCTCATCACGGGGATCTATACTGTTACGTGTGTCTACTAACATCATTAAAATATCATAAGGGTAACGCTGTTTCTGTTATTTTACTTTTATCTCTGGCTACGTTGCTAGCTAGCTAGCTAGCCTGCCTTGGCAACTGGTTGGGATCATCTGATTTCCTGTGGCTGGTGTAAATCAAAGAAAATCCCGCCCCCAAAGTTATAATTTTTATCGGCTCTTTTACTCGAAATGGGACCATAATTTAGAAAACGGAGCCCAGGGGAGCATGAAAAAGACTTGAAATTGTTTATTCAGACCATAAGCTCATTCGGAAAATGTTTATTTAAGACACAGAACGAGAGAGAAGTCGGCTCATTTTTACATTGGAGCCAATGTACGTGTCGTCACTTCCGGACCTGACGTGCGCCCCCCTGCGGACTTTTCGAATTAATGGAATTTCACGACTGGCTTCATACATTACCTAATTCTGTTGCCCACTGGTCAGAACCCACAGGTGTGTCGCAGGAGATTTGATTTGGGTCACCAAATAAATGTGCAGAATTTCTTCCACACTCTTTTATTTAACTTTTTTTAAACAAGGGCTATTTTGCCCCTGTGAAATATATTTCGGGGGCATTTTTGGATCTTTTCCAGGGCAATTTTATCAAATGTTGGGAAATACCTTAGTTGCACCTATGTAGCATGACAGACCAATCAATGACTCTTATCCAAGCATATTTTATTTCTAAAAGTTCATAAACAGTCACAGTTAAATATCCTTATTTCCTATCTTAACAACACTGTTGATTGTATGGCATGTTATTAATGTACTTGGCAAAAACATGAGTGAACTATCTGCCCTTTGACGGCGCAACATTGGCATGTGGCCTTGTGCCACATCATGCCAGGGCACAAAGGCAATTGCTCTGACATCGTGAAGAGCGATTTTTCTGAAATGTGTGTTAAAATGATTCAATCACACATCCTTTGCATAGGACAGGGTATATTAAACTGAGACCACTGATGCTTATAAAGCAACTGACAGTAGGCAGGCTGGTAGCAGGGCACAGGTGGCCTTAGGGATCTCAGGGCATCACGGCCAGAGAATTCCCACTCTAGCCAGCAGCTAACTACATTAATGCAGGAAATGCAAAGGCATAATGACAGAGGGACTGTTGAGAATATCAATGTTCCTCAGACATGTTATAAAATGACTATGAAAAGCCCTATACGGCTAAAATGACAATATATTTCCTTTCCATACACCTCCATGGCGTCCGCCATTTTGTGAAAATGTCACACGAGACACGTCACGAGTCGTGATCGCAAAGCTTTCAGAAAATGTCCATGTCGTGAAAACACCACATGAGGGGGCCGTTCAAGTGGACTTCTGTCATATTCACGGTAAACACGATCCCACTTTAAGAGCCCATTAGGCCTACTCCTTACACCAGGGGTTCCATTAGGCCTACTCTTTACACCAGGGGTTCCATTAGGCCTACTCCTTACACCAGGGGTTCCATTAGGCCTACTCCTTACACCAGGGGTTCCATTAGGCCTACTCCTTACACCAGGGGTTCCATTAGGCCTACTCCTTACACCAGGGGTTCCATTAGGCCTACTCCTTACACAAGGGGTTCCCAACCTGTTTTCACATGATGTGACCCAACTTTGAAGTCAGAAAATAAAAACTAGGACATTCAAGTTTCGGTACATCGGTAATATCATCAGTGACATCATCAATGATGTCACATGTAACAGTATGCTGACTTCTTTCCTCAGAATTCTAACTTTTTTCTCTGAATTGTGACATTAAAATCAGAATGCTGACTTTTTTCCCTCAGAATTCTGAGTTTAATCTCAGAATTCTGAGAATTCTGAGTTTAATTTCAGAATTCTGACTTTTTTCTCCAAATTCTGGCATTAAACTCATAATTCTGATTTTAATCTCAGAAGTCTTCTGGCTTTCCCCCCCCCCCAGAATTTAAGTCAGAATTCTTATTTCTAATCTTATTTTCAGAATTCTGACTTCATTATCAGAATCCTGACAAATTCAGAACTCAAATACATTTTTCCCATATGGCCCAAATCCTCTTTGGTAGTTAAAGAAAAGGGGTCGGCAACCTTTTTGAGATGAAGTGCCATTTTCAAATTTGCTTGTCAATCAGTCAATCAGCCACACCAAGATTAATGACTCACACATCACAATGTAAATCTCCAACAGATGTGTAATATTATTCCATCCAAAATCAGGCCATTTAAATGAGAGCATTATACCAGATACATAGCACGCTCCTTCTCTGTCTTCCACGCTTGCATTTTTCATCTGCTTTCTGCTGCCATGGAAGACAACTGATCAGAGACAGGAGTGGGTCACTACTATAAATATCCTAAATAACATGCCGCGCAACTGCAAATGACTGTGAAATGGTAATTTGGCAGGGCACTCCAACATTCCTACCAAAAAATTCAGTTGTGCACTGATTGCTACTGTGCACTGCTGTGCCACAAGTTACCCCTTCGCGAGCCAGAGGTGGCACCCGGCCATAGGTTGCTGACCTCTGCCCAGGGGTGGAAGGAACGAATTACAACTACTCACGTTACTGTAATTAAGTACTTTTTTTTGGTACTTTTAAAAGTAATTTTTTCAAGTCTGTAATTTTACTCTTACTTAAGTATTGATTGCACCATGTAATCTACTTCGTTACTTTTTAAATCATACTGAGTACTGAGTACAATTTGAATTAATTAAATCCAAACATCCAAACCTTTGATCTGCATTTTACACAGCCAATAAACTATCAAGTGATCGCAAACGGGCCAATGAAAACCATGAAATGGGGGGGGGACACGCCCACAGGTTAGATGTTGTTTTCCAGCTTGGATAGGTGACATGACCACGCCAGAGACGGGGATTTAATCAGGAGAATGACTCTCACCTGAGAGTGAGCAGAGGGGAGACGCTGATTGAGAACTGAAAAGGCAGTAAGTCTATGGCTGGTTTTACACCGGCGACCCAAGCCTTGCCTATGCCTTGCCTTTACCGACGCTTTTAAATAGGCGTCCGTTTTAGTCAATGAGGCTGTGTACACCGGGCGCCTGAGCGTGAACCCTGCGTGTACCCACGCCTTGCCTGTGCCTTGCCGATTTTATCGAATAGGCGAGAGTTCTATTTTCACGCTTCATTCACACAGACAACCTACGCCTTGCCTTGCCTCAACCCACGCCTACGCCGAGCTGGGCGTGAACCTGTTACACGCTTTTGCGATCACACCGCACGCCTTTTGCACGCCGAACCTGGAGCCGAGTCACAAGCGCCTCTCCTCTCTCCCGACTGTATTTTTTCACGTGTTGTCCAGAATTGTCATGGGTAGCCTCTACTCTAGGTAAAATAAATCGGATATATTTAATGTTCTATTGATGCTGGATATGTATAACCAGGTCTGACTATAGTCGGACATTTTAGAGAGGTGATCTTGCAAGAATATGTGCTGGCACAACAACATTGTCCATCTTGCTTCTTCGGTCGCTATTCTCTCTCATGAAGATTTGTTTGCCGACAGGGAGAAAGCCCCACGTGATAGCCACCCGTCAATCTCTCTCTCGCTCTCTCTCTCTGCTCAATACTGTTGTAGAAACTCCATTTTATTTTGAAATTCAGTTGACTTTGCCAGTTCCCACGGATATTGTCGCGTTTTTCTTTCATGGCTTGACAGAAAAGCCTGCCTGCACGCGCCTTGTCGGCGTGAAAATAGAACTCTCGCCTATTCGATAAAATCGGCAAGGCACAGGCAAGGCGTGGGTACACGCAGGGTTCACGCTCAGGCGCCCGGTGTACACAGCCTCATTGACTAAAACGGACGCCTATTTAAAAGCGTGGGTAAAGGCAAGGCATAGGCAAGGCTTGGGTCGCCGGTGTGAAACCAGCCTCACGCCGACAAGGCGCGTGCAGGCAGGCTTTTCTGTCAAGCCATGAAAGAAAAACGCGACAATATCCGTGGGAACTGGCAAAGTCAACTGAATTTCAAAATAAAATGGAGTTACTACAACATGTTGAGCAGAGAGACAGAGATATTGACGGGTGGCTATCACGTGGGGCTTTCTCCCCGTCGGCAAACAAATCTTCATGAGAGAGAATAGCGACCGAAGAAGCAAGATGGACAATGTTGTTGTGCCAGGCTGCCAGCACATATTCTTGCAAGATCACCTCTCTAAAATGTCCGACTATAGTCAGACCTGGTTATACATATCCAGCATCAATATAACATTAAATATATCCGATTTATTTTACCTAGAGGCTACCCATGACAATTCTGGACAACACGTGAAAAAATACAGTCGGGAGAGAGGAGAGGCGCTTGTGACTCGGCTCCAGGTTCGGCGTGCAAAAGGCGTGCGGTGTGATCGCAAAAGCGTGTAACAGGTTCACGCCCAGCTCGGCGTAGGCGTGGGTTGAGGCAAGGCAAGGCTTGGGTCATCGGTGTGAAACCAGCCTATGGCTGCGGTGTTGCTGCTGGAGCGTTTCTCTCATTGATACGGCTGGTGACTCTCTGGGACGAGGGAGACGTTCGCAGCTGGTTAGGGCTGCCGACGCTGAAGACAGCTAGAGAGGGGGAAGTTATCCCAGTGTGGCTGTAAGAGGGGAGGTCAGCTGCCTCCTGTACTAGTTAGTCAGGGCTGGGGCTGTAGGAGTGTCAACTGGCCGCCGCTCTCCAGCCGATCCTCAGCAGCAGTACACTGCCGTATGCAGGGCCGTAGCTAGCTATGAGGACGGGGAGGTCCGGACCTCCCCTAATATTTCAGAGATTTTTTTAATATTTCAGAGCTTTTTTTTTTTTTTTTTTTTTTTTTTTTTTTAGCCTTTATTTAACCAGGTTTGTCCCATTGAGATCAAAGATCTCTTTTACAAGAGAGACCTGGCCAAGAAACAGCAGCAACACAAAGTTACAACAAACAAACACATAAACACATACAATTGAAAAACATTAAAATGATCAAATAAAACATTTGCATACAGACAGCCTGTTCTCAAGAGATTTTACCATAGCCTTAAAACCATTTAAGGTTACTAAGCTATTAAGTTTAAGATCAGACTGCAGACTGTTCCATGCGGTGGGTGCAGAGAACCTAAAAGCTTTCTTCCCCAATTCAGTTCGGACTTTGGGAACAGAAAATTGTAGAGTGTCCTGAGAACGAAGATTGTAAAAAAATAAAACAATCTGCATGGAAAACAGGAAAAGCATGAAAAACACGGGATCGCTTTCATTTTGAAACGAAAGGCAGGTCAGGCAGGAAGTCATCTGACGCCGCGTCCGCGGTAACTTGATTCTGAGAGAGCAGCAGCATGGTGGTGAGTGATGACTGTCTGTCTGCCTGGCGAGATAATTGAAGGTGAGCGAGCTGCGAGACAGTGAGCGAGTGAACGACAGACAGTGAGTGACACACACTGACAGATTTTTTAGCAACAACCAAGAAAGTAAGTGTCTAGTCTGTCTAAGTAACTTTGTGTGTTGTGTACGGCTTGGGTTGTGTACCTGTGTTTGTAGGTGTCATTTTGATATGAATTTGGCTAAAACAGTTTGTGTTTGTTAGTTACAATTATGTTGACAGGAGAGCTGAGCAGGTGGTGACATGAAAGAGAATATACTGAATAATGACATCACAACAGTATAATCCTAATGTTGATTTAAAATGATATATTACTCTAAATATGGCTTAAAAATGGGAAGAAAAAAAACCAAAAAAATTTCCGCCGGCGCCCTAATGGGCGCCGCCGAATCCGCCTCCCCTTGCTGGACCTCCCCTATTTCGGAACCCTGGCTACGGCCCTGGCCGTATGCTGTCCACAAACTTTCCTGAGTCATCACTGACTTTGTCCAGCGCCGCCGACGAAGCCGTGATTGAGTAGCCTATTTTTTTTTTTACCATATATATGTTTTATGTCTGTGTTTGGGTCCTGTCTTTGTTTATTTGTTAGCTTATAGGTTTTAGATAATATAGTGACTTTTGTATTGCCCTTCGGTTTCCTGTGTGGGATCATTACAGCCTCTTTGACATTGGACAGGCTCACAACATATGTTGTTGTGTTTCTGACTTGGATTGTGGTTGTTTCCACAATCTTTCCAAATCCTTGTATACTGTACTGTACAGCCACCCTAGTGATGTCATCAAGGAGCGCAATAGTTGGCAAAAAGGTGAAATGTTCATCCTTCTAGCAAATCTAGGTAAATTTCAGACTTGAAAGCAGTGTCCTGTCTTCTCTGAGGTGACATGCAAATTAACTAGATTCATATGATCAAATGTTTCCTGTCCTCTTTAAGAGTCAAATGCTTACCAGTATTATTAAAAATGAATAACATCTTTGGGATAAGCAAACCTTCAGCAGGTGTGACTGACAGACCCCTCCCACCCACCAGTTTTCAGTTATTTAGGGTTTTGCTCCCTGTTGATACTAAGAAGTGATTGATATTTCATTCATATCATTTATTAGATAAATATGCTTTGTTGAAAGTGTAGAATGTAGTTTCTACATGGATCTCCCGTTTCAAGTGAATGCCTGTGACAGCCTGCTATTAAAAATCGATGGTTAAAAAAGTAACTAATACTCTGAGTAGTTTTTTAGAAGAGTACTTTTTACTTTTACTTAAGTATATTTTTAACACCAGTACTTTTACTTGTAATTGAGTAATATTTCAGTAAGGTAACAGTACTTCTACTTGAGTACAAACTTTCAGTACTTCTTCCACCACTGCCTCTGCCACACCTGACTACAGAAGTTGTTGTGTGCCACGTGCCACATGATCTGCTGTAATGCATTTGATTCATCATCACAGACTGCAGACATTAAACCATCAAGATACTGTAAGGATTGTTCAGACTTCAGGTAGGGCCTGGTTTTTAAATAAACAATTAGGGCTCGTGTCGGCTAGGGCTCGTTATGCTCGCTGAAGCGTTTTTTTTATTATTATTATTATTATTATTTAAGAAATGTTTTTCCAAAAGTACATTTTCATCATCACAACAGCTCTGTGTCATTGTCAGGCTGTACAGAGCAAGAGACACGCTCCCTCAGAGGTCTGCTACCCGACGGGTCCCGAGACCCGGTGCTGGGTATTGGATTGTCTCGGGCCCGGGCCGGGCTAGTATGGAGGACCAGGAGGGTCTTACACTAATGAATAGAGTGTCCCCTTAATAATTATCCAATCGTACAATTAAAAAGAGTAATTTCAAAAAGAATTCACAAATGACGTATTAATACATCATTAAAAAGTCGTATTTGGAAAAGGAACTTCAAAAACATCCATTAAACAGTGTATTTCAAAATGGAATTACGAATACATCATTTAAAACATCATTTAATACATCGTTTCCTTATTCCTATTCGAAATAACCATTTGGAATTGTATTTGAAGTCACTATATTAAATCCCCGATTCGAAATAACGATTGGAAAAGCCATTTACCCATTGCATGACACTTTTGGCCTTAGCCTAGAAAAACTGTGTAAAACAATGCAAATTAGACATGTACTTTAATTTTAAATTTGACATACCTTGTAGGCCCTGGAGAGTCTTAAGCTAATGAATAGAGTGTTCCTTTAATAATTATCTAATCGTACAATTAAAAAGACTAATTTAAAAAAGAATTCACAAATGACGTATTAATACATCATTAAAAAGTTGTATTTGGAAAAGGAACTTCAAAAACATCCATTAAACAGTGTATTTCAAAATGGAATTACGAATACATCATTTAAAACATCATTTAATACATCATTTCATTATTCCTATTCGAAATAACCATTTGGAATTGTATTTGAAGTCACTATTTCAAAACTAATTCAAAAAACCGATTGGAAAACCATTTCGTTTTAAGGCGACCCTTTTTTGCTCTTTGTCCCCAGCTAAACAGTGTCAATCGTGAATCCATGGTCCTAATGCAAATGAGCCATGTAACAGGCTCTCTGATTGGCTAGAGAGCTTTGAGGCGCGAAAGAGCCTGGCTCAGTGGACTGCCTCTTTGTGTTCACACCCAGAGCTATATAGATACAAGAGTTGTGACATGTCCATTCACCCCAATGGACCAACCTCACAAAAAGGTACTGGATTAAGCAGCGCTGTCGAGCTGCAGCAAAATTCACACTCTGTGTTGTACTTTGAAAGGGTCAGACGTTTAAAAAAGTCAAATTGTATATTTTCAGCTTCATTTTATGCATCCAAACGTAAGTCAAGTCAAGTCAAGTCAAGTTTATTTATATAGCCCTAATTCACAAGCATGTCTCAGAGGGCTTCACAGAAAGTATGTCTAGCTAATTCTAGCTAACACACAGTAACACGAATATACAGAATAAAGATAACATTTGAACAGTTGATAATATAGAAAATATAGGAATGAGGGGAGAGCAGAGGAGAGCGCAGGAGAAGGGAGAATAGCAGGGGGAATGTGAGAGAGTGATGGGGTGGGGAGGGTATAGGAGGTGGGGAGGAGCAAGAGGAGAGAGCATGAGAGGGGAAGGGAGGGGAAGTGTGGGGGAGAAGAGAGCAGGGGGAGGGAGGAGGTGGGGAGAGAATGAGCAATATAGACGGAGGAGAGGGGGGAGGTGCGGAGAAGATAGGAATGTGGAGGAGGAGAGAAGGAGAGATGGGGGTACAGGGGAGGGAGAGCCAGGGTAGAGAAGCAGGGGGAGCGTCCCACATCCCCCCCCCCCCCCCAGAGAGGACAGAGAGGAGGAGAGAACAGAGAAGGAAAGGTGGGAGGGTGCAGGGGAAGGAGTGCAGGGGGAGAGGGGGAGAGAACAGAGAAGGAGAGGTGGGAGGGTGCAGGGGGAACGCGGGAGGAGGAGGCAGGGGAGGGAACAGACCTCTCCGCCCCCTCCTCCCCCCCGAGAGGACAGAGGGGAGGAGAGAGCAGAGAAGGAGAGGTAGGGGGGTGCAGGGGAAGGAGTGCAGGGGGAATGTGAGAGAGGGGAGAGGACAGGGAGGAGGAGAGAACAGAGAAGGAGAGGTGGGAGGGTGCAGGGGAGGGAGAGCAGGGGGAACGTGGGAAGGGGCGGCGGGGGAGGGAAGAGCATGGAAGGAGAGGGTGCGGGGGGGGGGGAGTGGGAAATGTGGGAGAGTGGGGAACAGGAGGGGGAAGAAGGGAAAGGAGCGGGGGAAAGAGAAAGAGAGGGGGGGGGGGGAGATCAGACAACTGACTACTCTAAGCATTAACCAGAGCTAACTGGGACATAGTATCTAGCTAGTCTACAGTCTAATCTGGCCTATCCTACTCTGCTCTAGTCTGATCTTTGCCTGAACACTAACAGGTCAGCCTTAGGCTGTAGCTAATCTATCGCCTACCTAAACTGTTCTAAACCAACCGGCAGCCCTCGACCAGTGATGAAGAGCACCGATGCCCCCCGCCCCGGCCCCCCCCCCCCCCACATAAGGCGTGGGAGAGAAGGCCGGGCCGTGACACAGCGGCGTCCCCACACCCCCAGTGAACGCAAGAAAACCTTTCCACCAAATGGATTGCCCCAGTGACTTGGCTTGGCTACATTGGCTAACGTAATGGCTACATGAGTCATGATTTTGGACCTTCGCTGACACAACTCTCTTACTAGATTCCTCTGGTCACACCCCCAGTCATTTGCGCCAGCCAGGTAACGTTCTTTGTTTCATGCTCCAGAGCGCTGCAGAGTGCAGACCAGACTCCTCTATCAGAAATGTCCGACATGTATTGATGTATGTATTGATGTATTGATCCGACAATGTCCGACAAAAGTCCACTCAAGGTCATACTATGCTATATGTTTTAACTGGTTGACTTTGCAAAAAGCTCTTGATATGGGCATAATATAAAGTCACTGAACCTGTGTATTTTATGTTAATATTTCAGGAAGATATAAAATGTAGAAGCCACTTTGGTTTGCGTCTTAAGAACTTTGACACCTTCAAAACAAGCTGTTATGTCACTCTAAAATGTAGTGCATTGCCACATTTTCAGACTTGGTCTGGTTCTTTGTGTTGTGTATAGACAGCCTTTAACACTTTACCAGAAATTGTCACATTCATTTGGAGTAAAACTGCAGGTCACTGTTTTCACCGATGGAACCATGCATGCAAGCTACACAAAAACATACTGTACTTGTGTTTTGAGAACATTACTCAGATGCTGGTACAAACAGGAGAAGAAAAAGACACTCAGTGCAGCAGGCCATGGGGTGCAAAAAAACAATTTATTTTTCAAGGGTTCACAGTTCACACACATTGTGGAATAATGGATTTCCATAACTTTTCCATGACTTGAAACCAAATTTCCATGACCAAACTTTTTGTAAAGCCTCGGTGTATACATGAAAAAGTGAGTAACGACATTCAATGCAGTGGAATTACTAACAGATGAAAAGAATTGCAAAACGAACATGGTAGTTAGGACTAACACACATTACTACCCCCAACACTGAAGACAAAGATCTTGAGTCGGGCTGGCCGATATGGAAAAATCATCTCGGTATTTTTAGGCTGAATGGTGATACATGATAGATCTGTGCCAATTTTATGCTGTATTTCCATGACTTTTTCAAAACCTTCCAAAAAAATATTTTTTTTCCAGGAAAATGCATTTAGAATTTCTATTACTTTTTCATGACTGTATGAACCCTGTATTACAGAGTATTTTCCATGAAAACAGTGCAGAGTTCAAAAGTCATATTATGGCAGCCTATGCAAAACTGAATGACTGTGGGGGGTTTGAGCGTTTGAAAGTCAGAGATGACCAAAGTACAGGGTATACCATTAGATCAATCAAGACCCACATCAGGAGTGCCCTCATCTACATACCTCCAATGCAAAAAGACATTGATACAACACCTCTAAGTTTTAATGAGTTTACTTCTATTTTCTTTAGTAAAATATTGATATTGTCCTTTCTCTGATGACAAACCATAACCTAAATTCTCAATAGGTCGCAGAGTCAGCTGTACCTGGGCCCAAGGAAAAATGTTTGACTTGTGGAGAAGATATCCTTTTCAGTGAACTCAGGGATCATGTCAAACACTGCAGGTATTCACTAGGGATGGGCATCGAATTTCAAATTTTCGAATAATCGTTGTTATTATCAAGGTCGACTTTTGTTATTGAAAGTCGAAATTCGATTTTTTTTTTTTTTTTTGTGAAATGTTGCATTGTCTCCCCTGATTCTAAGTATAGTCGAATCGCTTGGTTTGAGCAAGTAAAACAATTTTTATAAGCATTTTAAGCAAGGTTTATGGAAAAATGAATGGCGGATGAAATCCCATGAAGAGGGAGAGGGGGTGACTTTGGCACCCCTTTGGCACTCAGACCTGAGCCTACTAAATATTTAATGAACCACTCATGATTGTCAAAACTGTTTTTTATTTTCGAAAATGTCAATGTCATGTAACGTGTTCTTTACTTCAGTGGTGCAATGCTTGTTTGAGCTAAAAATCTACAGCAGAAGCTTTTTCTATTACGGTAATTAATAAAGCCTTAGACTTAGAATCAGGGAAGACAATGCAACATTTCACTCACAATTTTTTGTTTTTTTTTACATTTAATTTTTTTTACATTTTTATTTTCGAATTTCGATTAAAAGTAGACTTTGGCCAGCGAATTTCGAATAGTGTTTTTGCTAGAAATGCCCATCCCTAGTATGCACAGGACACTACATGTGGTGTTTCAAAAAATGTACTATTACCAGTCAGTAAATGTTGGTTAATGACGTCTGCAGGAGCCATGCTTGTTTATTTGTTTATTAAAAGGATCCCCATTAGCTGGACGCCTTGGCGTCGAGCTAGTCTTCCTGGGGTCCATGACAGACAAACATAGAACATTAAAACATTCAAATCATTAGTAAAATCATATCAATACATTAGAAACATTAGAAACATACATTAGAAACATAGCCTACATTAGAAACATCAATCCTTTCATAACATTAAAATTACATTAAAATATAGCAGTCCTACGGTCATATCAAAACATTCATAATCAAAACACTGGAAACAATTGCTACCACATATTTGGTTGGTCCTGCAGGTGTGATCGTAGGCTTCTCTTAAAGCAAGCCAGTCCACTGATTAAAGAAATGTTTCCTGGAAGATTATTCCACATCTTCACAGCCCTATAATTTAAAGCTCTTTTTAAGCTGTTTGACCTTGGAAGGGGAAGGGTCATCTGCCCCCTGCTGGCCGCTCTAGTAGCGTGCAGGTGAGTCTCAGCACTGTAGACAATTGTTCTAGAAATAAATCCAGGTATCTGAGTATTGATGACTTTGTGAAAAAACACAAGTGTGTTGGATGTCAGTCTTTTCTCCACACAAAACCATCTTAGCTTTCTATGCATTTCGGCAACATTGGTCCTCGAGGAGCAACTTAGTGCAAGTCTAGCTCCTTTGTTTTGAGTTATTTGTAACCTCCTTATGAGGCCCCTTGATGCAGATGACCACACACCAGAACAATAGTCTAAATGACAAAGAACCAAGGAGGAAACAATTTGATTAAACAAAACAGAAGGAAGAAAAAGAGCACACTTTCTCGCAGCAGCGACTGCCGCTCCCATTTTGCGGACAATATTGTTAACATGGTCAGACCAGGACAATGCACTGTCTAGCCAAATACCCAGTAGCTTTGCCTTTTTCACTTGTTGGATAGGGTGACCCTCTATGATTAGATTAAGTTTCGGATCTCGAGCTAGCTTTAGCTTTGATCCAAATACCATTGTAACAGTCTTAGATGGATTCAGTAAGAGCTTGTTTGTTTTAACCCAAAGATATATGCAATTCAGCTCCCTTGTCAGAACCTGCTTGAGCTCTGTGCATGTGGGGGAAGCATAATAAAGGGTAGAGTCATCCGCGTACATGGTCAGAGACGCCTCTTTAACTGCCAATGGCATATCGTTTGTAAAAATTGAGTAGAGGAGAGGGCCGAGGCAACTCCCCTGCTTGTGATAATTTACTGTACAAGACATCGTACAAGCTACACAAGATCATACTTGCGACAACACTACTCAGACACTGGTCCCAACTGCAGACGAGAAAGACCCTCACTGCAGGTGGCCTTGGGGAGCAAAACCATAAATTTTCCCCCTTCTTTACTTTTTACAGGTGATGAAAGTCAGATTATGGCAGCCTATCCAACACTGAATGACTGTGGGGCCACTGGGGGGTGAACCATGGTCTGTTAGAACCACATCTGAGAATATTCTTAGTGTACAGAAACTAAGATAAAAAAGGTCATTCTACATTCTCTAACTAAGGGGTTTTCAAAGTCAGACTGTGGGCCTGCCCCCAGACAAAACTTGTGAAAAGGAGCCCCCCTCGCTTAATTCCTGGATGCCTATGGAATCATGATCATCTTATTTGATCCCGTAGACACTTAACAATTGAGCAAATATGGCGTGATATTGCTGTTTGACATACATCATACTACACCAAATACATGGAACAGTCTTGGCTGAAGGCATTTATTAGTTTCTGACTCTGGGTAAGTGTGATAAGAGTGGAAAAACAGTAAAAGAAACAACAACTACAAACTAAATTTCACACATTTGGCCTATTCTATGTGACTTCCTCTTAATAATTAATATATTTTTTCAGTTCCATTCACTGAGCCTCCGCTGAAACTGCTTGGAGCCCCCCTGAGGAGGCCGGCGTTGAAAACCTCTGCTGTAACTGTTAATTTCTTGTAGGTGACATTATGGAATTAATTGTAACACTTTTTGCTGAGGGACCCTCTGGAAATGCCTGAACCCCATGTTGAGAACCACTGGTCTAAGATAAACTAAAAGTCGGTCCCCCAAGCAGACCCTCACTCATTTTTTCTTTGAACAAATCATAGTCTTTGTGGACTGGCAACCTTAAAATAATGCAACCTGTGTCTGCTTCTGGGTAGATCTTGCCCGACTCTTCTGGAAAGATCTCCAGTGTGGGCTTGTGTAGGAAGCCATTGAGAGGTACAGCGGAGGACCCAGATGCAAACTCGAGCACATTCTCCAACGTCAGGCGGCCACATTCTCCATCTAGAATGAAAATGTTATTTATTCATGAGCATTTAAAATAAATGTTTCTTTCATTCCAAGCTATCGTCCTGTAACGACTGGCAAGCGTTCATCAAACTGAACTGGGATTTTAAAATCTCTAACACTAGAAATACCACAGCGGTCATTTTGACCTTTTCGAAATGAGCAATAACTGTTGAATTAAAAAATACAATGATGCTGGTACCTGAAGTGTGTAATTTAAAATCGTTTTTATATTAATTACACAAAAGGCAACGAAAATATAATTTTTACGTAGAAAGACCATACAGTCATTTTGACCTCACTGAATTTCGCATGGGTTCTAGAACCAGTTTTGAGTCTAGATTTTCACATTTTGGTGTTGTAAATGCATTTTGTAAATGCATTAATCTGTCAATTGGGTATTTACCATGAGAGATTATAGTTTGGAAACTAGCTGTCAAAATGACCACTTATGGCCAGTCTAGTAGTTACGGAATTCTGGTCCTTCTTTCAACTTGTTAAAATGGACATTTGTGTTATTTAGTCTCTTCAAAATATATATTGACAGAATGAATGCAATGCATTAATCTCTCAATTTTCTCTCTAGATTTTCACATTTTGGTGTTGTAAATGCATTTTGTAAATGCATTAATCTGTCAATTGGGTATTTATCAGGAGAGATTATAGAGTTTGGAATCCAGTGGTCAAAATTACCACTTATGGTCGTTCTAGCAGTTAAGGAATTCTGGTCCTTCTGTTAAGGCTAACTATAACTATGTGGGATTTTCATCAGTTGCTGTTTGAAAAAGTTGGCTCATCCTCCCTGGCTCAGAGAGCGTGTCACTGCAAAAGCAAGCTGGTTAATAAAAGGAATCAGAATCCACCACCACACACTTCTAGTGGGTCATGGGTGATTTGTTGAAATAACAAAAATCCCCCCTTTATCAGTATAGGCTATTGAGTTTATGTTGTAAGGGTTTGTACTGTACCTTCAACATCAATGAGCCAATTCCTCCAGAAGATCAGAGTCTTGTTTTCTGCGTCTCTTTCCGCTGTCCCTGGTTCCGAGAGGGTGACTGGAAACAGTGCTGCGAGGTCACGAGAATTCAAAGGCTTCAAATCGTCCACCATCATGCTCAGGAACAGATCTGGGTGCGCCCTCATCTCCTGCAGGAGTCCAAGGGTGTTGAGGCCCTCCGCAAACCTGCACACACAAAAGCATTAAAATTTAAAAATCAAACCAAATGGCAATGTTTGCCAATAGCTAGCTTTTTTCTTTCCTGTGTGCGTATAGCCTATTGATTGCATGTCTACTTACTGTTTGACTGCGACATTTAATCTGCCATCCACAAAGAAATCAACAGCAGATTGTACTAGGGGTCGACCGATTATCGGTTTGGCCGATTATTATGGCCGATATTCAGCATTTTGCCGATTATCTGTATCGGCATTTTCATTGGCTGTTTGCCGATATAATAATAATAATAACTTTATTTATAGAGCACCTTTCACAGACCGAAATCACAAAGTGCTTTACAAAGCACAAGAAAATACAGAGAATTCAAATTAGAATCGAGAATAAAAATAGGGGTCACTGAACTAGTGTTCAGGACAGTAAACAATACTGCAAAATATCCTACACAACCCTTACGAAAAAGTCACATGTGGAAATCACATGTGATTTTGAAATATGTGGTTTTTGGACACACGTTTCGTGTGACTCAACCACATGTTTTAATATCACATGTGGATGTTCACATGTCAAGCCACATGTGGAAGTCACATGTGATTTTGAAATGCCACATGTGATTGACATGTGGTTTTAATTGTGTGGAATTGTGTGGAAAATCACATGTGATTATGGAATATATGTGGTTTTTGGACACATGTTTCGTGTGATTCAGACCACATGTGATTGACATGTGGTTTTAATATCACATGTGGGAATATTCACATGTGGATACTCACATGTGGAAAATCACATGTGATTTTGGAATATATGTGGTTTTTGGACACATGTTTTGTGTGATTCAGACCACATGTGATTGACATGTGGTTTTAATATCACATGTGGATATTCACATGTGGGAAATCACATGTGATTCTGGAATATATGTGGTTTTTGGACACATGTTTCGTGTGATTAAGACCACATGTGATCGACATGTGGTTTTAATATCACATGTGGGAATATTCACATGTGGATATCCACATGTGACCTATAACCACATGTGGTTTTAGGACACGTGGTTTTGTTATTCCCTCCACATGTGAATATTCCCACATGATATTAAAACCAAATGTGATTCAATATGTTGTGGACCACATGTGGTTTTGGCACACGTTTTGGTTTTTCACATGTGATTCAACATGTGGTTGAAATGTTTAATTTCCATGTCCAACAACCACATGTGGTTCAAGATCACATGTGGGAATATTCACATGTGGTTGAAACACATGAACCTTCCAACATGTGATCTTGAACCACATGTGATTGTTGGGACATGTGTTACATGCCAATTGGAATAACATGTGAAAAACCAAAACACATTTCTCCAAAACCACATGTGGAAAACATAGAATCACACATGGTTTCAACATTACATGTGGGAATATTCCCATGTGGATGGAATAACATGAACAACAAATTCACATGTCCTAAGATCACATGTGGGAACATTCACATGTATTAGTAGACAACCACATGTGAATGATCCCTTCTTTGACACATTTTCCACATAATTTCAGATTACATACAATTTGACACATACCAGTAGGTTATTTGCAACACACAACACATGTACAAGAATAAAATTATCTTATTTATTAACAAAACTTCACCTTTTCATAACTGCATTTATCATACATCTCTAGAAAAGGGAGTGATTGACAGATCGCATGTACAGTGATCACGGAACAATTGCAGGTGAAGCTGCAGCTCTGATGGATGAAAAATAAAGATGGCAACAGCCACCACTTCAACTCCAAACGGGAGACCAAAATCAAAGGGAGTGATTGACAGATTGCATGTACAGTGATCATGGAACAATTGCAGGTGAAGCTGCAGCTCTGATGGATGAAAAATAAAGATGGCAACAGCCACTTTTTGGGGAGTTTAGCTCGATTGCCATTTTGTCCCCACTTACCCTAAATATACACTGTCTTTACGGTCACTCTCGATGCAGTATGGAGAGAGGGGTCATATTTAGCGATACAACAGTGGAGGCGGCACTACCGTTCAAAGGCAACAAAACACAGCGCCTAAAGCTCTATGCACATGTGTACATGTTGTGACTAGTTTATTCACCATGCTATGAAATAATAATCCATAGTTGCATGAAACATTATTTCCATAGTAAATCCATACCGGGTCACTTCCTTGTTTGTCTGTGGACAGCGCTTCCACGCATGCGTTATTTGCACATGCGCTGTACACCCGGCAGCGATGTTTACTAAATATTTATTTACCTCAAAAAATTGTTTTTCTGCATTTTGGATTAGTACCCGAGTCACAAGATGTACATAGAGCTTTTTGGCACTTTGTTTTGTTGCCTTTGAACGGCAGTACCGTTCTATCGCTAAATATGACCCCTCTCTCCATACTGCATCGAGAGTGACTGTAAAGACAGTGTATATTGGGGGGATATGGCAATCGAGCTAAACTCCCCAAAAAGTGGCCTATCCCTTTGTAATAACTATGCTAGGGTGTCATGTGAGCTTCTTGTGAGCCTTCAGAACTTGGGGCTGTGGTTCCATGTCGCTGTTCCGACCTCTCGCTGTTCCGACCTCCCCTCTCCCAGCCCCCATGCCTAAACCTAACCTCCCCCAGACCCTAACCCAAAACCTAACCTCTCCCACCCCCACGCCTAAACCTAACCTCCCCCAGACCCTAACCCAAAACCTAACCTCTCCCACCCCCCACGCCTAAACCTAAGGTCGGCATTACGAGTGGTCGGCATAGCGGGTGGACACCGGGGCTGTCATGTCCCTTTCAGGGACAGCTTCCTGTGAGACTTCAGAACTTGGGGGTGTCATGTCCCTTTCAGGAACACCTTATCTGCCGCTGACAAGTCTTCTGATCTTGTTGGTTCCCCTGTGAAAATTTAAATATCATTAGAATAGCCCTGTGAAAATTTTAATATCATTAGAATAATCAAGGCAATTTCACAAACATACTGGGGTATTACAACCAAAACTAGGCAAACCTAGTGTAGTCCGGCTGTGAACTGAAACATTTGATTCAGGACTTTATATTCACAAATGGTCCCATAACTTACACAAAATATATGATGCATAGAGCAACATTCTCAGAATTTTGGGCAACACCCTATGCCCTAAAACAGATGCTGTAAAATGTGCCATGGATAATGGATGGAGATGCAATAAATCCAACAGAAAATGCTACAACAGAATCTGTGCCCCTACGCCCCGACTACAATTACAGCTCTATTATGAAACGAATACAACCCTAACACTGCAGGGGAAAAAAGAGCGATACAGGCAGAGAGATACACCAGATATCAGACCAGAACACTAATTGAGCACAGATCGGCTCTTCTCCTTTCAGAGAGAGCCTGGAGATGCAAGGTTAGCCTTCTTCTAATGGCTTTTCGGCAGAGAGGATGATGCCTTGTGGCACATCCCCTCCACCCCTTCATGCTCAGAACGCCCACGAGTTTAGCCTCAGGCAGGAAAATGTTTATCACATCACTGATGACATCACAATCGTGACAGACACCGCCAATTTTAATTAAGATATATCAATATAATATAAGCATGAATTAAGGTCAGGTTACATTCTATACGTTTTACACCCACTTTCAGTGATAGAGAAAACTAGAGAAACTTACTGTTCTTTGTCGCACTGCCTCACATCCTTCAACTTCTGGGCCATGCACTGTCTGATTAGAACCTCACTGGTGTTTGGGAACACAGCTTGCACTTGGTCTGTTGGAACAACAACAAAATACAAATTTACTTCAAGGTAAATTAAATTAAATAACTTAAGTTAACAAACAAAACAAAAAGACAGACCTCTTGACCAGAATATTTATTTTACACTATATTTTAGGCACTGTGTTTTGTTGACTTTGAGCCGCGATCCGCTTGGTCCTGTTTTAGTGCTGTCCATTTAACTACTGCACACCCCGACCCTCCAAACTGCACGGACAGTTGCTGTGAAGACGTGTATATCGATGTTTATTGGGGGCGATATGGAAAATTCGCTAAACTCCCCAAAAAGTGGCCTATCCATTTAAGTTTTTCAACTTATATCATCAAATGATGGTACTAACATGCATTGTCTGTGATCAGATTGCAATCCGATAGTGTGCTTGAAAACATTAGCATACCGTTGTTACAGAGATCACGGGTCCCAGGCTGCTCCGCCGTTTCATGGGGAAGGGGTGGGGTGGTGCTGGTGGAGACGGCAGTGGCTTCAGGAGACGACGGGAGACACAGGCAGAGAGAGAGAGAGGAAAGAGAGACACAGAGGAGAGAGAGAGGCAGAGACAGGGATAGAGGCCATTGACGCCTGGCGTATTTTCTGTGATCAGATTGCAATCGGATAGTGCTTGACCACATTAACCTGATTTAATTTACACCTGGTAATAATGTATCTCCAGTGTTCACATTGAAATCAGGTAAGCTCCATAGCATAGAGCAGTAGAAAAACTGCAGTGACTGTTGTTGTATGTGGATTGAGAGGATGCATTGCATGTACACTTGTGTTCAATGTGGTCACAATTAGAGATGCAACGGTATGAGTTTTTGATATTGGTATGATAACCTTGGACAAAAATACCACGGTTTCACGGTATCGCGGACCTTTATGTGTTATTGTGAAATCTGGCAACAAAAAAATAGCCTACGTAATTTTTTTTTGCGGTTGAACCAAATGCATTTTATTTTATTTTATCTAATTAACTCATGTAAAATTAAAACACACATGCTTATCTTTTGTCAAATCGGATTGGACACTGGACATAAATGATTGTTTCAATGTTAATGCGCGCACACACACACACACACACACACTTATTCGTATCCAAAAGTACTATAGGGCAAATATTAGAGATCCAGATATTTTTTAAGAAAGTTGCTGTACAGCACAGTCTATGATAGAACAGACACTGGATGCTTGTGTGTATCCATCCTCACTCTGTCTTGGGGACGTTTAGCCTACACCCTTACTTTCAAGTGGTCAAGCACTACCCGATTGCAATCTGATCACATCTGATCACAGAAAACACATGTTAATGCCAGGTGTAAATGGCCACATAGAGACAGAGGGGGATAGATATGATGGGCACCACTGCTAATTATTTAGCTAAAGCTAGCTACAGCAGGGTTCATACAGACATCACATTACAAGATTACATTTAAAGACTTTCAAGTACTCTTTCAAGCACTTGGTTTGGAAATAGGCTATTTTCAAGGTGCAGTACTTGATCCCCCCCTCAAAATCAAAGCACTTCAAGGAACCCTGTTACAGTGAATAAAACAAGTATAGCTACACATTCACTTACACTATAGGCAGCACACTGCATTAGAGGGGATTTAGAACCACAACCCTTATGATATTAATAGAACTTACCACAATGTATCCAGAGGTTGCACTGCAAGAGAAAAGGAAAATTCAATCTTTAGCAAGCTAACTTTTGACAAAGTCAGGCCTTAACAATAAAAGTAACAAACAGCACTTGCCAGATTATGTTTCCACATATTTTCCTTAGCATGGGAAGCTGCCAGCTAGCTCACGTTTTATTTTCTGTGTGCTGGAGGCATTTTCATGGCACAATTGTGTCAAACAATGCACTGTTAGCAGCATGCAATGCAGACCTTAGCTAACGTTGCACTAATAGACTACTGTTGCTCACGGAGGAAGAAAAAAGCATTGTATCTATGAATGGCAGGCTTACTACATGCTGCATAGCTTACGTTAGCTAACAGCTAGCTAACAGCAATTCCCACACAACTAACATTAAGCTAACTAACGCTAGTGAACTGTGATAACAATACCATGACCTCAACCACGAGTGCTCGTCTTATTTCCTTCAAAGCCCTTCAACCAAACCATGTAACGCTAGGTTAAGCTAACGTGATAGCC
The DNA here is from genome assembly GCF_964638095.1 of Poromitra crassiceps. Lineage (NCBI taxonomy): Eukaryota > Metazoa > Chordata > Actinopteri > Beryciformes > Melamphaidae > Poromitra > Poromitra crassiceps. Next base: position 56,170,605 of record NC_139627.1, on the reverse strand, counting down.
TAGCTACTTCAAACCAAGTTATTCTGTGCAGCTGGGGCTAGCATGCAGTAAACGTTAGATGCCCTAAACCAAACCATAGCAGTTGTTTTTTAACATTTGGCACGCAATGCAGACAATATATATAACATGCGCCATGTCGCCATCCAGGCGTTGTTGCTCGCTGAGACAAGAAAACTGCATTTTAATACATGACAGGCCTGACATATGCTACTGTTACAGGTCTCGGGCTGAGATCCCATAAACAGGTAACATCCTGTAAAAACAGGAGAAGGAATGAGACACGGACAAGGTGCTATGTTTACTTGCAGCTCCGCTCATCACAATTTATTTTATATTATTTTTTTATATACAAAATATATCTTTTTTTCTTTCTCTTTGTATTTTGTTTCCATATTTCAATGTTACTGTAACAATTCACATTTTCATCATATCCAAAAATATCATCAAAACAGGCTATAGTCACAATCTTATTCACATTCAAAATAAACAAACATTTTCCATGTTCCATTTCCTGAGTTAAATCAGTGTACTAAGGCATGAATAAATCCTCATTCAGTCTATAAAGTTAGCTAATGTTTCATTTACCACTACATTCCCACATTAGGCTACTAAGAAATGCAGAATCTCTAGGTTTTAACCTCTCATAGTGCAAAGAAATAAACGAAATTAACAGTACTAGCAACTACACATTGCTACTATGGCTGTGCCATTTCAATGAGAACATATGAGCTGACTTACAAAAACGAACTTTTAACAGTGCTTCTAAATTCTAACTAACATCACCACATATTCACTAAAACAGTTGTGTTCCCAAAACAATAATGCTTTAGCAAAAACGAAATGTGCTGGAGCTTAAAACCTAAGACCTGTTTGGCTTTTACCATGTTTAGAAAGAAACGTTTACAGCCGGCGCCATTTTGCATCACGTTACAGTACAAACAAAAACGTTTTTCTACTTGTTCACAAAACCATCTAAATGCAGTCATTACACTTGCAAAATCGATCTACTACTTAGTTTAAATGTTAAGCAACGTGTATGTGCAGTTGTACAAGTGTTAATACTTTACCAACCTGTAAAAACAGGAGAAGGAATGAGACACGGACAAGGTGCTATGTTTACTTGCAGCTCCGCTCATCACAATGAGGAAGCCAACGAGAGTCCGCTTGTAAAAACAAAGAGGGTCCGTCCGAGAAGCGCACCAAGTCACACTGCCCCCTGTTGGCAACACCGAAAACTCCAAAGTGAATTAAATCCTGTCATTTCACTAACAGGCTATAGATGACCCTTTTGGCTGATTTTAGATTTTTCCCCTAACAGAAATAACATTGTACAAATAAAAATATATACACAACTACATAAATGTGACAATACATTGTGTGGGTGTCACACTACGTTAGCTAGCTAGATGCTAACGTTAGCTGTCGTCTATTCTGAGCTGACTGAGCCCATTACGTTAGCTGTCGTCTGTCTGGCCGAGTTGTTTTAACCTAAAATGAACGGCCAGTTTTGAAGAAAAATGTTACCAGTATGTAAAAATGTTTTGTCCTTACCTCAGACCTCAATGGCCTTCACTCAGCACGGGACAGCAGTGCCGTGCGACTGGTGCAACCATATATCTATGGGTGCAACTGCGGAGTGTGTTAAAAAGAATTGGAGGGAAATTAACAGATACTTTTATTCTCCGTTGTCAACACTGCGCATGCGCATGGATGTTTGATCTAATACTAGAGACTTGATGAAAACCACAAATTAAAGACTGATATCCCGCTGCCACTTTACGTTGTATCCGACAATAAAAAATGGTTCAACCATAAATATGAATAAAAAACTTTATATTAGATTATCAAATTATTAATTTTCAGCTATTGGAGTGGATACAATTAAAATTGAATGAAAAGCTGCATGCTTTTGTTTTATCAGTGCACACATTAAATTCTCACATGTGGAAAATGTTATTCACATGTGAATAAAGCATAATCACATGTGCGATTGCACGTTTCACATGTGACTTTGACACATGTAAAATTATCACATGTGGAAAATGTCTTTCACATGTGAATAAATCATAATCACATGTCAGATTGCACGTTTCACATGTGACTTTGACACACGTAAAATTATCACATGTGGAAAATGTCTTTCACATGTGAATAAATCATAATCACATGTGAGATTGCAAGTTTCACATGTGACATTGACACACATAACATTTTCACACGTGGAAATTGTCATTCACATGTGAATAAATCATAATCACATGTGAGATTGCATGTTTCACATGTGACTTTGACACACATAAAATTATCACATGTGGAAAATGTCTTTCACATGTGAATAAATCATAATCACATGTGAGATTGTATGTTTCACATGTGACTTTGACACACATTAAATTCTCACATGTGGACAATGTTATTCACATGTGAATAAATCATAATCACATGTCAGATTGCACGTTTCACATGTGACTTTGACACACGTAAAATTATCACATGTGGAAAATGTCTTTCACATGTGAATAAATCATAATCACATGTGAGATTGCAAGTTTCACATGTGACATTGACACACATAACATTTTCACACGTGGAAAATGTCATTCACATGTGAATAAATCATAATCACATGTGAGATTGCATGTTTCACATGTGACTTTGACACACATAAAATTATCAGATGTGGAAAATGTCTTTCACATGTAAATAAATCATAATCACACGTGAGATTGCATGTGTCACATGTGACTTTGACACACATTCAATTCTCACATGTGGAAAATGTTATTCACATGTGAATAAATCATAATCACATGTGAGATTGCACGTTTCACATGTGACTTTGACACACGTAAAATTATCACATGTGGAAAATGTTATTCACATGTGAATAAATCATAATCACATGTGAGATTGCAAGTTTCACATGTGACTTTGACACACATTATACTTTCACATGTGAACGTTTTTATTTCACATGTGAATAAAGCATAATCACATGTGAGATTGCAGGTTTCACATGTGACTTTGACACACATTATATTTTCACATGTGGAATATTTCATTTCACATGTGAGATTGCACGTTTCACATGTGAAAGTGAGTTTTCACATGTGAAATGGAAGATTTCACATGTGAATTACATGTGACTTTTTCGTAAGGGAATACAAATGGACCACGTTGTTAAAGATACATCTTTCAATAAAACATCAACAATCAACTATCAACAATCAATTGATGCAGGGCAGGATCTGCATCAATCTTTGAAAGCCTCTCTAAACAGGTGAGTCTTTAGGAGGCGTTTAAAGGACTCCACAGAACCAGCCGATCTAAGGGGCGGAGGCAGGCTGTTCCACAGTTTAGGGGCCATGGCCTCAAAGGCTCGGTCGCCACGGGTCTTGAGGCGTGTCCGAGGAACCTGAAGCAAGTTTAGATCATTGGATCTGAGGGAACGAGCAGAAGTAAGGGGGTGAAGTAGGTCCGAGATGTAAACAGGTGCCTGAGAGTGTAGTGCTTTGTAGGTGAGGGTGATGATTTTGAACTGGAATCTATAGGCAACAGGTAACCAGTGAAGTGACTTGAGTACCGGGGTGATGTGACAACTCCTGTTTGACCTGGTGAGCAAGCGCGCGGCAGCATTTTGAATGGCCTGCACGCGGCGTAGAGCGGATTTACTGAGCAGTGGGAAAAGAGCATTGCAGTAATCTACCGTAATCGTGACGATATAAAGGCGTGAATCAGCATTTCCATCTCAGGAAGAGAGAGTGTGGATCGAAGTTTGCCAATATTTCGTAGGTGGAAAAAACATTTTTTAGAGAGCTGTTTTATATGGACGTCTAGTGAAAGAGAGTGGTCAAAAAAGACCCCTAGGTTACGTAGGCTAGGGCGGACGGCAGAGGAGAGAGGGCCAATCCTATTTTTTATCGTGGATGTGACACTACCCGGAGCGATAATGAGCACCTCGGTCTTGTCCTTATTTAGCTGCAGGAAATTTTCAGCCAACCATGCATTGATCGCACTAATACAGTCTAGAAGTCTGGAAATCTGACCTATCTCGTTTGGTTTGAAAGAGAAGCGGAGCTGGATATCATCAGCATACAAATGATATGAGATATCAAAACTGTGGATTAGTCTCCCCAGTGGAAGCATATACGTTCCAAATAGGACAGGCCCCAGGATCGATCCCTGTGGGACCCCACAGAACAGGGGAGCGGAAGAGGAAACAAAATTATTTATCTGTACACTAAAGCTGCGACCTGATAAAAAAGACCTAAACCAATCTAAGGCAGTGCCTGAAATGCCCACCCAGTCACGAAGCCTATCGATCAGGATAAGGTGGTCCACAGTGTCGAAAGCGGCACTGAGATCTAAGAGAACTAAAATCTGGTACTCTCCAGCATCGGTGGACATAAGCAGCTCATTTGTTACCCTCAGCAGGGCGGTCTCAGTGGAGTGCCCCGGCCGAAATCCAGATTGAAATTTGTCGTAGATGTTGTGCATCACCAGCACCTCAGTGAGTTGCTGGGCGACTACTTTTTCTAAAATCTTAGATAAAAAAGGGAGTTTTGAAATGGGTCTATAGTTTTTAGGCACAGAGGGGTCAAGGTTTGGTTTTTTTAAGATTGGCTGTATGGAAGCGTGCTTGCCGTAGGATGGGGCGTAACCTGACGACAGTGATGAATTTACATAAGTTTGTAAAACAGGACCAATAATTGGTAGAATTTTGAAAAATAAAGATGAAGGGATGACATCTAGAGGACTTGATGACGGTTTTAGTTTGCTGATCAGTTTCACCAAGTCAGCCAAACTAATGGGATTAAAGGAGTTTAAGGTTGAGGGACGACTAAAAGTGCTAGTAAACAGACTGCAGGGGCTAGGAAGAATGCTAGACCTTATGTCCTTAACCTTATCAACAAAGAAGGCCAGGAACTTATTGCATTCGGCAACCGAGGAACATGGGGGGGCAGAGGGGGGGGGAGCAACCAGGTTATTAATAGTGTCAAAAAGAAATTTTGGGTTATTTTTAGAGCAGGAAATCAGGTTTGCAAAATATGCAGACCGGGAGTCCTTTACCAAGGCATTAAAAGATACTAAGAGTTCTTTAAGATCAAGACGATGCACTTCTAGCAAAGTGGTTTTCCACAGCCGCTCAGCTTTGCGACACCTGCGTTTTAGACGACGGATGTCTACGGGGTGGCGTTACAGATGGGTTTTACTCTAGCTTTAACAGGGGCCACCTGGTCTAAGATGGAGAGGCAGTAATCATTAAAAGACAGCAATAGAGTATCCACGCTAGGGTCACTGGGAAGAGCAAAATTGAAAAGAACGGAGAACTGGTCTACCGAAGCCTGGGTAATTATACGGGAACGGACCAAACTTTTGGGGCAGGGGGGGTCAGAGGGGATAGAGAGGTTAAAGAGGATGCTAAGATGGTCACTGATCAAAAAGTCTTCACAGTGAATATTTGTGATGTCCAGGCCAAGTGAGAAAACCAGGTCTAATGTGTGACCGCCAGTGTGCGTGGCACCAGAAACGTGTTGCTTCAGGTTGAAGGATTCCATTATACAATTGAATTCAGATGCTACATTATTTGAGATATCATTTATGATATAATACATTTATTAAAAAATTATTTACTTTCGCCATGAAGCGCTGCAGAATCCTGTGTGACTCTCTCTCTGCTGCAGCCCCTGTCTGCCCTGTGGCAATGTCCCGCCCACAGCGCTATCTGATTGGTTACATATTGAGCAATGGCCTATCAGAGGGCTCCTCAGAGATTAAATTTGAGACGCTGCCTGCCCCACAAAGCTCGTTGATAAGCGAGTGGACTCTGCCTGCGGCTGTGTGAGCGAGTGTGACTGCCTTGCCTTCCCTAAACTTTCTCCAACAACACGGACAGACACACACAAACGCAGATTGTTCGCAAATGTTCGTTTGGTGTGCCATAGCAGTCCGTCCGTGTCTGTCTGTGTCTGTCCTGTTTGTTGGAGAAAGTCCGATACGATTGGTGTACCTTGTAAACTGGGGCAGGACACAAGATTTTAATTCCATAGCGTCCGCGGTGTAGCGTCGCTCTTTTTGAATCAAATGGCCATGGTTGTCAAGCGCGAAGCTGTTTTATTAATCAATAGTCCTGTAGCGTCCTGAAAATATATATCTCCAATCCACTCGCATGTGTAACGCAGCGCAAGCAGACTGCTGCAGGCAACCACTTTTCAGAGCGGAGGAGGAAGAAGGAACCGAATAAAGTAGGATGAGACATTAGTACGTCAGCGGACTCGTTTGCAATAAAAAGGGAACCGAATAAACTAGGATGAGACATTGGTCAGCAGATGCCCGCATGAACCTGTCTGTGTTCTCCTTTGAGAGAGCCTGGTGTGAGGTTAGTGTCAAGTAGTGTAAGCTGAGGGAAACCCTCTTTATTATTTTGTTTCTGTGGTGAGCTGTTAGTTTGTTTAAAGTAGCCTACACAGCTTTATCTTGATAATGTGCCCAAGTCTCCACTAGATTGAACAAACACACACACACACACACACACACACACACTTTGATTTATATCAATATTAATTGTCTAGCTGCATCGGGATACGCGCATGACAAGGGAAAAACATATTAATCGATATTCACAGTTCCCAAACGAATTATTACATCAGCCGTGTCGGGTTTGGTGTCAAAAAATCATCAGAATAAAATATGAAAATCCCAGGATGCAAATGTGTTCGGTTGTAAACACACCTTGAAGGTGCTTACCGCCACCTGCTGTGGGTTATAGGCATCGTTTCAAAACTACGTCTGTGTCCACAGTAGTACCACAGTGGTCAGTCAACACGGATTGTGATGATGAAAACGGTCTCTGATGAAAACGGTATTCCGAAGTCTTCGTGTTTGACACAAAACAATCGAGCTAGTGTGGACAATAGGTGTAAACGCATTGCCTAATGTAGACATACCCTTAAAGAGTGTTACAGATGCTTTACCAAAACGAGTCTAGATGTGACATCTGTGATTTATCTCCCCCTCCCCCCAAAAAACCCAAAACATTTAAACGCAAAGGAGAATAGAAAGAAATTACCATCAGCGTTGAGGGTCAGTCTTTTGTCTGTCTCAGATCCTTCAAAGATGCTGGACTGATGAATGGCCTTCATCAGTAACCGTAGGTACTCTCGTGTAGGTCCGCCACCGTCTATAGCACCTTCAGACGTCTGTTCCTCATCAACAAAAACCACATCCAATCTGGCCTCTGGATCAAAACGCCGCTGTCTGAAGGCCTGAAGGGTACTCTTCATGATGTTGTGGACATTTCCAGTGAAATCTCTGCAGATATTTATCTGGTTGCTGGTGGGACATGAAGTTAGATCAATCTTGTTCTGAAGTCTGTTCAAAATGGTTTTCAGGTCAGTCCTGTATAGGGGAAAAAAACCCATAAAAAATGTGTTAAATGACAAGGCTGGTAATACACGCATTTTCATTGTCAGCAAATCTCATGAAAAGATTAAAAAACAAAGGGCTGACCACTAGGGGTGCTAAGAAAAAAAATCGATTTTCAAAACTCAAGGATCGAGACTCTTAATGCCACAATTCTTGCATCGATTCCTAAGTCCAAATAATCGATTCTTATTTTTTCTCCTTCCCCACCGCGTTACATGCAACACAGGAAATACACAAACGTGTTAATCTGCCATCAACACTAACGGGAGACTTCTCCCACTCCGACAAATATACAGTAATGTTATGCGTAGCGTTAACATAAATATATAACATCTTACCGAGAGGGAGAGAGAGCAGCCATCGCTAACTAAAACTAAAACCATGCATTTGAAACAACATACCCTTCAGGAGAAGACCTGTGATGCACAGGTGAGGAAACTGGTGATGTCACTTGTGAAGACAGGGGTGATGTCAAAGGAGAGCTGGTTAAGATGTTGACATCGGGAGTTTCAAATCGATTGTTGGAATCAAGTGCTGGGACAAACTGAAATGACATGAACAACAATAAGAGTGCTTGCACCATTAAAGTGCTAAATGTATTGCAAAATGTACACATTTTCGACTTCAAAATTCCATAGTTTTCCACATTCAAATGTCGAGGCTTCTCGGGAGATTATTAAGACCATGGCCTGTAGCATGAACCACGCTAAATTGTACCACGAAGGTGGTTAACAGCTGGGTCTGTCAATCTTGGATTTCCCTCTGTGGTTGCACAGGAACATGCTCGTGCCCACCAAAGAGGCATGGTCTGGAGCAGGTTAGCCATTCAGCATGAGTTGCCATGGAGATCTATCTGGCTGAGAAGTGAACTAGCATCATGGTATGGCAAACCCAGGTTTTAACGCAAACATATCCTGCTGAACCACTAATTTTGCTTCGCACAGGCCCCATTTAACCACGTGTATGGTGAAAAAAAGAGATCCCGGGCAGCATCGCAGCAGTTATTTCACTATTTCTCTATAAAACTAGTCCAGTGACAAGATGAATGATGAAAGTAATTGACACATTTCTGTGCTGAATGAGCAGCAGCATTATTAATCTATGAACATAGTGCAATAAGGAGAACTGTGGAACGCTTTTATTCAAAGTGACTTCAACTTCAATCAACTATGCAACACAATCGATGACAACTACAACTTTTGAAGGAGTAAAGTAGCATTAGTAGAAAGTAGTAGGTAGTAGGAACACTGTTTATCAGATAATCAATAAGAGTTGTGACTGTGAGCCCTGAGATCCCTACATACTCCTCATACCATACCTGGAAGATCTGCCATTGGATCTGTCCAGTGTCAGTGACTGTTTGGGCCTGGATGCGGAAGGTGCCCGGGTTGACCAGCCATACGCTCTGTAGAGTCTGTCTACTACAGTCTACTGCAGGGGGTACTTGGGAGAAAGGAGAAAATGTAAAAACATTAAATAAACCTCTTCAGGAGGCCACTAATTGCAACTCCTTCACACCATTTCTTATTTTTTAATGTTATATTCTTCAAAATGTAATGTAATAATCTTTCTAAATTGTCTTGCCGTTTTCTAAACAAAATGTTGTAGTTGGGCAAAGGGGATACTTTGATTCGGTACTGACGGCAAAAAAGTTTGACAACTGCTGCTATAGGGAGAAAATATTTGGAGGTGAAGGAAGTGACATACCATGTCCCCATGGTGCCAATGTCCCCAGTGAGCCAATAAGAACATATATATCAATATTTTCCCCCCTGAATATATAGAAGGTGGCTAACAACAACACAGGCCTATAGACTAAATCGCTAGCATTACTTTAGCCATGCAAAACCAACTGTACCCCCCCCCCCCCCAACAGCTACAATACAACTGTACTGCACACTACTGTAAATTAACACATCCCTCTAGACCACCAGTTCTCACATTTTCTACACCAGGGGGGATAGATTCCCCATTTTTCACTAACCCTAAACCTAACCTCCCCCAGACCCTAACCCAAAACCTAACCTCTCCCAGGGAACATAGCGGGTTCTATGTTCCCCGGTCCCACAAAAACGGGGAACATAGGACCCGGGGAACATAGGGATGACCCCTTTAACCATAACAAAGCCGAAGTGTGGCACACAGACGCGGTCATATTTCCAAAGTATCAAGATAGCCCCAATCGAATCAACAAGTTTAGCTACCCACATAGACATTGTCAAGAATATAAAGCCAACAAAGTAGTACTTAGTGACAAAGTAACGTTAGTTGCAAGCTAACCAGGGCCGTAGCTAGCTATGAGGACGGGGAGGTCCGGACCTCCCCTAATATTTCAGCCTGCCAAAAAAAAAAAAAAAATTTTTTTTTTTTTTTTTTTTTTGCAGGCCAGGCCAGGCCACTCACTGAACAGCAGGCCAGGCGCCGCCTACTGGTTTACTAGTGGTTTTATTACTTTATTCAGGTTTAAAGTGGGTGCATCTCATTGTAAAATTGGACTTGGCCCAAATTGGGCTTCAAACGGCCCAAATCAGGCTTCAAACGGCCCAAATCTGGCATTAAACGAACCAAATAGGGCTTCAAACGGCTCAAATCTGGCTTCAAACGGCCCAAATTGGGCTTCAAACGGCCCAAATTGAGCTTCAAACGCCCCAAATTTTTTCACGCGCGTCGGCCCGTATCGGCCTGGCCTGCTTGGTATCTAATGCCCGGCCTGAATTATGATCCCAGTCCGCCCCTGGTGGTGAGTGATGACTGTCTGTCTGCCTGGCGAGATAATTGAAGGTGAGCGAGCTGCGAGACAGTGAGCGAGTGAACGACAGACAGTGAGTGACACTGACAGATTTTTTAGCAACAACCAAGAAAGTAAGTGTTTAGTCTGTCTCTTAAGTAATGTTACCTGTGTGACACGTTGGGATGCTACTGGCTAATCATGCATGATGCCAATTGCCAAGCTCCCGAAGTCAGGTATGCAGGTGGCTATATGCATGGTTTCAGTTTCATGACCCAATAAGTAACAAAAAGAGGTGGTGTAAAGGTAAAAACAACATAATATATTTTATTTTATTTTTCAATCGTTCCTATCAGAAATAAATAAATGTCCCTCTGTATGTTTTTTTTATTATCGATGATGACTTTGTGTGTTGTGTACGGCTTGGGTTGTGTACCTGTGTTTGTAGGTGTCATTTTGATATGAATTTGGCTAAAACAGTTTGTGTTTGTTAGTTACAATTATGTTGACAGGAGAGCTGAGCAGGTGGTGACATGAAAGAGAATATACTGAATAATGACATCACAACAGTATAATCCTAATGTTGATTTAAAATGATATATTACTCTAAATATGGCTTAAAAAGGGAAAAAAAAAAACTCAATTTTTTTTCGGCGGCGCCCTAATGGCCGCCGCCGAATCCGCCTCCCCTTGCTGGACCTCCCCTATTTCGGAACCCTGGCTACGGCCCTGAAGCTAACTGAGCCAACTGAGCTAGCTTAAACATGTTTGCTAGCCTGTCCATGTGGTCTTCCTCGATTTAGCCGAGAGTAGCTGGCTGGCTAGCAGCAGAGCATCGGTGATTCTACCGAGCATGTTTCATGACAAAGCTGAAAAAAGTGTGGCAAACGGACACATATTTTCAAAGTATCAAGACAATCCCTACCCACATTGTCAAGACATTAAGCTAACGTTAGTACCTAGCTAACGTTAGCTAGCTGTGGCAGAGCTAAACATCTTCGCTAACCTGACCATCTGCTTAGTGCAAGATTTGTTTAACGTTAGTGATTTTTTTGTTAAGGCCTTGTGACAGATCATTGGCACCGCAAGTACTTGCCATGGTAGCGTACAACATGAGACTGCTGGCTTATATGATACCCACAGGGCCCGCAGCTAACGTGCAGCTAACCTGTAGTGTAGGCTTACCTGTGTGTTGTGTTGTGTGCTAACGCTAAGCTAACTGCTACACCAATAGATATTTCCACAACTAACTTAACGCCAAACAAAATACATAAACATCGTAACGTTATCGGGACTAGTACGTGATAGAAGATAGATCGAATGCCATGCAACATTAACCTACCGTCAATCGGATGGCGCCGATCCTGATCCACACTAGAAGACGATAGGCATGGCGTCTCCTCTCGCCTCGGTAAAACTGAAGGAAGCGAGCGACGGCTCTCCATTTCGGTGGCAAGGTCCCGTAATATTCGGGGAATGTCGGACATTTCTGATAGAGGAGTCTGGTCTGCACTCTGCAGCGCTCTGGAGCATGAAACAAAGAACGTTACCTGGCTGGCGCAAATGACTGGGGGTGTGACCAGAGGAATCTAGTAAGAGAGTTGTGTCAGCGAAGGTCCAAAATCATGACTCATGTAGCCATTACGTTTGGATGCATAAAATGAAGCTGAAAATATACAATTTGACTTTTTTAAACGTCTGACCCTTTCAAAGTACAACACAGAGTGTGAATTTTGCTGCAGCTCGACAGCGCTGCTTAATCCAGTACCTTTTGTGAGGTTGGTCCATTGGGGTGAATGGACATGTCACAACTCTTGTATCTATATAGCTCTGGGTGTGAACACAAAGAGGCAGTCCACTGAGCCAGGCTCTTTCGCGCCTCAAAGCTCTCTAGCCAATCAGAGAGCCTGTTACATGGCTCATTTGCATTAGGACCATGGATTCACGATTGACACTGTTTAGCTGGGGACAAAGAGCAAAAAAGTGTCACCTTAAAACGAAATGGTTTTCCAATCGGTTTTTTGAATTGGTTTTGAAATAGTGACTTCAAATACAATTCCAAATGGGTATTTCGAATAGGAATAATGAAATGATGTATTAAATGATGTTTTAAATGATGTATTCGTAATTCCATTTTGAGATACACTGTTTAATGGATGTTTTTGAAGTTCCTTTTCCAAATACAACTTTTTAATGATGTATTAATACGTCATTTGTGAATTCTTTTTTAAATTACCCACATGGAAAGAATCTATATGTACCCTATATGTTTTAATATAGGGCCACATATAGTTTTCCCATATATGGTGCATACATAAAATTGGCCGTTTTCCTATATTATATGTACATATATGTACCTATATGTATAGGTACATATATGTACCTATATGTACATATAATATAGGAAATCGGCCAATTTTATGTATGCACCATATATGGGAAACCTATATGTACATATATGTACCTATATGTAGGATTTTAAATAAAAAAAAATAGCAGCGGACACGGGATTCGAACCCCGTTCTCCAAGTTCTCCAAGGTTCAAGCCGTGCGCTCTAGTGCTGAGCTATACATTTTCTTATACTAACCAGAGAGCCGGGCACATTATATACTCTCTCGCACACAACGTAGACCACAATTGTCAGCGATCGGGAAGTTATTTTATGTGATGCGTACGATCGTAACAGACTAAAATGATGTTGTGTGTGTGTGTGCATCTATAGTCTGTAGGCTGTACGGCTTCAGAGGTTAACTTCATTTAACACCAGAGACTCAGGAGGTAGGCCTACACAGAGCCTCGTATACTCTGTTACAATAGTGTGCCCAGAGCACCTCGTTCCGCACTTGGTGCAGACCGGTGCAGACTTGCTTTGGTCTAGTCAGTCACAGCTATTAAGTACTTGCGCATGCTCGTTGCTGCAGGAACTGAATTCATTATTTTATAGTATTGCGCTAAACTATTAACCATAGTTGTGTCCTGGAAGCTTTTTGCTGGCACCACATAGCCTATAGTCCCATATTTATGATATTTCATGTGACATAAAATGCGTTGAAATGTAGTTTTCGTGTAGATCAGATTTCAACTCTCAGTTACACAATAAAAGACAATAAAATGCCAATTCACACACTATCAATATTGTCTCTATTCCAAACTACAACAAATGTTTTAACAATATGATGAACCAAATTGTGTTTTTTTACACGTTTACGTTGTAACCGCATTTTAGCCAGTTGAAAAGAGGGTGAAATTAGGTCTTAGACGTTCAAACCCAATATCACCCAGATTTAAACTAAAAATCAACGTTGAAAAAACGTTTTGTGCTCGCTGGGTATATGGATTATGACACAGTGTATACAAACAGATTTGTAAATGACCTATATAGGAGGCATATACCTTGTATTGTGTACATATATGGCCTATATGTGGATATAAAGAAGTGAGACCTATATGACCTGTATTATGAACATATAGGGCCTTTATGTGTATATAAAGAAGCTATATAGGAGACATATATGCCCTGTATGTGCACATATAGTACCTATATGTGGATATAAAGAAGCTATAGGAGACCTATATGCCCGGTATATGCACTTATATGCACCTGAATCTGGCCTATATGCAACCTATATGCGGCATAAATGTGGCCTATATGCGCATATATGCACCTAAATCTGGCCTATATGCAACCTATATGCGCCATATATATGGCCTATATGCTCCTATATGCGCATATATGCACCTAAATCTGGCCTATATGCAACCTATATGCGGCATATATATGGCCTATATGCTCCTATATGCACATATATGCACCTAAATCTGGCCTATATGCAACCTATATGCGGCATATATATGGCCTATATGCTCCTATATGCGCATATATGCACCTAAATCTGGCCTATATGCAACCTATATGCGGCATATATATGGCCTATATGCTCATATATGCTGCATATAGGTTGCATATAGGTTGCATATAGTTGCATATATGTTCATATAGATTCTTTCCATGTGGGTAGTCTTTTTAATTGTACGATTAGATAATTATTAAAGGAACACTCTATTCATTAGCTTAAGACTCTCCAGGGCCTACAAGGTATGTCAAATTTAAAATTAAAGTACATGTCTAATTTGCATTGTTTTACACAGTTTTTCTAGGCTAAGGCCAAAAGTGTCATGCAATGGGTAAATGGCTTTTCCAATCGTTATTTCGAATCGGGGATTTAATATAGTGACTTCAAATACAATTCCAAATGGTTATTTCGAATAGGAATAAGGAAACGATGTATTAAATGATGTTTTAAATGATGTATTCGTAATTCCATTTTGAAATACACTGTTTAATGGATGTTTTTGAAGTTCCTTTTCCAAATACGACTTTTTAATGATGTATTAATACGTCATTTGTGAATTCTTTTTGAAATTACTCTTTTTAATTGTACGATTGGATAATTATTAAGGGGACACTCTATTCATTAGTGTAAGACCCTCCTGGTCCTCCATAGGCTAGGGCCTAGATTTTAAGAACATGGTAAGCCAGTAAATAGCTTCAAAGGGCTACTCACTGAGTGTGTTCATAAGAACATTGGGTAAAACAGTCTTTTGAATTCAATTCAATTCAATAAAACATGTATTAAGAGCCAAACAAACAGAAAGAGTCTTGTGGAGTGAGATTTGGGAGTGCTATGTGAATGTGACTAACCTCTAAATTGGGTAAAGTTACAATGACTTGCTCTCCACTTCAAGCTCTCCTTCACTTGTGTCAGTGGATGCTGGTTTGATCTGTGTCAGGAAAGGTAAAACAAATGTGGTGAGTCTGTAAAAACACATGACAGTCAAGGCCCTCAGTGTGGACAGTTACCCGTTTTACCCAGGAGATGGCGTTATTGTCTGCACTGACGCACAGCTAAGCACTAGCTAACAACAAACGATGTTGTGATTGGCCTACATTATGTTATGTCGTCTAACAGCTTATGTTTAGGCAAGTAAAACATATTTGTTATGTTTAGGCAAATAAAACATATTTGGTTATGTTCAGGCAAATAAAACATCTTTGGTGATGTTTAGACAGGTAAAACAACTTTGTTAAGGTGGGTTGGTTGAGGCTTAAATTAAAAAGGTTAAACGATGCGCACAAGCTCCATCCACCCCGACCACAGTGCCCTTATTGGCCAATGCTATCAATAGCAGACTCTATAAGGTTGATAAGATATGCATGTATCTACAGATAGTTGATATGCAACATATTTCTGCTGCTATTTTACTCTAGCGACCAGGCTGCAAAGAAAGCATACAAGCCACTGTGATGACAGAGAGAGATCGTAGCTGGCAGATGAAGAGAATAATCTGTCATGTGAAGGAAGTAGAGAGAGGAAAAAGGTGAGCTGAAAGGCAGTTATGGAGACAGTCTGCTGTGTGACCCTGAGTTTATAGGGTGAGAATCACAGTCAAGTTCATTAGCTGCAAGGTTCCTTCTGCATAAAGCCCAGTTTATACAGAGAGAAATGGCTTTAGGGAGGCACCCCACATATTAATGCTTCCAGCAGCTAACCCTGTAGCTAACCCTAGTCATGCATTCATTCTTCACTTGAGCCATTTTGGGTGCAATAATGAACACTTGAACCATTGAGGTTTTTATAGTTGGAATTGCAGTTGAATAGAGGGGCTGCTCGTTGGACGTGACCAAGAGCGATCAGGAAAGGACTGGAGATCTGAACAGACAGTGCTCTGCCTCTGTCTCCATGGCTGCAGGTAAACAGTGACTGCCCTCTGGTGGTGGTATCACTTACTATGGGGGTTGCCCTTCAACCGTGGGAGGTAAAGTTGAGCAACTATGCACTTGTGCATAGTTGCTTAGCAGTGGACATGCTGCGGTGAACCGCAATGGAGGGTCCCCCGTGTTGTAAGCCAATGGCAAGGGTAAAAGAGCTAGGGTACCCCTTTAAAAGAGCTAGGGTAGCCCTTTAAAGAGCTAGGGTACCCCTTTAAAGAGCTAGGGTACCCCTTTAAAAGAGCTAGGGTACCCCTTTAAAGAGCTAGGGTACCCCTTTTAAAGAGCTAGGGTACCCCTTTAAAGAGCTAGGGTAGCCCTTTTAAAGAGCTAGGCTACCCCTTCAAAATAGCTAGGGTACCCCTTTTAAAGAGCTAGGGTACCCCTTTAAAAGAGCTAGGGTAGCCCTTTTAAAGAGCTAAGGTACCCCTTTTAAAGAGCTAGGGTACCCCTTTTAAAGAGCTAGGCTACCCCTTCAAAAGAGCTAGGCTACCCCTTCAAAAGAGCTAGGGTACCCCTTTTAAAGAGCTAGGGTACCCCTTTAAAAGAGCTAGGGTACCCCTTTTAAAGAGCTAGGGTACCCCTTTAAAGAGCTAGGGTACCCCTTTAAAAGAGCTAGGGTACCCCTTTTAAAGAGCTAGGGTACCCCTTTAAAGAGCTAGGCTACCCCTTTAAAAGAGCTAGGGTACCCTTTTAAAAGAGCTAGGGTACCCCTTTAAAGAGCTAGGGTACCCCTTTAAAAGAGCTAGGGTACCCCTTTAAAATAGATAGGGTACCGACCACTTACGGTCATATTGTGACCCCAATAAAGAGGAACCAGGAAGACTAGAGCCAAGGTGTTTGGTTTTCCCAGTCATTGAGAGGAATTCAAGTAAAATGCAAAGAACACTTAATATAGATCTTGGTTGTTCAGTGCTTAAAGGCCGGCTTTACCGTGGGGAATATGAATATATATAAATTCTTAAAAAATCTTAAATTTCGAATCCGTTGAAATTTTTGAAATTGCTTGTTCACAGCCAGAGAAAAAAAAAAAAAAAAAAAAAAAAAAAAAAAATTGGGCCAGGTGACGCGTTTCGCGTCGAAACGCGTCACCTGGCCCTTATTTTATTTTTTTTATTTTTTTTATTTTTTATTTTTTTCTCTGAGATGTGGACCCCTTTCCAACAGAGAAGACTTAATGAGGTTATTCTTTTTAACCTCTAAGTGTCCACGGTGGATCCATTTGAACAGCAAGCCTGTCTGTGGTACACAGTGTCTAAGATTAAATTACACCTGGTGGCTGAAATGTGCGGAACTTGACCGGGAGCCAGTGGAGGTGAATGAGGGTGGGGGTGATGTGCTGCCAGGGCTTGGTGTGAGTGAGAACCCTGGCAGCTGAGTTCTGCACGTACTGGAGCCTGTCCAGGGCTTTGCTGGAAACCCCGGACAGGACTCCATTACAGTAGTCGAGCCGGGAGGTGATGAATACATGGATGAGGGTTTCTGCCACGGAGTCTGAGAGTGAGGGACGGAGACGGGAAATGTTTTTGAGGTGGTAGAAGGCGGACTTGGTGATGGATTTGATGTGGGACTGGAAGGAAAGGGTGGAGTCAATGATGACGCCCAGGTTGCGAACTTGAGGAGATGGTTTGATGAAACAGCCCTCGACGTGGAGGAGGAGATCTCCAACCTTCCGGAGCAGTGGCTTGGGGGCCACAACCATGAGCTCAGTTTTACTGCTGTTGAGTTTGAGTAGGTTGGTTGTCATCCAGGTTTTTATGGCGTGGAGGCAGGTGACCAGAGACTGTGGGGGGAGCTGAGTGGATGGTGAGGTGCTGAGATAGAGCTGAGTATCATCAGCGTAGCAGTGGAAGTTGAGTCCGTGGTGACTGCAACAAAAGACAGCAACAGTCATCAAAGCTATCTGTGGTGCAGTGGTTTAAGAGCTGACTTTTGGCTGCAGAGGCCTTGGGTTCGAATCCCACTGTCTGTTGCATGTCCTTATAACAGTTTGTCTACTTACTTGAAAGGCCATGCATTCTTTAGTCTATTGATTGATTGATTGATTGATTGATTGATTGATTGATCTATCTATCTTACTAACACCTATTTTTACAGTCCATCCTTTGGCAAGAGATGAAATGTTGGTACTCCAATTATAATAATTCACAACCTAAATATAGGCTACATTTGGAAACCTTTCCCTTTAAATGGGCTAGTGTGTACAGACGAGACTTGATGAGGTTCCATTCTTGTTTAGCCTCTAAAGTTTAAACATAAGCCTCCATGGGAGAAACATTTGTACACATGGTGGTGGAAATGCGGTACTGCATGGGGGCATTTCTGTACAGACACAAGTGGAAGGTGAGGAGAGGTGTTTAGACAGGGGGGACAAGCATGTACAAGAGGGCAAGGTTGCACATAGAAACGATTTAACTAATGCAAAACACACCAGGTACCATCAACAGTCTCTCTGGTGGAGTGGGTTAAGAGCTGACTTTTGGTCCATGTTGCAGATTAGGAAGGCATGAGTTCAAATCCCAATTGTAAAGTGTTTTGCATGTCCTTATTATAACAGAGTATGTCTACAGCACTTAGCCTATAGCCTACTTGTCAAGTCATGATTTTGTTTTTTTGTTGTTTAGTTTGTTTTTCTTTCTTAACACATTGAGTGCCAGCCATGTTTTCAATCCTGTAGGTAAGTTGTGCCAGGGGTGTTTTTGACGATTCTGGCTCATTTTACAACAGCCGAGGATTATTTTCTGTTAAGAATTCATGAACACCAATAACTAATAGAATGTGTGCTTTCTCTGTCTAAAAGAGTTAGTTTGCAGAGTTAGTAGTTATGTAGATATTAGCCGTTGAGTACAGCATGGTTTCAGCGTCTGGAAATTTATTCAGAGATAAATGGCTTTTTGTGAAACAGTCACTTTAACCATTCATTTTTGGCATCAGTAAGACCGTCAGACATTCTAAACAATAGTTTTGAACAGTAATTTCCTCCATAACAACAGGAAACACCCCTCTCATTCAAACTCCTCCCTCCGTGTGTCTTCTCCTCCTTCCTCCTGGCTCTACAGCGGGCGTGTCAGAAGCGCGTTGCTGCTGCCTGCCTGCCTGCCTGCGTGCCTGCCTGCCTGCTTGCCTGCGTGCGGACGCTCCTTGTGCGAGTCAAGATGGGCCGGGGAATGCGTGGGCGATGGGCAGATGTTGATTCTGGCCTTTCTGAGGTGTTTCAAAGTGTGTTTCACCTATAATCTATTTTGCAAATCGCTCTCCGCTCTCTGTGTGCTGCTGCCTGCGCGCGGCCGCTCTCGGGCAAGACAAGTCTGAAATGGATTACTGTAAAATCGCCTCGCCATTTCCTTGAATGGCTTGCTCCCGCGGCAGTTTTTTCTTTGATTTCGGTCGTCTGGGGGAGCACTGTCAACACTTAGTGGGTCGGTAAAATAGATTATACACATTCTCTTGCTCCAATAGTGACCTCGAAGATGTAAAAGTTGTTGATTGATGTCCCACCGTCAAAAAAAAAAAATGTTTATGTAAGACGAGTAAACTCGGCTCTGGCACTCAAGCGTTGGATTATGTAAGACGAATTATCTCGGCTATGGCACTTAACGTGTTAATTACAAAGACCCGTTTTTACAATCCATCTTTAGACGGTTTTAACTTGACAATTGGCATTCTAAATTGTCCCTAGCTTACTTCTAGTTACAGTGTTTGCTAATACAATAACTGACAGGAATTAAGCTAGGTTTCAAACTGTTCCCTAGCAACATCGTTCCGTGAAAACTGTCTATATTTAGGGAGATTTGAAGATCTGAGGTAACCTACTGCCTGCCTGTAAATGTAGCAGTGTTTTTATGTCCAGATGACACCTGGCGGCTAAAATGCGGTACTATGGGAGGCAGGTCTGTCCAACGCGTTTGTTTACATAGGGGCGGTGCGCATGTACAGGGGGGTTGATTTGCGCGTAACACCGGCAACGGCACACTCATCCATGTAATGGGTAAGATACACTCTCTCTCTCTCTCTCTCTCACACACACACACACACACACACACACACACACACACACACACACACACACACACACACACACACACACACACACACACACACACACACACACACACACACACAACCACTCCCTGTGTTATAGTGTGTTGAATTGTTGTGGCTAAAAGAAAAGAAAAATAACTGATTGATTGAGTGATTGATTGATTGATTGATTGGTTGATTGAATTTACAACAGGTTCTCATTCCCGGCCGCATCATCATCGCTCTGTCATGCACCTTGTGCACTGGATGGAACGTGCACAGTACCCTTGCAGTGTGCAAATATGATCAACGTTCATGGACACTGTGCACCTGGTTGGGTTGAGGCAAAGGGGATTGAGGGGGCTTAGGTTTAAGCATTGGGCAAGAGTCTCTTAGGGTTAGGCACACGGGGGGAGGTGGGTTACATTTAGGCACTGGTAGCCACTTGGTTAGGGTTAGGGTTTGGATATGATGGGGGGGGCTTAGAGCTAGGGTTTCCAAGGTAACCCCACAGCGTAACATGACCTTTGCCTCACCCCGACCAGGTGTGTCCGTGTGTGTTCCATAATACAAGTACCCAGACGTGCTACATCCAACGCACCATGTGTGTGACAGAGTGCTGTTACACTATCAGTCCCGGTTCTACGGGGGTGCAAAAGCACGCATTGCACCCTTATTTTAATTGTCTGCATGCTCAGTTGAAAAGAGTGGTAATTCTTTTTTTTAATAAATGCGGCAGCTGCACACTTACTGTTTAAACTTGAATTATAATTGTTGTTTTTCTTTGTTCTTTGATGTGAATTTATGGCTTTTTGGCACCTACATGTAACCTTTTAAGGTTGAGATAATTGTATTATCATTATATGGTCCAAATATTTCAGTAAATCACTTGAAACACTTGAAATATTCTTGCTTGGGTGGTATCATTCTACTTGAAATGATGGTAAAATGCATTATTTTTAGTAAAATAACATGTCAAATTTTTCGGGCGACCGGCCATCTGCACCCCTTCCTATCTAGGATGCATCCCTAGTCATCTTGTTCTGGAACCGGCTCTGTACACTACATTATGTCGTCGCAGTGAGAACAGGTTGTGAATTTATTATACAGTACTTACTTTTTTTTTCTTCCTTTCTTTCTTTCTTTCTTTCTTTCTTTCTTTCTTTCTTTCTTTCTTTCTTTCTTTCTTTCTTTCTTTCTTTCTTTCTTTCTTGTACAGAGAGTCCAGACTGTCCTGTCCAGGGTGCTCAGAGACAGAGCACACAACAGCTTGATGAAGATGAAGATGAAGGTGAAGGTGATGGGAGATCAGCAGCAGCTCCAGTCAGTGTGTCTGTGATCATCCTGGTGATGCTGGTGCTCTTCGTCCTCATCATCATCATCTACTTCCAGGTCAGAGCATTCTATATTTACATGGTGGCAATTACTATCAGCATTATTGTAGTACAGTAATGGTATGGTTCTGTGACATAACCAAAACAATAACATGTTGAAAACAAACTAACAATGTATTGAAGCTGTGTGTTTCCTGCTGGCAGACTAACAGTATATAGAGAGGCAAAGTGACCGCCTATTTCCTGCTTCAGCACTGTACCAGAGATTTTCATCCACCATTTATTTTCCCATGGACATTTCGTATATTTAGAAACAGGAGAGACCACATAACATTTCACTCGGATTTAAATCAATATTTTTTTATGTAATTTTTTAAGTTTTGGTCTGAGTGAAATGTTCTATGGTCTCTCCCGATTCTAAAAATAGCTGGACCGTTTGGTTTGACGAAGTAAAACTATTTTTCTAAGGATATTACGAAATGTCGATGGGAAAATAAATGGTGGATAAAAATCTCTGATACAGTGCTGAAGCAGGAAGTGACGTTCACTTTGCCTCTCTATTGAAGCTCTGTTTCCTGTATTGAAGCTGTGTGTTTCCTGCTGGCAGACTCTGCAGTTCGTGCGCTGGCGGACGGAAGCTGTGAGACTCCTGCCTGCCAGACCTCACAACATGGACGCTGCCAAAGTTCCTTATGGAAATATTGCATGAAGACTGTATCCATCACTGAATAGTCACCTTAGGCTTAGGGCTCCACGCTGCTTCAACTTGGAGCCGTCACTCTGAGGAGAAGAGGTTTTGAATGGAGATGTTTTGGTGTTTAAATGCAATTTCAGCGTTTCATGACTATAATGATTTCAGTGGAGATGTTTTAGAAATGATCTGAATCATTCAGATTCTCCTACTCTGCCCCCTCAACGTGGAACACGTTACAACAGGAATTGAAGCTGTACAGCTCAATTTCCCTAAGACATTTGAAACGACTTTTACAAAAGCAAGAGAGAGAGTGTCTGTGGGGGTTTGCTTTGTACTTAGTGTCTGTGGGCAGTTGCTTTGTACTTAGCAGTTAAAATCTGTTGACCACTTCTACTCATCACTTTGTGAGCTGTTTCTACCTTGTTTGGATGTCCTGTGTGTCTGACCTGTGTGTCTCGCTGCTGCTGGCTGACCAGCTCTCTTGAGAATGAGACCCCCTGTCTTAATGAGACTTCACTCTTTAAATAAAGGTTAAATAAAAAATAAAAATTCATTCTCTAATGAGCAGTATAAGAAAACCAACGACAACAGACCGTCGTGTAACGTTACCGTAATAAATCGCATCTTTAGTTACTCATAAAGTTACTCACTACCCGAGTCATTTTTTCACAAGATACTTTTTTACTCTTACTGAAGTCAACCTAGACGTAGGTTCCTCCTGAACACGACATGACATTTTATTTTATTTGCATACTTTATTTATTAATTTAATTAACCAGTTGGGTTTTTGCAACATAATTCTGCATTTAAATGGCTATGTGTCCAAGAGTTTTCCTCCCATTGAATAGGTGTGGTGAGTTATCCTGTATAATTTCATTAGTTTCAGTGGAGAGGTGTTAGTACAGTTGGAGGCTTGTCCAAGTCGCTTGCTATTCTCCTCTTTAAAGGTACTGAGATTTAAACGTACTGGAAAATATCTGTATCGGCCTCGAATACCCCATATCAGTCAATCCCTGATATGCAACATGTCTTTAAAACTGACTGTGCATCACAGTTTCATAGTGAGTGTATCATTCATTATTACTTTGTGTCTGTATGTTTTGTTGGTACATTGTTTTAACAAATATTCATGTTTGATATTATTTATTTTCTGTCAACATGTTACAATAAAGCGTATATATTTGGAGATGTAGTATTGAATACATTCATACAAAACAAAACTAAGCTAAACATCAACAGTTTACCTGAGTTGAAGGAATCCATTGGAAGATCTTAGTAAAAGTTACAGACATTCACACATGGAGAACGATTCCCATCTCAACATGTCTCCTATATGGAAACAAAATATATTTTACATTATGTATTTTTGCCACAATGCATTTCAACTACATTTAGAATGGATGGGATCTTCAAAATACATTTTGAAAATGCATTTGATGCCATGCAATTCTTTTTATTTCTGTCTCTAAAATGTAAATACATTTTATCAAAATATATGCCGGTTAGCCCGGCATGCAGATATGTGCAATATTTGAGGGAATTGTGCCTTTGATGATAAAAGCATGAGCATTGGCACAATGTTAGAGAGCATGACCTAAAGACAATTTTTAAAAGATGTTAGCAACTAAATACATATATCTGGCATTCAGGGAACTAAATTATAGTAGAACCAACATATTTAATATTGGCGGAGTTATACACTAACTAGCACCACCTGGGTGCAATAGCGCCTGCACGCAGATTGGCCGCACTCGGCTATATAATCTACTCTCAGCAGGGCCGTAACCAGGGTTCCGAAATAGGGGATCCCCAGCGAAAAAAAAATGAGTTTTTTCCCCCCCCTTTTTTAGCCATATTTAGAGTAATATATCATTTTAAATCAACATTAGGATTATACTGTTGTGATGTCATTATTCAGTATATTCTCTTTCATGTCACCACCTGCTCAGCTCTCCTGTCAACATAATTGTAACTAACAAACACAAACTGTTTTAGCCAAATTCATATCAAAATGACACCTACAAACACAGGTACACAACCCAAGCCGTACACAACACACAAAGTCATCATCGATAATAAAAAAAAACATACAGAGGGACATTTATTTATTCCTGATAGGAACGATTGAAAAATAAAATAAAATATATTATGTTGTTTTTAACTTTTTATCTTTTTGTTACTTATTGGGTCATGAAACTGAAACCATGCATATAGCCACCTGCATACCTGACTTCGGGAGCTTGGCAATTGGCATCATGCATGATTAGCCAGTAGCATCCCAACGTGTCACACAGGTAACATTACTTAAGAGACAGACTAGACACTTACTTTCTTGGTTGTTGCTAAAAAATCTGTCAGTGTCACTCACTGTCTGTCGTTTACTCGCTCACTGTCTCGCAGCTCGCTCACCTTCAATTATCTCGCCAGGCAGACAGACAGTCATCACTCACCACCATGCTGCTGCTCTCTTGGAATCAAGTTACCGCGGACGCGGCGTCAGATGACTTCCTGCCTGACCTGCCTTTCGTTTCAAAATAAAAGCGATCCCGTGTTTTTCATGCTTTTCCATGCAGATTGTTTTATTTTTTTCTCTGAAATATTAGGGGAGGTCCGGACCTCCCCGTCCTCATAGCTAGTTACGGCCATGACTTTCAGGTCTGATTTCCAGCGAGCAGACGTATGTTGTCATGTGAGACTGAAGTAGACGTGTGTAGGACAGAGAAGGAAAAAGCATAGCCATAGCCTACTTACTTAGAGTAGAGAGCTGGTCGTGAGCGGTCCCTCTCAGGGCGCATGCTTTTTAGTGTTGTCTCCACACACTTGACTGTTGTGTTGTTGTGACTGGAATTCACCCACGGTGGAGGAACGTTGCAGCAGCAAAAGCAGGCTGGGGCAGGCAGCAGCGGTAGCAGCGAGTCTGTGGTCCGTGTGCTGTCCTGGTAGTCCATAGATAGACAAACTCACCAAATGCAGGGGAATATATGGACGGGCCTCAGTCATGCTTAGTCATAAAATTGAAAATAAGTATATGTGTGTATATCAGGGGAGGTTATTAATGTATGGAAGGGAGAATGAGCCTCCCTTATTTTTCAGAAGAGATGGGGGATTTTATATATATATATATATATATATATATATATATATATATATATATATATATATATATTTTAAATAAAATATCAATCAAATGTGTTTTTTCTTAATAAAATTCATGGTATTCATGATATTCTTAAAATTCTTCAACAGTGACACCTGTAGGGCACTGATGGAAAGGAGAGCGGCATGTGCCTTCAGGGGTACCCTACATTAACATTACCCCCTTGGGCATTTCATTTCCTTGGTAATTTATCTCATGCTAATCTATGATTGGTTGAAAAACACATGCAATTCACAGGGAACAGTTAAGCCTCAACCGCCCTCACCAATCACTACCAATCAATTAATTTATTCAACCAAATTGGTTGTTGATTGGATAGATTGCTAAGATTGACATTGTATTGTCCAATGATGAATGAGTCTCAAAATGTTGTTGAATCCAGCTCCATTTGTCCAGGAAGTGATGACATCAAGATACCACTTTAATGTGATGACCTGACAGTAATAGATAGATTTACACGACAGTAGCAGCTATATTTTCCCCTTCTTCTTTTTATTTACTTTTGATCAAGCAGTAGCTCACAGTCGTTGCATTGTATTACGCGAGGCGCGAGCCAACAGGACTTTCCACATAGAGCGGGTGGTACGCGCGGAGACTGAAATCTCTGCAAACACTGGGATACTGCAACGTCTCGGCTGCACGCGGTTACAGACGGCATGGATGTGCAAGTAAGTCAATTAAGTTCAAGTTATCCGGGTCTTCTAGTAAATCCGGCGTGCAAATGGTCCACCAAGCAGCGCTATTTTTTTGTATTAATATGTTTCATGCTGCATAGCCTGTCATTTTTCCAAATAAAAACGGCGACCTTAAACTCTCACATTTTTAAACTGAATTTGGCCTGTAAATCCACGGCTGACAGGGAGCTCATTTTTAAAGCTAGAGTGATAATCTTTATACCATAAGAAATAAGGAATCTATGGGACCAAGCATGTCAACCTAGCATGTTGGGAAGGGGGTAAATAACGCTGTAGCTGATATAGTCACTCCCCCTGTCTTTACGACAGCTACTGTCAACAGTACAGTAGCGGAGTGGTTTTGTTTGATTTATTCATCAAACCTTTTACTGACAAACTAACTGTAAATAGTTTACTTTATTTTGAGGTGCATTGCATTGCTCAGCCAGAAATTATTCCCAGATCAACTCTGTTTCTCCTGGGCCTAAAATGCAGCAGATGACAGCTGTTTAATCCATCTAATGTGTTTGTTTAAATAATGCAGATTGTTTAATCAATGTGCAACAATTCACCAGCTTCTCACAACAGTTGTAGCCTATAAACCAGTGGTTTTCAAAGGGGGGTCCCCAGTAAAAAGGGGGGATAATCTATTTTCACTATAATTCCATCCATAATTAACACAATCTAAGCTAGTGTAGAAGTGAGTAACTAAGCTAATAATAACCATAACAGCACAAATAATTGACAAAAATCTCGAAATAAATATACAGTATTCACTCTGAGAAATGAAATGATGAGAAAAGGAACAATTATTGATGGTTAAAACTGAATAATCTGTTGCACACCTAAAAAAAACTTTAAATCAGGTGCGTAGGATGGAAAATGAACTAAAAGTAGAGAAAATCCCGCATGACACTGACCTTACTGGTAAACTCTTTATTAGAAGATAAATAGGGAAACAACGTTTCGGTACTAGACCTTCATCAGGTTTTTCCTGATGAAGGTGTTCTGTCATGGTATGACCTGACAGAACAGTGCGATCCATGGATCCAGCAGAGGCCGACCATCTGCGCCAGGCTGTTGGCAATCAAGGAAACTTACTGGGCCACCATGACTCGGTTCTTCAAGATCTCGCTGCCGAGGTTCGTGGCCTTACCCAAGCCATGGCTGTACTCCAGACGTCTCCACCACCAGCATCGTCCAGCCCCATGCCATCTGCTCTCCATGCCACATCCCGACCATCTAACATCAAGGCTCCTCACCCTGAACGGTATGACGGCGATCTTGGCAAGTGCGGGGGCTTCATTCTCCAGTGCTCCCTGGTGTTTGAACTTCAAGCTGAGGCTTTCACCACCGACCGGTCCAAGGTGGCGTTTATGATCAGCTGCCTTAAGGGCAGGGCTCTGGAGTGGGCCAAACCTTTGTGGGAAGAACAGGGCAGGCACGCCAATTCATATGTGGCCTTCACCCGGGAGATGAGTCGAGTGTTTGATCATCCCGTCAGAGGAAAAGAAGCTGCCCGTAGGCTGCTACATCTCCGCCAAGGTGCACGCAGCGTGGCAGAGTATGCCGTGGAGTTCCGCACCCTGGCCGGTGAGTGCGCCTGGGAGGCTGAACCTCTCACTGAATTATTTCAGAATGGGCTATCGGATGGCCTCAAAGACGAGCTGGCTTCTCGAGACGAGCCAGGAGGTCTAGAGGAGTTAATCGCTTTGACCATCAAAATCGACAACAGGCTCAGAGAGAGAAGACGAGAGCGCAGACTCCAGTCGCCCCGTAGGACGGACCTGACAGCGATGACCATGCATCACCCGTCGCTGGAGACTTCAGCTATGGCCGAGCCGATGGAGGTCGGTGCCTGGGTCCCGGGACGCGACAAGTGCTCTCCTGAGGAGCGGCTCCGCCGCCGTGTCACGGGGAGTTGCTACTACTGTGGTAAGCAGGGCCACCGGGGCTCTTCGTGGCCTAACCGACCGCAGGGAAACGACACCGCCCGCTAGCAGGACTTGGCCTGCTAGTGGGCTCTAGTACGACCATGCCCAGCCCTGCCTCGCCTCGCCAGGCCATGACCATGCCTGCCGATCATCGGGGACGGACTCAAGCCACCATCCTGTTTCAAGGTACAGAAATTCCTGTAACTGTATTAATTGATTCTGGAGCTGAAGGGGACTTAATAAGTGAGACTTTTACTAAATTCCATAATTTTCCCCTTCTTCAACTGCAATCTCCTATCTCCATCCGAGGACCTTTTAAAGAATCCAACGTATCTGACATCACTCATCAGACGCTTCCGTTGGTTCTCTTCATGAACGGTAATCACCAGTCGGAGGGAATGTTTGTGGTTACTACTATGACGTCGGATTTTGATATCATCCTAGGTAGACCATGGCTAGCTCAGCACAACCCTCAGATTGACTGGTCCACGTTAACCATCAAAGGGTGGAGTGATTACTGCCATCAACATTGTCTCATGTCTGCTCTCACTCCTTCTCCTCCCACAGAACAAAGAGGACAGCCGGAGGTGTGCCCCGATCTGTCCAAAATCCCCATCGAGTATCATGATCTGGCCCCGGTATTCAATAAGTTCAAAGCAAAAAGTTTGCCTCCCCACCGTCCCTATGACTGTGCTATTGATCTGGTTCCACACGCTACTTTCCCTAAAAGTAGGTTGTATTCCCTAGCTAAAATGGAACGCACCGCCATGGAAAACTATATTAAAGAGGCACTTGCCCTGGGCCAGATTCGCAGATCCTCGTCTCCCCTGGGAGCAGGGTTTTTTTTTGTTGAAAAGAAAGACACCACTGAGCTCCGACCCTGTATTGATTACAGAGGACTTAATGACATCACTATTAAAAATGGTTATCCCATACCCCTCACGGAATCCACGTTCACGCCCCTCCAGGGATCCAAAGTTTACACCAAATTGGATCTCCGGAGCGCCTACAATCTGGTTCGTATTCGAGAGGGTGATGAGTGGAAAACTGCGTTTAAAACCCCCCTCGGACATTTCGAGTATCTTGTCATGCCCTTTGGATTGACTAATGCCCCCGCAGTCTTCCAAGCATTTATCAATGATGTTTTGCGGGACTTTCTGGATAGGTTTGTGGTAGTCTATTTGGACGACATCTTGATTTTTTTCTCCTGATTTGGCTTCCCACAAAAAGCATGTACACTTGGTGCTCCGCCGTCTCCTGGAGAACCAATTATATGCTAAACCTGAAAAGTGTGAATTCCATGTCAGCAAAACGACATTCCTCGGCTACGTCATATCAGAGGGACAATTTAGCATGTGCAAAGCCAAGACGGACACGGTGGCAGAGTGGCCTGTACCTACCACTCGCAAACAACTTCAGCGTTTCTTAGGATTCGCTAACTTTTACCGTCGGTTCATCCGCAACTACAGCCAAGTTGCCGCCCCTCTCACGGATCTGACTTCTCCCAAAATGCCGTACAAATGGTCG
Organism: Poromitra crassiceps; assembly: GCF_964638095.1. Lineage (NCBI taxonomy): Eukaryota > Metazoa > Chordata > Actinopteri > Beryciformes > Melamphaidae > Poromitra > Poromitra crassiceps. Next base: position 56,141,341 of record NC_139627.1, on the reverse strand, counting down.
GACACAGCGGACGCGGCGTTCCAAGGCTTAAAAGCAAGATTTGTCTCTGCTCCCATCCTCACTAGTCCCGATCCTGCCCTGCAGTTCATCATTGAGGTGGATGCATCAAATGCGGGTTTGGGCGCGGTACTGTCCCAACGCTCTCCTGTGGATCACAAACTGCATCCATGTTCATTTGTCTCACGCAAATTGGACAAACATGAGCGAAATTATGATGCAGGAAATAAGGAATTGCTAGCGATAATTTGGGCTCTATTGGAATGGAGACATTGGCTCGAGGGCTCGGCCCAACCATTCATGATTTGGACCGATCACAAGAACCTCACTTATATCCGCAAGGCCAAGCGGCTAAATTCACGCCAAGCTAACTGGGCCATTTTCCTCAGCCGCTTCAATTATGTTCTGACTTACAGGCCCGGGTCAAAAATGGAAGAGGAGGCAGGAAAGAACATTGTGCCCTCAGAGCTCATTATTGGGACAGTTATATGGGAGATCGAAGAATTGGTCAATAAGGCCCTAGAAAACCAGCCAGACCCAGGAACGGGTCCCCCCGGCAAAAGATTTGTGCCCAATTCAGCAAGGGCCCAGGTACTAGACTGGGCTCATTCTTCCAGACTCAGCTGTCATCCAGGTATTCGACGGACCAAAGAATTTGTGCAGAGACATTTCTGGTGGCCTACATTAACAGCTGATGTCATGGAGTTTGTAAGTGCTTGCAATGTATGTGCTTGTAACAAGACTTCAAATCAACCTAGTGCTGGCCTGCTCCATCCTCTCTTATTGACCGATTTTCCAAAGCCTGTCACCTACTTGCCCTGCCTAAACTTCCCTCTGCTAAGGAAACCGGAGCATTGCTTGTGCAACACGTCTTTCGCATCCACGGGATGCCCAGAGATATGGTGTCGGATCGGGGGCCACAATTCACTTCCCAGGTATGGAAAGCCTTTTGCCAAGCCATGAACATTTCTGTCAGTCTGTCCTCCGGCTTCCATCCTCAGAGCAACAGGCAGACCGAACGTCTGAATCAGGAACTCGAGACGGCACTTCGCTGCCTGACCTCGAGACACCAAACGACGTGGGCAACACAGCTGCCCTGGGCAGAATACTCTCACAACACGCTCATCAGCACGGCGACAGGTATGTCACCCTTTCAATGTTCCCTTGGTTACCAACCCCCACTATTTTCCGAACAGGAACGAGAGGTGGCAGTACCATCAATTGGGGCGCATGTGCGGCGGTGCCGTCGCACGTGGAGGATCGTGCGGAAAGCGCTCATGAAGGCCACGGGACAGTATAGGCAGCAGGCCAACAAACGCAGGAGGCCCGGACCGGTTTACCAGGTGGGCCAAAAGGTATGGTTGTCTGCTTCTGACCTACCATTGAAGACGGAGTCACGGAAACTATCCCCTAGGTTCGTGGGGCGCTAAATGCCTCGCTGCGCTGGATCCCGCACCATAATCGCAGCGCAGCGCAGAAACGTCATTACGCACGGACGTGCCACCCCAGTACATCAAATCCTGCCGCTGAAATTGGGTAACCAGCAGATTATTCGGTGAGGCAATCAACTATAATTCACTGAGAAACTTTGATCACATTGCAAAGAGGGGTTATGGTAAATTAATTGAGAAAACATGTACATTGTAGCCTACTTGCAATAGGCTACTCACCTTCACCTGCTATGACCCGGGTAATTCTGGTGGTTAACACCGCCCAAATCCCGTTTGCGCCGTGCATAAATGATTTGGCACGCCTCTAATCTGCGTTTGCGCCCGTTCTTGTCATGATTTTTCCCCATGTCATGATTGAACATTTATTAGTTAGGATGTACTTCCATTTTTTGATGTCTCTGTGCCCAGCTCCCCTCTGGCACAGCCCCACAAGTCTGTTCCCCATTTTCAATCACAGCAATTAGTCTGATGCAGGACCAGCCGTGGAGGATCAGGAGGGCGTGGTGTGGCCAGACTGGAGGCTACAAAGAGGCAGACTGCTGTGGACTCTGGATCGCACTGTCACATTTTCTTCCGTGTTAACTCTTGTTAGTGCACGTCCAAGGTCAGTTCTTTTTCATGGAGCCAAGCCAAGCAAGCTGCCAAGCTTTTATGAGTCAAGACATTTAAAACTCTAATTGTTTCACCTACAGGACCAGAGCTCCCACCTTTCTTTCCACAACCTGGATTTCATCTCTGGACTGGACCTGGAGAACTTCCATTGTTTGGCGTTGCCAAATGACTTTTCATTTCCCGAAATAAAACGTCGGGTTTTTTCTCTTCAAGCTATAAATAAAAGCTTTAAAACTTGTTCTGCCTCCTGCGTTTGGATCCTCCCTTCACTGGTTCTGACAGTTCTTGTGACGAGTTATGCTTCCCCGCACCACCATGCATCACCACCATATTTTGGGGCTGTATTAACTTAAAAACAGGGAAGTCACGTCTACCCAAACAATTATATCATTTTTAAACAGTTATGTTTCTGTATAAATCATTACAATAATGTTCCCGTTAGGTGGGGATGCGTTTTGCTGCTATCTGGCGGGGGTGCAAAACTCGGTATAACACCTGGACAGCGGACTGCAATCTTCTCTGCTTTAAGGCCAAAAACAAACTCAGATATTTGAGAACATTGTTCTCAGGGACCTGAGTCAGTGAGTCCTATTCTGACAGACCAGGAGTGTGCCTGGTCACACAGCAGCTGCATGGTATGAGTCAGTGACAGGACAAGGCAGGAGAGAGAGGACAGGACAGGGGGAGGCGGGAGAGAGTGGACAAGTCAAGGCAAGAGAGGACTTCAAGGCAGGAGGAGAGAGAGGACAAGGCAAGAGTCAGTGAGTCTATTCTGACAGACCAGGAGTGTGGCTGGTCACACAGCAGCTGCATGGTATGAGTCAGTGAGTCTATTCTGACAGACCAGGAGTGTGGCTGGTCACACAGCAGCTGGCTGCATGGTATGAGTCAGTGAGTCCTATTCTGACAGACCAGGAGTGTGCCTGGTCACACAGCAGCTGGCTGCATGGTATGAGTCAGTGAGTCTATTCTGACAGACCAGGAGTGTGGCTGGTCACACAGCAGCTGCATGGTATGAGTCAGTGAGTCCTATTCTGACAGACCAGGAGTGTGGCTGGTCACACAGCAGCTGCATGGTATGAGTCAGTGAGTCTATTCTGACAGACCAGGAGTGTGGCTGGTCACACAGCAGCTGCATTGGCTCTGACCATGTCAGAGCGGCTTCAGCTCCCTCCTCCCTTTGTGTCAATGCTAACTAGCTAGCAAGCTAACGGCAGAAAGCTACACGCTAGCTCATTGCTGCGTGATTTCTATTCGCACAAAGGTTACGCAATAACCACGCCCTGTGCCCGCCTACGCAGCAGTCAAGCACCGGGATTGGCCAGGAGCAAGTCTTTTGTGAAAAACTTTAAAACCAATTTTTGAGGGGTTAAACTACTTGGAGTCATTATAAATGGAGTCATTATAAATGATGACGTATGGGAAAGTCAATGTAATAATAGTTACATAGTGTTGAAGGGGACTCTTGTTGTATTGTGTGGTTAATTGAAAACTAATTATGTTTGTCTCTGCATAGGAGGGGCTGCATCCTTCAATGGGGGATTCATGTCCCTGCTTCTGACAGGGGAAGGCACCAGGCCTGCTGCCTACATACTGTAACTGGACCCATTTGCAGGGGCTTAGCCTACTGTTTGGTTTAGTTCAGTTTTGTCTTGTCTTGTCAAGTTTTGAATAGTGATCTGTTTATTAACTCATTGAGTGCCAGCCACTTTTGGAAAACGGATGCTCCCAGTGCCAGCCCTTTCAGAGCGTTTTCAGTGATTTCTCGAGGCCCACAGAATATTGTGTGATATTACTATGTAAACACCGAACACGCCCAAAGAACGATAAGACTCTCTTCTATCATCAGCAAAAAAAAGTTTATTGTTATCATTTTCCGTTCTTTAGTTATCAGCCGGAGAAGATAGGTTGATTTCAGCAAAAACAGACGTTTCAAATTAGAAGCTGAGATAATGAGCCTTTTGTGAAATGAAGCATTTCAAGCACATCACTGACTCTGAAGCTAATATTTTCTGATGTAGTGACACCTCAAAAATAATTTCCTTCAATAAAAGAGCGAAAACAAAGGAATTTTGATGGCAAAATAATATTTTTTAGCTGCAACCAGCAGCGCTGGCCTTCTTGCTGGTCTTGATTTACTGCTGGTGGGCAACTGGGCATCAGATATTCTAGCTTGTGTTTTGCCAATCTGTCCATCGAGCCTGCTCTGCTCTCTGGGTCGGTACGTGTTGTATGGTGCCCTGCGTGCCCCACCCCCCTCAACTGCAAACTCCTCAGTGGGAGTGTCTCTGGTGGCTCTCTGCTGCACGTTTGCTCTGCATGTTTCAAAGTGCGCTACACCCAGCTCTATTTTCACATCGTTCCGCCGTTTTTGTTCGCCGGCTCCCAGCGCTTCCAACTGAGAATGATTTGGCTTTTCAGAAAGACGCTGGTGTCGTGCTCCTTTTCTGGCAACTAATCATGTGGATGGGCTATCGCAGCGGAGACGGAGGGGCTCAATTGTGGCAGCAGATTGGCTGCTGTTCACAGGCACAGCTAACGTTACAGCATTTCCGTTTCCCCACACGGCTTCTTCTACTCTTTTTTCTCATCTTTCTCTAATCCGGAGAGCACTGTCGCCACCTAATGGGTCCGTAAAATAGCTTCTACACCTTCAAAATCCCCCATACTTTTAGAGGAGATGCATCAGGCTTTGATCCACGTCCCACCGTCAAAAAACGCATTTGCCGTCTTTAGACGTCATTGGCACTCTACGTTACTATTTGAATTGACGTCGTTCGACGTCATTGGCACTCAATGAGTTAAGGACAATAAAACCTTTTTGAGTCGTTTGTTGGGGAAAGCCATAACAAAACTGCCTAGAGATCCATTGTGGGGGGTGAGAGAGAGGACAAGGCAGGAGAGAGAGAGAGGACAGGGAGAGGCAGGAGAGAGAAGAGAGGGGACAAGGCAGGAGAGAGAGAGGACAGGGAGAGAGAGGACAAGGCAGGAGAGAGAGAGGACAGGGAGAGAGAGGACAAGGCAGGAGAGAGAGAGGACAGGGAGAGAGAGGACAAGGCAGGAGAGAGAGAGGACAAGGCAGGAGAGAGAGGACGAGGCAGGAGAGAGAAGAGAGAGGACAAGACAGGAGAGAGAGGACAAGGCAGGAGAGAGAGAGGACAGGGAGAGAGAGGACAAGGCAGGAGAGAGAGAGGACAAGGCAAGAGAGGACAACCAGTCCTCCACCACCACCCCACCACTGTCTGACCTTCCCTCCAACCTGTCCATCCACCCATCCCCCACTGTCTGACCTCTCCTCAGCCCCATGTCCTTCCTTCTAACTCCCTCTTGTCTCCCTTCCCGTCCTCCAACAAAATTCCCTCCTCTGCCATCTATCTATGTATCTCCCAGCCTCCTTCCTCTCACCCTGTTCGCACTCAACCACTCTACTACCATCTCTGCAGGGACTGACCCGCAGAGGAGAGAGGAGAGCAGGCACAGTCCCTGCAGAGATGGTGAGAGTGGTTGAGTGAGAACACGGTGAAGGAGGGAGGCCGGGAGATGGCAGAGGAGGGGTGGAGGGGATGGGGGAGAGCAGGGTGAAGGAGGCCAGGAGATGGCAGAGGGGAGAGCAGGGTGAAGGAAGGAAGCCAGGAGATGGCAGAGGGGAGAGCAGGGTGAAGGAAGGAAGCCAGGAGATGGCAGAGGAGGGGATGAGGAGGGGGTGGGGAGACGACTTCAAATCCCCTGCAGGAATCGAACCTGCACTTCTTCGATGTATGCGGTTTTTAAGGTGACCGCCTTAACCCCTAGACCATCAGCCGGAGGTAACTTACAATGGATCTCTAGGCAGTTTTGTTATGGCTTTCCCAATGAAAGACTTGAAAAGGTTTTAGTGTCCATACCGGGATTCAAACCACAAACCTTTGGGTTGGAAGGCATGGTCTTTCACCAGTGGACTACAACCCAGCTCAAACACACAGAACATGCAGCAAGTCAAATAGATGTGGTTAAGATTAGGGTTTTCTTAACCACGACCATACCCTAACCCAATTGATATGGTGGTGGTGGTGGTGGTTTATATATATATTTTTAATATTTTGTTTTCAATTATTAATATTATTATTTTCACATTTACTAATCATTAACCACTCTATTCAGGAATTGACCGACTAATCAGCAACTATCTAATGATTAACTAATATATTCACGAACTGACATGTATTAATCATTAAAGAAACAGTTAAAGTCCCTGGAAACCAAAATCCACAAAAACGTTCTAACTATGTTATTTAGGGTCTTATGTTAGTAATTTTGTGCCTCCGAAATTATTATACATTACTTTCAACCCAAAGCCTTAAAATCGACACTTTTCTACAAGATTCTACAAAGTACTTCCTCATTGAAGACAGCAGTGCGCGAGGTGCTAAAACGCAGGAGCGTATGACGTCATAAGCTCTATATAACCTTTGTACACGCGCGCAATCCGCACCCACCCTCCTTTTGTCCGTTTTTTGCCCCCAGTGACAGCGCTCCCTCGCTGTCCGTCTCCCTCCCACTCTGTGTGCCGTCGTGCCAAGCGCTATGCTTCTCTCTCTCTCTCTCTCTCTCTCTCTCTCTCTCTCTCTCTCTCTCTCTCTCTCTTTCTCTCTCTCTCTCTCTCTCTCTCGGGACTAGTGAGAGAGAGAGCACAGAGAGAGACACACAGGCTGGTGACGCGAGGTTACTCTCTCTCACACACACACACACACACACACACACACACACAAACAGACATAGCTGTGCAGTCGCAGCAAGTCTCTCTCTCTCCCTCTCCGAGCAACGAACACACACACACACACACACTGGGCCGTAGCTAGCTATGAGGACGGGGAGGTCCGGACCTCCCCTAATATTTCAGAGATTTTTTTAATATTTCAGAGATTTTTTTTTTTTTTTTTTTTTTTAGCCTTTATTTAACCAGGTTTGTCCCATTGAGATCAAAGATCTCTTTTACAAGAGAGACCTGGCCAAGAAACAGCAGCAACACAAAGTTACAACAAACAAACACATAAACACATACAATTGAAAAACATTAAAATGATCAAATAAAACATTTGCATACAGACAGCCTGTTCTCAAGAGATTTTACCATAGCCTTAAAACCATTTAAGGTTACTAAGCTATTAAGTTTAAGATCAGACTGCAGACTGTTCCATGCGGTGGGTGCAGAGAACCTAAAAGCTTTCTTCCCCAATTCAGTTCGGACTTTGGGAACAGAAAATTGTAGAGTGTCCTGAGAACGAAGATTGTAAAAAAATAAAACAATCTGCATGGAAAACAGGAAAAGCATGAAAAACACGGGATCGCTTTTATTTTGAAACGAAAGGCAGGTCAGGCAGGAAGTCATCTGACGCCGCGTCCGCGGTAACTTGATTCTGAGAGAGCAGCAGCATGGTGGTGAGTGATGACTGTCTGTCTGCCTGGCGAGATAATTGAAGGTGAGCGAGCTGCGAGACAGTGAGCGAGTGAACGACAGACAGTGAGTGACACACACTGACAGATTTTTTAGCAACAACCAAGAAAGTAAGTGTCTAGTCTGTCTCTTAAGTAATGTTACCTGTGTGACACGTTGGGATGCTACTGGCTAATCATGCATGATGCCAATTGCCAAGCTCCCGAAGTCAGGTATGCAGGTGGCTATATGCATGGTTTCAGTTTCATGACCCAATAAGTAACAAAAAGAGGTGGTGTAAAGTTAAAAACAACATAATATATTTTATTTTATTTTTCAATCGTTCCTATCAGGAATAAATAAATGTCCCTCTGTATGTTTTTTTTATTATCGATGATGACTTTGTGTGTTGTGTACGGCTTGGGTTGTGTACCTGTGTTTGTAGGTGTCATTTTGATATGAATTTAGCTAAAACAGTTTGTGTTTGTTAGTTACAATTATGTTGACAGGAGAGCTGAGCAGGTGGTGACATGAAAGAGAATATACTGAATAATGACATCACAACAGTATAAACCTAATGTTGATTTAAAATGATATATTACTCTAAATATGGCTAAAAAAGGGGGAAAAAAAACTCAAAAATTTTTCGGCGGCGCCTCCCCTTGCTGGACCTCCCCTATTTCGGGACCCTGGTTACGGCCCTGAGCACAAGTGCTGTGTTCGACACACAGCACTCAATCTCTTTCTCCGTTTCCCTCCCCCCCTCTGTCTCGCGCTCTCTCTCTCTCGGAAAACGTGCGGCAGACGGGACACGCCCACACAGTCCGCGGGAGAAAATACACTCTAAAAAATAATTGATTCTCATGAGTTTTGCCACGACTGTCAAACCTAGATTTATATACTTTGCGACGTTCATCATCGTTCAAATTTGGCTGGTGGCTTATTAACATAGGGTCCTGTGATGTGATGAACTCAAAATGCTAAATAATAAAGAAATATTTCTGGTTTCCAGGGACTTTAACTACTCTGAGTCTGCACTGAGTGCTCATAAGTGTCAAAATAGAAAACCAGATTCAAACATAGGCAGAATGGTTCCAGGTCCATGTTTATCACCAGGCCGTTATTGAAAATAAGAATTTGTTCTTAATTAACTTGCCTGTTTAAATAAAGGTTGATGATGATACCAGAATGTTAGCACAACAATACAAAACTCACAGCAACAAGTAGACCAGTGGTTTATTGATAGTATTCTGTGACATCACCACACAGACATCTTGGTCTGATTGTAATCAATTAACAGGTGATTAACAATCTAATTACACACACAGCCAATGAGCTGTGTGTAGTGTAAAGTGCCATATTGGTCGGAAATGCATGTGACATCATGGGAATACTATGAATAGACAAGTCCAAGTGAATCAGTTGTTATTAAGCTTTATACGAGGCGGACGAGTCTGTTGTGGCCTTCACCTTAATTGTCAGTCTCACGTGAGCATGGGCGCCTGGCCAATCCCGGCGCTTGACTGCTGCGTAGGCGGGCACAGGGCGTGGTTGTTGCGTAACCTATGTGCGAATAGAAATCACGCCTCGTTGCTACACGCTGAAAATGGCAAGTTGGATTGTTGGAAACTATTTTCCAAGGGCACCGATGCTAAGCTCCGCCCATCGCAATTCCACAATGGAGACCTGCGCCGCCAGACTCCTCACGGATGCTGGCCAGCGAGACTAAGCTGTGTGTAATGGCTCTGGCTCACTGTATATAGGCCTAAAAGTCCCTCTATGATGTTACCAGTATCAAATCTGTGCACATGGTTTACTAATCCATGGATTAGTAAACCATGTGCACAGATTTGTAAATTGTAATAAAACTGTGCACACTAGTTTACCATATTGATTTTGTACCAGCTGCGACCCCTGGGGGGCTCCACAGTTCTCCTTATTGCACTATGTTTATAGGTTAATAATGCTGCTGTGTTGAATATTTACTCACTCAGCGCAGAAATTGCCAATGGACTAGTTTGATAGAGAAATAGTGAAATAACTGTTGTGATGGTGCAGTGTGCCCCCCCCCCGTATCTCTCTTTTTTCACCATACATGAGTTTGCATCCCTGAATCAAATCTCCAGCTCTTGTGTGTCTCTCATTCACTCATTATTTTAATGCTGCTGTACTGTTTATATTTTCTAACATATATATTGTTTTACATAGTAATAAATAATAATATAATAATATGTCATTTTGTTACGCCTTTCGTTCCACCAGTGGAGGTAGTAACAGCGCTGAATCAACGTCTGTCTGAAAAGGTGTGAGCCGACGAGCCAGGAAGCATCTCATTCATAAAAAAAGAAACAAACTCTGAGATTCACATTACTACCAGAAATAAGAATCAGAATCACTTTTATTGCCACAATATGCAAGATCACATAGGAGGAATTTGTCTTAGTGTCAGTATGCAGTGTAGATTACATAGGAGGAATTTGTCTTAGTGTCAGTATGCAGTGTAGATTACATAGGAGGAATTTGTCTTAGTGTTATTATGCAGTGTAGATCACATAGGAGGAATTTGTCTTAGTGTCAGTATGCAGTGTAGATTACATAGGAGGAATTTGTCTTAGTGTCAGTATGCAGTGTAGATTACATAGGAGGAATTTGTCTTAGTGTCAGTATGCAGTGTAGATCACATAGGAGGAATTTGTCTTAGTGTCAGTATGCAGTGTAGATTACATAGGAGGAATTTGTCTTAGTGTTATTATGCAGTGTAGATTACATAGGAGGAATTTGTCTTAGTGTCAGTATGCAGTGTACAGTAGATCACATAGGAGGAATTTGTCTTAGTGTCAGTATGCAGTGTAGATTACATAGGAGGAATTTGTCTTAGTGTCAGTCAGTGTTGGGAAGTAACGAGTTACTAGTTACTCGTTACTGTAATAATATTACTTTTTCCAAGTAACGAGTAGTGTAACGAATTACTATAGAATATAAGTAATAATATTACAGTTACTTCAAGATAAACGAGCTCCTTACGTTAGTCGTTACATCTTTTGTTGAGTCCATTCTGTGATGCCGCTGCGCTGCAAAACGACACGCAGTCGGCATGATCACAAGCAGCATGGCTTTAACGCTCCCAAAACAAGGTGACGTCACCGCAGAGCCCATTCAGAGCACCAGGCAACAGGCAGGCAGGCACACCTCCCTCTCTGTCCTGCTGAGCCGAGGAGGAAAATCCGTGGCTGCGGATATATTCCCATGACTTTGTTTTTGTCGGGAAGAAAGGTGACACGATTGAACATCAAAGTCAAATGTAAACGGTGTCCAGGACAGGTAGGCTACTAACACTCTTTCCACTGTGAAAAACACGAGCTCAGACTTCCTAACGTTAACGTTACGAGACGAGAGGACAGCACAACAGAAACCGGAAAACTGTTAAAATACAGAGATAACGTAAAAACTCACAAGCTGGTGGACATCAAACATTGCTGTTATTATTGTCAGGTTAATGTTAATGTTGCAGAGCTAACGTTATTTGTGACACAAACTTGTTAAGCAAAGATGTAGCCTATACGTTTGAGCCAGGTGTGCTCTTCATCAAGCATCTCTGTAGGAAGCTGTGCTCTGGCAAAGCGATTAGTTTAAATGGAACGTCACATAATAGACCTAGTTCACACATTCGCACCGCAAAGTCTGCATTTTGATGAGAAAAACGCTATGGGCCTTTTTCACAACGGCCATTTGTGTCTAGAAGACAGAGTATACACAGGTGCAACCAACTAACTAATTAAGGCTCCAGCACTGGAACACCTAAATGGACTGGAAGTTGGAAGCCCTAATTAACATCTTGGTGCACCTGTGTTACCTCCTGCCTTTTAGACACAAAATCGCTGCAGTGAAAAAGGCCTATTGCCATTTGTGTGGAATGTAACGGAAAAGTAATATAACGAGTATCTAACGAATTACTTTTGGCATGGAGTAATAAGTAAAGTAATAATATTACTTTTGAAAATAGTAACGTGTAATATGTAATATATTACTTTTTTAGTAATGAGTGCCCAACACTGGTGTCAGTATGCAGTGTAGATTACATAGGAGGAATTTGTCTTAGTGTCAGTGTGGTGGCTTCTTAACAAACATTAGTTCAATAGCCACTTGCCTTTGACAGGGTTGTGGGTTCACAATAATAATAACAATTAGGTACAGAGGTCCTTGTTAAAGTTGCTTCAAATCATATTTATTTCCAGTTCAGGCGTGCAGCAAAACATTCATAAATGTACTATTTCCAAACAAAAAATGATCACAAAGAACTTGCAATTTTGCGGTCAAAAAACTGTACCGCTCCCCATCTCACCATCAGCACACACCTGCAATCACTTCACATTATATTGGCTTAGCTGTCTGCAATACATTTGAAAGGACAGCAGGGGGAGATCCTTTTATGGCTCCCCAATTCATTGGCCATTAGACCCAATAGTAAATAAACCAAATCAGACATTAGACTTTAGACAAATAATTCAAACCCAATAGAACAATGAATCATAATCATCAAACAAGAATAATATAATAATTTGAATAATTAAATAGAGAAATTGTAAACTGGCTCTAACAGTCAGTATGCAGTGTAGATCACATAGGAGGAATTTGTCTTAGTGTCAGTATGCAATGTAGTCTCTCTCCCTCTTTCTCTCTTCATATCTCTCTTTCACTCTCTCTCTCTCCCTCTCTCTCCCTCTCTTTCTAGCTCTCTTTTTTTGTGTGATCAAATCTTTTCTTTTATTATCACTTGTCTTGAAACAGGTAACAATGAAAAAACTGTGTCAATAGACAACAATGTATAACATTCTGTTCATTAAGTCAAAGAAAACATTGAAGGTCACAAAAGGAAGGAAAAACAACCACAACGAAAAAAAGACAAACAAACAAACCCTCAAATTAAATTGAGATTAAAACAAAACTGCCCCCCCACCTATAAGGCAATCATTCTCAAAGGCCTTTGAGATTCAAAGCAAGTGTTTTCCAACTAACCCGGGCTGTAGATTGCTGTAAGTACACTATATCTAAATACATTATTGACTGGTTTGCACCATGTACCCAGGCTGTAAGTTCACTATATCTAAATACATTAGAAGCCAGGCTCTGCAGCTCAGACAGTGAGGAGCTTTCCATCACGTAGCAATCACTTTCTTCACAGCTGTAAACCAGGCTAATCTCTTTCTATCTCTCTTTCACTCTCTCCCCTCTTTCTCTCTTTCACTCTCTCTCTCCCCTCTTTCTCTCTTTCACTCTCTCTCTACCTCTTTCTTTCTTTCACTCTCTCTCTCCCCTCTTTCTATCTCTCTTTCACCCTCTTTCTATCTCTCTCTCCCCTCCAAGCCTCAGGGAGAGGCTCTCTATTGGTGTCAGCTGAGACTGGGGGCAGGGAGGAGGAGAGGGGGAGAGTCTGGGGATGTTTGGGGAGTTGGAGGGGAGGGTCCACCTGTACGCGGCAGTAACCAAGGTCAGGGACATCAGGGCTCTCCAGGAGGTCAGGGAGCATCAGTGGCAGGAGATGCTGGGTGAGCAGAGCATGACAGGCTTTAGATGGAGGCTGCTTTATAAGAGGTCAGTGGACCTACAGTGGAGGATCCTGCATGGGGCCTATAGCAACGAACACACGGGTGACTAAGATGGAGTTGAGTGTGGGGGTTGGATGTCCTTTTTGTCATCTGCCTGAATCTGGGTTGTGACATCATGTTGGTTGGATGTATGGCTATGTGCTGTGTTGTGACATCATGTTTGTATGACTGTGCGGGGTGGAAAGTGATGTCATGTGCAGTGTAATGTGGCCCTCTTTCCCTCTCTCTCTCTCTGTCTTCCTCTCTATCTCTCCCCTTCTTTCTATCTCTCTTTCTATCTCTCTTTCACTCTCTTTCTCTCCCCTCTTGTATCTCTCTTTCACTCTCTCGCTCCCCCTCTTTGCCTTTCTTTCTCTCTCTCCCTCTTGTTCTATCTCTTTCACTCTCTCTCTCTCTCTCTCTCTCTCTCTCTCTTTCTCTCTCTCTTGGACTCATCTTCTCTCTCTCCTTTTAGAAGCACATGGAAAAGATCTCAGCTGTGTTGTAAAGAGGACAATCAAAAAAAACAATCATATTTTTGTTCTAAAATGTAAACAGTGAATATATCAAAAGAAAGAACAGAGAGTCTGTTTATATAGCCCATACACACAAACGTACACACGCACGCACACGCACACACACAATAGACAGACCTGTATACACACGCACGCACGCACGCACGCACGCACGCACGCACACACACACACACACACACACACACACACACACACACACACACACACACACACACACACACACACACACACAATTGTATTGGAGGATAAAGGAGAGCTGAGATGCATTTTCAAAGTGAACATTTACAAAGTGTAGATTAAGAAGCCGCTGAAGGTGGAGTGTTTGTTTGAATTATCGTAGATTGTGCGCCCTGAGACGAGTTTCATGTAGACTGTGTCTCCAGGCTGCAGCTCCAGGACCAGAGCGTTGGAGAAGGAGGTCTGGAGGTCGTTGCGGTCAGTGCGGGCCTCATCATTAAACATCAGCTTCTCGTTGTTCCTGTAGAGATACACTGCCGTCATTCTATCAGTGTTGTAGTTGAAGGCGGTGAATCTGATGTAGTAGACTCCTCTCACCGGTGCTGTGAAGATGCCTGCAGCACAAACAAGCCAAAAGAAAAGTCTCCATGAAGTCAACTCCACTCTGTTGTGTGTGTGTGTGTGTGTGTGTGTGTGTGTGTGTCTGTCTGCGTGTGTGCTTGTCTGTGTGTGTGTATGTGTGTGTGTGTGTGTCTGCGTGTGTGCTTGTGTGTGTGTATGTGTGCGTGCGGGTCTGTCGCTTGTGTGTGTCTCTGCGTGTGTGTGTGTGGGGGGGGGGGGGGGTCTGTTTAGTGTGTGTGTCTGTGGGGGGGGGGGGCGGGGTCTGTTTAGTGTGTGTGTGTGTGTGTGTGTGTGTGTTGGGTCACTACCTGTACTTGAGCTGTAGTGTCCAGAGTTGGTGACGATCTTCTTGTAGATCAGCGTTGTGTCTCTGTTGTAGGGTCCCACTGCGTTTACTCTGTCACCCAGAGAGGCAGAAAATGCCACCTGCTGTCTGGTTCTGTCTGTGTGTGTGTGTGTGTGTGTGTGTGTGTGTGTGTGTGTGTGTGTGTGTGTGTGTGTGTGTGTGTGTGTGTGTGTGTCAGGAAAAAACAATTAGAAATGAAACAGTAATGGTTTTGTTGTTTTGTGTTTTGTTTGGTTTTGAGTACAGATCAGAGGCCTATACCACGAATGGAGATCCAGGATCTGTCTTTTGATCTGGTTTGGCTTAACCAGATCAAAACAATCAAGCTATTCTGTAGCACGACGCCAGTTATCAGCTGGGTCTGTTAATTCAGGATTTTTTTATCAGCTCTGAGCTCGTGCACCTGAAAATGCTCGTGAACAGGAGCTCGTGCCCACGATAGAGGCGTGGTTTGTAACAACTAGCCAATCACAATGCAATATGGACAGCTCTGGATTTTACAGCGTCAGACACGCCTATTTCCTCATTCATTGAAAAGCCACAGGAGCTTTACTGCATGTCACAATCAAAGTCTGCGTTGGTTATGAGTCTGTTACTGAAGGACTGTCTAAAGTTACCGCTTTTATTCACATCAGTCATTTGATTTCTGCTGCCGTTTCTGCCTAGTGTCTATATACAGCACATTAATATAGGTCTACTCAATAAAACCCAATGTGTTTTTTGCAAGTAGAAGTCTAAATTTCCAAAATCCATAGACCTATTTAGATCATAGATTTAACGTTAGAAATATAGGCTCTGAATCAACACAGTGCGGGCGTAGTTTTCAGCCTTTAAAAATAGCAGCACACAGAGCACCTTAGTGCGCTTTGGAGATGTTTATGATTCCTCTTTACGCCTCCTACCTGGCCATTTGCCATCCTACACAGTCACACCTGACACCTCAGTGCTCCACTACAATCCTCCCTCCTGGACACCTGGTATTATTAGCTGAAGCTGTAGCGGGTCTTTGTTAGTACTTGCTGAAGCCGACTGTACTGGGTCTGTGTTAGTACTGGCTGATGACCCAGCATCTCCTTTACTGACAAACCTAAGCGTAGAACCTACAAATCATAGAACACTATTATTATATTGATCAGTTGCATCTGACCCTGTTCAAACTCTTTCCCCCCAGATTTCCTGTTATACATGTTCAAATATAAAAGACTTAAATATAGCTTGGCTGCAATACTAATCAATTATTTATCAATGTCAATCCATTGCTTTCCATCATGCAGTAGGCTATCTATCTATCTATCTATCTATCTATCTATCTATCTATCTATCTATCTATCTATCTATCTATCTATCTATCTATCTACCTCTCCTCCCTCTCACATTCCCCCTGCTCTCCCTCCCCTGCACCCTCTCCTTCTCTGTTCTCTCCTCCTCCACATTTCCCATTTCTCCCCACCCTCGCCCTAATCCGGGCCCGTATCCTACTCCCTCCCCTCCCCCAACCCTACCCTGGCTCTCCCTCCCCTGCACCCTCATCTCTCCTCCTCTGTTCTCTCCTCCTCCACATTTCCTATTTTCTCCCCACCTCCCCCCTCGCAGCGCACCCCTTCCTTTGCTCGGCCCCTCCCCCAAAGCCCAAAGCACACCAGCTCGAGTTGTGAATGACTGTCGTGTGAAGAGCCACAGCACGTTTCTCCTCCCCGCTTATTTCCGTGGTAGCACAAGAATAAGATGACAGAAGTCACAGAAAGAGAGCCGCTGGTCGAGAAGAGAGGTGAAACAACGTATGTGGGGTGGAAACACTATGGTTTCGCCGAGTTTAAAGGTTCTTACACTGCGCATATCTTGCACTGTTTGTTCCAAGTCTGTGCCTGTGATTGACAGGTGGGTCAAAACTCGCATCGCAATTCCGTGCTGTATATTCGCATCGCTCTTGATGTGTAACTGATGTGTAACTTACACATCAAGATACCTTCTATCTATCTATCTATCTATCTATCTATCTATCTATCTATCTATCTATCTGTCTGTCTGTCTGTCTGTCTGTCTGTCTGTCTGTCTGTCTGTCTGTCTGTCTGTCCGTCCATCCAGCCATCCATCAGGCATGCAATGATCCAGTCTTATTTTTTTCTCCCTGGTCTCCACAAGTTGCTAAATGCTAGTGTCATTTTGTGCCCTGCACGCATGAGGCGGTTATTTATAGCAGTCTAAACATGTGCAGTTACTTAGGTTAGCTAAAGCAACACTGACAGACAGTCTAAACATGTGCAGTTACTTAGGTTAGCTAAAGCAACACTGACAGACAGTCTAAACATGTGCAGTTACTTAGGTTAGCTAAAGCAACACTGACAGACTGACTAGAGAGATAAGCTGCGTTTAACATTAGGCTACATTGCAGAAGTCAACAACAAACCATTGACAGTGCAACAGTGGTGATGGAGTGAACAGGTTTCACCTCCCTGACCGCTGTTTGTCACAGTTCACTTTTACGTTATTTTCACCTTCTTTTTTTATTGCCAGAGAGATAAATCTACTTCATCTTTGAGTCAGTCAGTCAGTCAGTCAGTCAGTCAGCAGACTTGACTTGTAGCTACTGTTTACACATTGACACACACTAAACACTTTGTAGCTACTGTTTACACATTGACACACACTAAACACTTTGTAGCTACTGTTTACACATTGATGCACACTAAACACTTTGTAGCTACTGTTTACACATTGATGCACACTAAACACTTTGTAGCTACTGTTTACACATTGATGCACACTAAACACGTTGTAGCTACTGTTTACACATTGATGCACACTAAACACTTTGTAGCTACTGTTTACACATTGATGCACACTAAACACTTTGTAGCTACTGTTTACACATTGATGCACACTAAACACTTTGTGGGAGGTGGAGGGAGGCTAGGGCGGCTGAAAGAGTGTTGAAGGTAAGAGGTAAGAGTTGACACATTTACTTTTGACAGCGCCACTTTTGTCCAATGGGAAAACAGCACACGAACCGTGGCAGCCAATCAGAGGTGTCTCCTCCAGGCCAAAATGTCAGTATTGCTGTGCACTGGTGTTGCAATGGATTGATTAGTTGTCACTTCTGATCAATAAAAGTTCCTTTGCTCAATTATTGTTATTATTGTGCGGGGCCTTTACAGTGTTGGAGGCCTTAAGCAAGCTGTGTAGCCTCCTCCTCTCGCGTTCCCCCTGCTCTCCCTCCCCTGCACCCTCCCACCTCTCCTTCTCTGTTCTCTCCTCCTCTCTGTCCTCTCCCCTCTCTCACATTCCCCCTGCACTCCCTCCCCTGCACCCTCCCACCTCTCCTTCTCTGTTCTCTCCTCCTCTCTGTCCTCTCTGGGGGGGGGGGTGTGGGGGTGGAGGGGGCGGAGAGGTTTGTTCCCTCCCCCGCCTCCTCCTCCCGCATTCCCCCTGCTCTCCCTCCCCTGCACCCTCCCACCTCTCCTTCTCTGTTCTCTCCTCCTCTCTGTCCTCTCCCCTCTCTCACATTCCCCCTGCACTCCTTCCCCTGCACCCTCCCACCTCTCCTTCTCTGTTCTCTCCTCCTCTCTGTCCTCTCTGGGGGGGGGGGGGATGTGGGGGTGGAGGGGGAGGAGAGGTCTGTTCCCTCCCCCGCCTCCTCCTCCCACGTTCCCCCTGCTCTCCCTCCCCTCACCCTCCCACCTCTCCTTCTCTGTTCTCTCCTCTTCTCTGTCCTCTCCCCTCTCTCACATTCCCCCTACACCCTCCCACCTCTCCTTCTCTGTTCTCTCCTCCTCTCTGTCCTCTCTGGGGGGGGGGGGGATGTGGGGGAGGAGGGAGCAGAGAGGTCTGTTCCCTCCCCCGCCTCCTCCTCTCGCGTTCCCCCTGCTCTCCCTCCCCTGCACCCTTCCACCTCTCCTTCTCTGTTCTCTCCTCCTCTCTGTCCTCTCCCCTCTCTCACATTCCCCCTGCACTCCCTCCCCTGCACACTCCCACCTCTCCTTCCCTGTTCTCTCCTCCTCCGCATTTCCCCCTGCGTCTCTCCTTCTCTGTTCCCTCCTCCTCCGCGTTTCCCATTTTCTCCCCGCCTCCTCCCTCCCTCACACTCCCCCTGCTTCTCTACCCTGGCTCTCCCTCCCCTGCACCCTCATCTCTCCTTCTCTGTTCTCTCCTCCTCCACATTTCCTATTTTCTCCCCACCTCCCCCCTCTCCTCTGTCTATATTGCTCATTCTCTCCCCACCTCCTCCCTCCCCCTGCTCTCTTCTCCCCCACACCTCCCCTCCCTTCCCCTCTCCTGCTCTCTCCTCTTGCTCCTTCCCCACCTCCTATACCCTCCAACATCTCCCATTCCCTCCCCACCCCATCACTCTCTCACATTCCCCCTGCTCTTCTCCCTTCTCCTGCTCTCTCCTCTGCTCTCCCCTCATTCCTATATTTTCTATATTATCAATTGTTCAAATGTTATCTTTATTCTGTATATTCTTGTTACTGTTGTGTCAGCTAGAATTAGCTAGACATACTTTCTGTGAAGCCCTCTGAGACATGCTTGTGAATTAGGGCTATATAAATAAACTTGACTTGACTTGACTAGTGAGCGTATAGGGCGGACCGGCACTGTCCGGTGCACTTTGGAGACGTATAGGATTAAATGGGTCTTGGCGGTTGCAAAAGACTCTTCTCTCCTTTTCCAGGAAGCTCATTGGTTCTTGGGCGGTGCCTTTTAAGGTTTAATCTTATCCTTGCAACTTAACCTGCTCTGGACCAGGTTAACTCTGAAGCATAAGTTGCTATGGAAATATATGTCGGTAAGAAGTTAACTAGCATCGTAGCACGGCAAACCCAGGGTTAAACCTGAAGTTACCTCGCTAAGCCACTAATCTTGCTTCGTGGTATAGGCCTCAGGTGTTTTGTTGAAACACTGACAGATGAGTTTGAGGTCAAATGAAAGTCTTTTTGAAAGGAAATGATTCAAGCTAATTGTGAATTGTTGTGTCAGCAGCCACCTGCAGGTTGGTTCCAGAAATTACATCTATAACCCCCCACTAAAAAACATGCAGAGGATCGTCATCCGACCAGTGACGACAACACCCGACAACACCCGACAACACCCGACAACACCCGACAACACCCGAAGTGGGTCCCCGGGCTTCTTAACTCTTAAGAAGCTTCTTTGTTGGGAAACGCAGCCCTTCTCTGTTTTCTTATTTTTTTACATCAATTTATTGGGGGGGGACACACATTTGATCAGGCTTAAATATTGGGGGGGATTTGTTGTTCTCAATGTATAATGCCGTTATGGCCCTGCGGTTTGCACTCGCCAACTTTACGCATACGAGCGGGGAACATAGGACCCGGGGAACATAGGACCCTTTTTAGCAGGAGCGGGGAACATAGGACGTGGGGAACATATAACTCTTTTTAGCAGGAGCGGGGAACATAGGACCCTTTTTAGCAGGAGCGGGGAACATAGGACGCGGGGAACATATAACCCTTTTTAGCAGGAGCGGGGAACATAGGACGCGGGGAACATATAACCCTTTTTTAGCAGGAGCGGGGAACATAGGACCCGGGGAACATATAACCCTTTTTAGCAGGAGCGGGGAACATAGGACGCGGGGAACATATAACCCTTTTTAGCAGGAGCGGGGAACATAGGACGCGGGGAACATATAACCCTTTTTAGCAGGAGCGGGGAACATAGGACGCGGGGAACATATAACCCTTTTTAGCAGGACCGGGGAACATAGGACGCGGGGAACATATAACCCTTTTTAGCAGGAGTGGGGAACATAGGACGCGGGGAACATATAACCCTTTTTAGCAGGAGCGGGGAACATAGGCATGACCCCGATCCAACCACTCGTTCAGGCGTTTCTGTGTATTGTGACAGCCACGCACTGCAGCCACTTCCAGAATAACCCATTGTTAATAACGTCTGCTAACGTTAGTGTAGCTGATGTTAGCGATCGTTGTAAACAAGTTTGGATATTTCGGCTGCTGCCTTCTGATGTGCTCGCTGCTGTGGACGCAATGTGGACTTAACCAGAAGCCGGGGACATATAAGGCTGCTATGGCACCGCCCTAGGTCAGCGCAGGGAAACTTGTCTATACACATCAGCTGACCAAAAACAGGCAAGATGCATAGCAAACTGTGCGCTAAAAACCCTGATTGAGTTACATATTCCGAATGCGCTGTATACTGCCCTCCAAATCAAAACCGCAGTAACTACAATTTTGGTCAAAATTGAGTTATTATTGAAATTGAACTTTTAGATATCTGTTTTATCATGTGACAAATTTTCTAAGTTCAGTCTTGCTCTATATTTGAGAAAACAGAGTATAAAAGTTGCAGTAACTACGAAATCCAACCAAAAACCAGACAAAACTGCAGTAACTACACTTACTGCACTTTGATTTGCTTTCACAGAGCTTCAGCCGGACTTAAACAGAGATAAACGCAGTAACTACACTTTGAGGTGTAGTTACTGCGGTTCAGACTGGTTTTTGGTTGGATTTTGTAGTTACTGCAATTTTCCCGCTCTTTCCATAACAAAGCCCAACATATCAACCACTCATAATGGCACAATCTGTTTAGTTAATCCAGTCAATTCCCAATATGAGAGCGCACTGACAGCTGTCCAAATTGTTAATGAATGAGTCTTCAGTGTCTTTAAAATTGTAAATGCTGTATTCCTAGCTAATAATCCATAAGAGATCATCCACTCCACTGGGAAGCGTTAATCTGGCTGTAGATAGTGATAATTGTTTGGTATCACTACCTAGCTCATCAGGACAATCTTTTTCATTGCTGCATAAATTATCAGCATTCAGACTCAGTCTGTAATTAATTTTATTCAAAATAATTGTAATATGCTATGTAATATACTGTATATGTTCTTGTATGAATTATCAATCTGAAAAGCTGATCTGATTTGTAAAGAAAACCTGTTCTAAATTAAGATAATAAAACAACTGTGCTCATTAATTAATTGTGTCAGAATGATGACCAAAAAGCAACACCAGTGGTGAAGATGCATCAACTGACTTCAGGATTCCCTGAATGTATCTGTTACTTATCCATTTAAATGTTTTAAACATGTAAACAATAAAACAATTAAATATAGATATGATGTGGTATCGAAATCAAAACCGATTACAATTGTCTCATGAAAAACAAGACAGGAGAAGCACATTAGATTGTAGTTACTGCGCTTTTCCCTTGTACTACCTACACATCTGTTTAAGGTAATACACAGACAGAATGCCGTATCTGCATTTCTGGGGTCATAGGTCAAGTAATTGATAATTGTTTTGCCCCCAAAAAATACTTTAACATATACATATTTAATAAGCGCATTGCCACTTTTCAACCTATATCTAATTTGGCTGGACAGTCAAAAAACTTTAAAGCCATTTTTCTCAGTTTCACTGTTGGTGTAGTTACTGCGGTCATGATTTGTAGGGCAGTATACATGACCAAAGAATCCTCCTAAAACCTGAATAATACTGGAATAACCCACATTGTCTTAATCAGAAAATGCTAAATTCAGAAAATGGCCAAATTCTGAAAATGCAGCTCGAATATGCTGTTTACATGACCCTTATCAAATTCAGAATATTGTTATTTTCCGAATAATAGTGGAATATTGTGTGGATGTAAACGTAGTCAGTGTGAGCAGCTCTCACTTAAACCAATGTGTGATTTAATGACAACACTGATGATTATAACAGACTGTTTCTGACTTTTCACTTGAAGTCTCCTTACAGAAACCTTTCCCCATGTGATGATGAGGAACAAATTAACTATCTGCCATCAATGTCTTTGTCAGATTTAGATTCAAGATTCACTTTAATAACTTAATTTAGAAGATCTACATGAAGTCTAGAGCTGCAACGATTAATCGATTAATCGATTAGTCGATCGACAGAAAATTAATCAACAACTATTTTGATAATCGATTAATCATTTTGAGTAAAATTGTAAGAGAAAATGTCTAAATTCTCTGATTCCAGCTTCTTAAATGTGAATATTTTCTGGTTTCTTTACTCCTGTATGACAATAAACGTATATTATCTTTGAGTCGTGGACAAAACAAGACATTTGAGGGCGTCATCTTGGACTTTGGGAAACACTGATCGTCATTTGCTACCATTTTCTGACATTTTATAGACCAAACAACTAATCGATTAATCGAGAAAATAATCGACAGATTAATCGATTATCAAAATAATCGTTAGTTGCAGCCCTAATGAAGTCTCATACTGTATTTTCAAACGAGCATCAAAAACTTTCTCTACCTGTCTGCAGTTCCTCCACCTGCCTCTGGGTGTCGTTCACTCCACCTCTGAGGGACGACACTGCAGAGTCTTGAGCTGGAAGACAGAGACAAATCATTGTATTGAGTTGACTTATCGAGTAGCCTACTACACACTATAGAAATATTATACGAATATTATAGAAATATAATCATGGTTATCTGTCTCTCTCCCTGCTTGTGTGTGTGTGTGTGTGTGTGTGTGTGTGTGTGTGTGTGAGAGTGTGTGAGACTGTGTGTGTGTGTGTGTGTGTGTGTGTGTGTGTGTGTGTGTGTGTGTGTGTGTGTGTGTGTGTGTGTGTGTGTGAGAGTGTGTGAGTGTGTGTGTGACGTGTGTGTGTGCCTGCCCTGATCATTTCTCTCGCTCTGTTTAGACACAGAGTGTAAATGTTTAAGTTTAGCTCATTGGAAAGTCAGTTATTTATCATCCTCTTGTTTCACTCAATGGTCTTTGTGCCCTGGCATGTGGCCTTGTGCCCACGGGGGGAAACAAAAAAAAGTGACACTGAAAGCCAAATGGCCTTGCCCCTAAAATGAGGAAATAACTAGCATAGGCCAGGGTGGTTTTTAGGACTTGGAAAGATAAAGGACAGAGCACAGAACATCAGGGACTGAGCCCAGAACATCAGGGACTGAGCGCAGAACATCAGAAGTTCAGGGACTGAGCCCAGAACATCAGGGACTGAGCCCAGAACATCAGGGGCTGAGCCCAGAACATCAGAACATCAGGGGCTGAGCCCAGAACATCAGAATATCAGGGACTGAGCGCAGAAAAAAAAATGTCTTGCCTGCTTTAGCTCGTGCACATGTTGAAATGTATTTTTTGTCTCTTAAAGTCTTTTTACTGTAACACCTCTCCTCTGGTCTGGTCTGCTATTTTTTGTGCAATATTTTATTTTTCAATTTTCAGAAGATGAAAAACAAGCCAACAAACAAACCAACAAAAAACGAATAAAAACAAACTCAGACACCCATCCCAAGCAAGGACTCCATGAGAAATCAGCTGGGCAAGTTACTCGTCGCTTAAACCTTGTCAAGTAGGCCAGAAACGGGTCCCAGATAATTGAAAACTTCCTAAGTGAGTTTCTCCTCAGGGACCTGATTCTCTCCATATGCACAACCGAGACCATATCTGTCAGCTTGCCAGAGCTGAAAAGAGGGTGGAGAGGGAGACTTCCACTCCTTCAGAATGAGTCTCTTGGCGACAGTCGTCCCCTGCGTCAGAGACTGCTGCTCTTCTGCTATGATTGATTGATTGATTGATTGATTGATTCAAGTGTCATGCCCTCCCTGGTGCCCAGCCCTCATGGGTTTACAATATCGGCCTACCGATATTATCGGCCGATATTAGCATAAAAAATTAATATCGGAAAATATAGGTATCGGTTTTCATGCCGATTTTTTTTTTTATACAGGGGGAGTCTCACTGAAAGCAATGCTCTCTTTTTCAGGAGTGCCCTGTTCACATTCACACACACATTCATACCTGGAAGCTGACCAGTACAACTACAGTGTGATCTGCTGGCCACTGAGCAGCTCCACTGGAGCGGTTGGGGTTAAGGGCCTTGCTCAAGGGCACCTCAGAGGTGGTAATGAGGGAGGGGCAAGCGCTGCCTTTTCACTTTCCCCACCCAGATTTATCCTGCTGGTCCCGGGGATTGAACCGACGACCTTCTGGTCACAAGCTCGCTTCTCTAACCGTTGGGCCACCACTGCCCCAATAACACTTACAACTTTAACACAACATGCATATTATATATTAAACTCTTCAGCTACATTAAAGGAGAATTTCGTTTTTTTTTAACCTGGACCCATCTCCTGGCAATAATTATGATTTGGCCACTCACCCAGCGATGTCCGTGGCGTTTCTGGCCGTCCTAGCGTTGTTTTGACATCAATAGCGTCCAAGTCAGTTGTAAAATGGAGCTGATTTGGGGCCAAGTGTGAGCCTGTCTTTCCTGCATCTAAATAGCTATTTTTATTCCCGTTTTCGCCACATATCATCGTAATGTGATCCCTCAACATCCACCAGAGTGATATTTTGCCCCAGGCCATTTCCTGGACTCTCACAGGGATCAAATTACCTCAAACGTGATCTCGGTCACCAAGTCTCGTAAAGTCCCGCGATACTTTCCTGCCGACTGGCCAACTACAGGTAGGACGCTTTGCGGTGGTGGTTTTAGCGTAACCTATGTGGGGTTTGGCATAACCTTCGTTATTTCAAATCCCACATAGGTTACGCCAAACCCCACATAGGTTACGCTAAAACCACCACCGCAAAGCGTCCTACCTGTAGTTGGCCAGTCGGCAGGAAAGTATCGCGGGTCTGTGAGCACCCACCCCTTCTTTAAGAGGTGGTCAAAATCAAACGACCAATCTGGTTTAGCTAGAACTGAACTAGCCAATTACAGCACACCAACAAGCAGGGCTGGAAAGAGTACACAAAACAACCTACTCAAGTAGAAGTGATGAAATGTTACTTAAAGCCCCATTCAGCAACTTTTCCAAGTTTTGCTTTTGGAGAAACAGCGCCCTCTGGGTGCCATAGTATCGGTATTGATATCGCCGTTCAAAGTAAACAAAACACAGTGCCAGAAAGCTCTATGTACATGTTGTGACATCGGGTACTCACCACGTGATGAAATAATAATCCACAGTTACGTGAAACGTCATTTTCGTAGCAAACCCGCACCGAGTTATTTCCTTGTTTTCCTGAATGCAACGCTCCCGCTGTACAGCGCATGCATCTTGCCACCGGGACGCAGGCACCAAACGGCTTAGTCCCAGGAGAAGCCTTTCAAATACCGCCATCTGCTCGCTACCCAGGCACTTATGTATGTACTTAACCTAACTAACTTAACCTAACTAACTATCCGGTGTGCACAACATTGTCAGACTAAACTCCGGCTGACACCCCAAAAACCTACAATCCACTACAGAAAAATGTATATTGTTTGTTTATTAACTGGCCCCTGGCCTCCTATCATTTCACGAAAGTGGCCCCCGGGCAAAGCAAGTTGAGTATCCCTGCTTTAGAGGGTGGTGTGTGACCATAGAGGTGACATTCTCCCTGTTACAAGTCACTCTACCATCTTCAATGACTAAAAAGCTGTTATATTAAGGTGAAAAAGTTACTGATTGGGGCTTTAAGTATTATAAGTAAAATCACTGGTTTAAAAAATCTACTTCAGTCAAAGTAAAGCTCATTTAAAATGCACTCAGAGTAAAAGTTGCTTTTACATTTTTGTGGGCATGCGGGATTATATCATTTCAAACTAGGTAATTATTATTTCTCACTTTCTACAAGTTCATCCTCAACTTCAACCAATTCCCATTTAGATTTAGGTCTGCAGAAGTGTTTTCTAACTCATCCGTCTCCATCTCCTTTGTGATTATAAGCGCCAACATATTCTTGTTGCTGTCTGACCGTCTGTCTGCCTGTCTGTCTGTCTGTCTGTCTGCCTGTCTCTCTGTCTGTCTGTCTGTCTGTCTGTCTGTCTGTCTGCCTGTCTGTCTGTCTGTCTGTCTGTCTGTCTGCCTGTCTGTCTGCCTGTCTGTCTGTCTGTCTGTCTGTCTGCCTGTCTGTCTGTCTGTCTGTCTGTCTGCCTGTCTGTCTGCCTGTCTGTCTGCCTGTCTGTCTACCTGTCTGTCTGTCTGTCTGTCTGCCTGTCGTCTCTCCGTCTGCCTGTCTGTCTGCCTGTCTGTCTGCCTGTCATCTCTCCGTCTGCCTGTCTGTCTCTCCGTGTGTCTGTCTGTCTCTCTCTCCGTCCGTCTGTCTGTCTGTCTCTCTGTCTGTCTGCCTGTCTGTCTGTCTGTCTGTCTGTCTCTCTCTCCGTCTGTCTGTCTGTCTGTCTGCCTGTCTGTCTGTCTCTCCATCTGTCTGTCTGTCTGCCTGTCTGTCTGTCTGTCTCTCCATCTGTCTGTCTGTTGTCTGTGTCTCCGTCTGCCTGTCTGTCTGTCTCTCTATCCGTCCGTCTGTCTCTCTCTCCGTCTGTCTGTCTGTCTCTCCGTCCGTCTGTCTGTCTCTCCGTCTGTCTGTCTCTCTCTCCGTCTGTCTGTCTGTCTGTCTGACTCTCTGACCATCAATCTGGGAAGCCAGAGTCTATTTTTATTTGAAAAATAGACTCTGGGACAGCCCTACCTTTTTTCCCAGCTTCCTGTACAGAGCGCCTCTCCTGCCACCATCACTTCCTTTTCCAAGTCTGTTTCTAATAACGTTAACGTAAAAACACACTGCATAGAAGACGTCAACTCGTCTCACAACAGTGGAAATTTACTGGAGGTGTAGTTGTGACTAGTAGTATAGCAAATTGCTATTTAGATTAAACAGTGGAGCACGGACAATGAAAAGGAAGTGACGTGATCCATGATGTCACTGACATCATTGTGATGTCACTGATGATGTCATATACATTGTGACATCATCATGATGTCATCAGTGATGTCACGTGAACAACTGTGATCTTATCTTCCAATATAAAATAAAAAGATCTACTGTATGTAGAACTGTTCACGTCACAGGTGACAACTTGCAAAAATTGTCCTTAAGTCATTCCCCGCCATAGAACGTCAATCCATGTTTTCACCGTCATGTGATAGATGGCTGTCTTACTCACCTTGTGAAATACTACAGCACGTCTAGAGTTGTACAGAAGTGACCACGATTCTCCAACAAAACCAGGAAGCAGAGAAAAGCAACAAACTTCTGTCATAAAAGCTCCATCAAACAGCTCCAGGCTTGCTGCTCAAAGCGCTGGTCTGGCAGCTTTTAGCAAGTCACAGACTCCATGACAGCGAGGCAGCTCACTCAGCCTGTCACTCAAACCTGAAGGATTTGCTTTTCACCAGGCAGCAGGCGCTGACAACACGTCCACAAGTCACTTGTCCTCAGGTAGTTTAGGTCATCCAGTTCCTAAACTCTCACACCGTGTTCATTTCAGCCGGTAGATTTGTTCCTGACCTTCAGACACGGACAACCAGTCGCCCCCCCCGGGCAAAACGAGAGTGCAACCCGGCTCCCCTCTCTCAATAGCGGGGTGAATCTCTCTCTCACCGGTGGTATGGTAAAGGCTGTGACCTCGGGCGTGTTTGGCCGCAAAGGGAAACCAAATCATTATTATTATCATATAGTTGAATGTAACACCACCAGTATCCGCCATCAGAGACATTTATTCGGTTCAGGACCCGTGAAGATGACCATCATTTACAAAAAGTATTATATATTATAATAAATTGCATGTATACATTGCTCTTGGTGTGTAAAGAGCACTAGTGTTTTACCATAATTGCTCTATTGTTCTATCATGTTTGTGAACAGTAAGAAAGAGTAGGTGAAATCTCCTTCTAATTAAGTAAATGTGGATTTTGTCCTTAAAACATGCTAATTTGGTTTAAATGTGATGTGCGCTTCCCCGGGGGGGTCTCACCTGCGTTCTCCCTCTCCAGGTCCTCCACCTTCTGCTTCTGAAGCAGCAGCTCGGTGTTGGTGGCACTCAGCTGGGTGTTGGTGGCACTCAGCTGGGTGTTGGTGGCACTCAGCTGGGTGTTGGTGGCACTCAGCTGGGTGTTGGTGGCATTCAGCTCAGTGTTTGAGGCGTTCAGCTCGTCTCTGAGAGCTGCTGCCTCCTTCGTCTGCTCCTCCACCTCCCTCTCGGTGTCGCTCACTCTGTCTCTGAGGGACGACACTGCAGAGTCTTGAGCTGGAAGCACAGAGACACATCACAACAAACATTTTATGGATTTGTTTTGTTGTTGGTGTCTTCCAGTGTGGCTGAAAACATCCTCAAACTAGAACAACTGCACCACGGATATATGCCTCCGCCAACAAGTGAACAGTCGACATGCATCGCATGTCTGTCCAGACTTTGACGTTTGAGCCAAATGTGAAGAAATTTCATTAAGGTGTCACTGAGCTATGCTCCTCCCTACAGCTGTGCAACAGTCCCTGACACAGGGGACGACTGTTGTGGAGAGAGTCTGAAGGAGTGGAAGTCTCCCTCTCCTCTGTCCTTTCAGTTGTGGCTGATGGACATGGTCTCAGTTGTGCGCATGGAGAGACTCAGGTTCCTCAGGACCACTATTTGGGACCCGTTTCTGGCCTACTTTGATGTAGTGACTCGCCCAGCTGACCTCTCATGGACCCCTTACATGTGATCCCATGCAAAACATCTCTCATAAGCACATGAGCACTACGCTGCTGGTAGCATCTCTCATAAGCACATGAGCACACTACGCTGCTGGTAGCATCTCTCATAAGCACATGAGCACTACGCTGCTGGTAGCATCTCTCATAAGCACATGAGCACACTACACTGCTGGTAGCATCTCTCATAAGCACATGAGCACTACGCTGCTGGTAGCATCTCTCATAAGCACATGAGCACACTATGCTGCTGGTAGCATCTCTCATAAGCACATGAGCACACTATGCTGCTGGTAGCATCTCTCATAAGCACATGAGCACACTGCTGCTGGTAGCATCTCTCATAAGCACATGAGCACACTATGCTGCTGGTAGCATCTCTCATAAGCACATGAGCACACTACACTGCTGGTAGCATCTCTCATAAGCACATGAGCACTACACTGCTGGTAGCATCTCTCATAAGCACATGAGCACACTACACTGCTGGTAATAAGCACATGAGCACTACGCTGCTGGTAGCATCTCTCATAAGCACATGAGCACACTATGCTGCTGGTAGCATCTCTCATAAGCACATGAGCACACTATGCTGCTGGTAGCATCTCTCATAAACACATGAGCACACTATGCTGCTGGTAGCATCTCTCATAAGCACATGAGCACACTATGCTGCTGGTAGCATCTCTCATAAGCACATAAGCACACTACGCTGCTGGTAGCATCTCTCATAAGCACATGAGCACACTACGCTGCTGGTAGCATCTCTCATAACCACATGAGCACTACGCTGCTGGTAGCATCTCTCATAAGCACATGAGCACTACACTGCTGGTAGCATCTCTCATAAGCACATGAGCACACTACACTGCTGGTAGCATCTCTCATAAGCACATGAGCACTACGCTGCTGGTAGCATCTCTCATAAGCACATGAGCACACTATGCTGCTGGTAGCATCTCTCATAAGCACATGAGCACACTACGCTGCTGGTAGCATCTCTCATAACCACATGAGCACTACGCTGCTGGTAGCATCTCTCATAAGCACATGAGCACACTATGGTGCTGGTAGCATCTCTCATAAGCACATGAGCACACTATGGTGCTGGTAGCATCTCTCATAAGCACATGAGCACACTATGGTGCTGGTAGCATCTCTCATAAGCACATGAGCACACTATGGTGCTGGTAGCATCTCTCATAAGCACATGAGCACTACGCTGCTGGTTGCATCTCTCATAAGCACATGAGCACACTACGCTGCTGGTAGCATCTCTCATAAGCACATGAGCACACTACGCTGCTGGTAGCATCTCTCATAAGCACATGAGCACACTACGCTGCTGGTAGCATCTCTCATAAGCACATGAGCACACTACGCTGCTGGTAGCATCTCTCATAAGCACATGAGCACACTACGCTGCTGGTTGCCGAATCATTACTTTGACAATGTAGTATAATTATGTTTTTCCTTTTTCCTGTGTATCAGCCTGTTTTTGTTTTTATGTTTATGTTCTGTTTTCATGTTCTGAAAACTGTAAAATAGAAAATATATAAAAAAATATGTTACTGAGCTATGCCACCTAACTATGCTAGCCACCACAAATAGATTTTGACCGCCACATATTAATTTCAACTAGTAGACTGCAAACTCCTGCTTTAGGCCTTAAATTGGTATTGTCTTGCCTAAACATTCCAATCAAAGTTAAGAAATTCTGCTTTTGTTATTTTGTTCTGTTGATATGCACGGTTGCATTGACTGAACTGGCCTTAAACACAAAAAACAGGCGTTACGCCTGCCTACCGCTGACTCGGGACGATACCGTCATGTTTTTACGCCCCGAAATGCGCTTTACGCTGAAGAGGCGTGGCACAGTGCCAGAATGGGCGTTTCGGCTTTAAATACCAGCCTAAAGCGATCTTCCCAATGGACGTTCATTTTGCGTTTAACGCTTTTCAAAACCAGGCCTTATTCAGTGCGCCGGGGGTGGACCCACGGTGTTACACTATTTTGCGGACATGCCTTTCCAAAGCAACTCTCAGTTGTGTCTGCATGCTCGTCTGATACAGACTTCTCCCCCCCCCCCCCCCCTCTCTCTCTCTCTCTCTCTCTCTCTCTCTCTGTCTCTCTCTCTCTCTCTCTCTCTCTCTCTCCTTCTCACTCTCAAATGATAGTTTTAGTTTCTTTTAGTCAGACAAAACGTGTAGTAATGTTTTTTTTTACCTTGACAGTTTCGACTGACAACTGCAGTCTTCCTCAGAAGCGTCAACTGACAGCTGTGACGTGTCAACAGCTGTTTTGAGCAGGCCTGACAGATCCCTCTCCCTCTCAATCACTCTCTCTGCCGCTATCTCACTCTCTCTCCCCGCTCTGTCTCTCACTCCCTCTCTCTCACTCTCTCTCGCTCTCTCTTTCACATCTTTCCCAGTCATCTTCTTATCCCCTCACTTACATGATGTTTGCTTCTAGGGCTTTTCTGACGAGACTGGAGTAGTCGCTCCGTGGATCGGAGCTTGGAAGGGAAGAATTTGATTGGTTTACTGGAGATTACCAATGGCCACACTTGTGAATAATTCTACACTTAAAAAGGCGTGGTTAAATGGTTAGCGCCACGCATTCTGGCTTTTAGCGTCAAGGAAAAATTAGGGAATGTGTGTGACCACGCCCACTAATAGCGCTGCGCCCCCCCAATAAACACAAATTTATAGACAACACCAGACACACAGAGGGACCCACAGTGTTGGGAGCCTTAAAGTCCCTGGAAACCAGAAATATTTCTTTATTATTTAGCATTTTGAGTTCATCACATCACAGGAACCTATGTTAATAAGCCACCAGCCAAATTTGAACGATGATGAACGTCGCAAAGTATATAAATTTAGGTTTGACACTCATGGCAAAAGTAATGAGAATCTATTCGATTTTAGAGTGTCCTTTTTCCCGCGGACTGTGTGGGCGTGTCCACAATTCTCAAGCGCGAGAGGAGCAGGGGAGGGGGCGAGGGGGGGAGGGGGCTAGTCTGCGACAACGAAACGCTGGGCGGTTCCAGCGGCAGGGGGCGCGAGGTTGAAATGGACCAATCAGACATGGAAATAGAGCAAGACAGCCTATCAAGATGCAGCTCAAAGCGGCTTTCACATGCCGCCGAGCGTTTCATGATGTGCACGTATCTCAGACCTCTCTCCTCTGCTCCGAGAGGGAGAGAGGAGAGAGAGAGATAAGAAGGAAATAAAGTGTGTGTGTGTGCGTGGGTGTGTGTGTGTGTGTGTTCGCGCGTTGCTCCCTATGGTTGCTCCACGCAGCGCATAGCGTACTGACTGACGGTCATCTGTCTATCTGTCTGCACGCGCGCACACACACACACACACACACACACACACACACACACACACACAGCAGCAGCGCCGCAGCAGGCAGAGGAGAGAGCTCTCCCTCTCAAGGTTCCAACACACCGCCGGCGATAAACTCGCAGATAGACAGATAGATAGACAGATAGATAGATAGATAGATAGATAGATGGATAGATAGATAGATAGATGTTGGTTCTTAAAAGAGCCTTTGTGTTGATGCAATGCGTAGTTAGCTAGCTGCAAAAAGGTGTGGGACCACTAGAACTCTGAAGAGAGATGGAGGCAGAATGTGCGGGACTGCGTGTTGCGTGCGTGTACAAAGGTTATAGAGCTTATGACGTCATAAGCTCCTGCATTTTAGCACCTCGCGCACTGCTCTCTTCAATGAGGAAGTATCTTGTAGAATCTTGTAGAAAAGTGTCGATTTTAAGGCTTTGGGTTGAAAGTAATGCATAATAATTTCGGAGGCATATAATTACTAACATAAGACCCTAAATAACATAGTTAGAACGTTTTTGTGGATTTTGGTTTCCAGGGACTTTAAGCAATTAAGCTCTGTAGTGAGCATGCACCGGCACTGTCCGGTGCACTTTGGAGACGTATATGATTAAATGGGTCTTGGTGGTCGCAAAACACTCTTCTCTCCTTTTCCAGGAAGCTCATTGGTTCTTGGGCGGTGCCTTTTAAGGTTTAGGGCCCTATCTTCCCAACGGCGCTATCGTTTGCGCTTCGTTTGCGCGCCTTAAGCTATCGTCTGCCTCCACCGTCCAGTTTTGCGCTGGGATGACGCAGGTGTAGGCGTGGCCCAGGCGTGGCCTCTAGCCTATCACCTGTCTCGCGCAAGTGTCATTTAGCGCTCTGACAAGATACCGTCGGTATGTTCCGAGCGCAAAGAGAGGTCTGGGTGTTGCCCGTTCCAAAATAGGCGTTCCAGCACAATGTGCTGAAGATGAGCAAGATGAGCTTGGTGATGAAGATGAGCAGGTGACAGCTTGGTGATGAAGATGAGCAGGTGACAGCTTGGTGATGAAGATGAGCAGGTGACAGCTTGGTGATGAAGATGAGCAGGTGACAGCTTGGTGATGAAGATGAACAGGTCACAGCTTGGTGATGAAGATGAGCAGGTGACAGCTTGGTGATGAAGATGAACAGGTCACAGCTTGGTGATGAAGATGAGCAGGTGACAGCTTGGTAATGAAGATGAACAGGTGACAGCTTGGTGATGAAGATGAGCAGGTGACAGCTTGATGATAAAGATGAACAGGTGACAGCTTGGTGATGAAGATGAGCAGGTGACAGCTTGGTGATGAAGATGAGCAGGTGACAGCTTGGTGATGAAGATGAACAGGTGACTTGGTGATGAAGATGAGCAGGTGACAGCTTGGTGATGAAGATGAACAGGTGACTTGGTGATGAAGATGAGCAGGTGACAGCTTGGTGATGAAGATGAGCAGGTGACAGCTTGGTGATGAAGATGAACAGGTCACAGCTTGGTGATGAAGATGAGCAGGTGACAGCTTGGTGATAAAGATGAACAGGTGACAGCTTGGTGATGAAGATGAGCAGGTCACAGCTTGGTGATGAAGATGAGCAGGTGACAGCTTGGTGATGAAGATGAACAGGTCACAGCTTGGTGATGAAGATGAGCAGGTGACAGCTTGGTGATAAAGATGAACAGGTGACAGCTTGGTGATGAAGATGAGCAGGTGACAGCTTGGTGATGAAGATGAGCAGGTGACAGCTTGGTGATGAAGATGAACAGGTGACTTGGTGATGAAGATGAGCAGGTGACAGCTTGGTGATGAAGATGAACAGGTGACAGCTTGATGATAAAGATGAACAGGTGACAGCTTGGTGATGAAGATGAACAGGTGACAGCTTGGTGATGAAGATGAACAGGTGACTTGGTGATGAAGATGAGCAGGTGACAGCTTGGTGATGAAGATGAACAGGTGACTTGGTGATGAAGATGAACATGTGACAGCTTGGTGATGAAGATGAACAGGTGACTTGGTGATGAAGATGAACATGTGACAGCTTGGTGATGAAGATGAACATGTGACAGCTTGGTGATGAAGATGAGCAGGTGACAGCT
The DNA here is from genome assembly GCF_964638095.1 of Poromitra crassiceps. NCBI lineage: Eukaryota > Metazoa > Chordata > Actinopteri > Beryciformes > Melamphaidae > Poromitra > Poromitra crassiceps. Next base: position 56,106,939 of record NC_139627.1, on the reverse strand, counting down.
TGGTGATGAAGATGAACATGTGACAGCTTGGTGATGAAGATGAACAGGTGACTTGGTGATGAAGATGAGCAGGTGACAGCTTGGTGATGAAGATGAACATGTGACAGCTTGGTGATGAAGATGAGCAGGTGACAGCTTGGTGATGAAGATGAACATGTGACAGCTTGATGATAAAGATGAACAGGTGACAGCTTGGTGATGAAGACAAACAGTAGGTTGGAATGAAGTTGCTAAAAGGCGGAAACAGGAATTCTTCATAAACAGTCAGACCAGACCGGGTCAATTTGACCCAGCAGGACAACAGGAGGGAATATTTGCTGCCATTCATTTTTTTTAATAGTTTCAAACCAGTATCCTGACTAAACTTTGACATATACCAGTTTGTGATCTCAATCGATCAATGTGCCTCTGATCTTTAAAACAATTAATCATTTCTGCATGTTTTTAACTCAGAAAATACATATAGTTTCATGTAAACTTTATGCTTCATAAACAATCAAACCAGAGTGGGTCAATTTGACCCGGGAGGACAACAGGAGCATGGTCGATGGGAAGACAATACAAGGCTTAAGAAGAGAGCATGTCAGACTCATTTCTGCAAAACTCTTTCATTAACACGTTCACTGCCAAGGACGTGTTAACACGTTTTCAGAATCCAGCTGTTGACTGCCAACGACGTGTTAACACGTTTTCAGAATCGATTTTTTTTTTTGACGGTGGGACGTTGATCTAACCCTTTTACGTCTCCTACACCAGAATTGGAGGTATTGAATGTGTATAATCTATTTTACCGACCCACTGAGTGTCGACATGTCTCTCCACAGTAGAAAGAGGCGACCCAAAACTGGAGGGAAAAGCGCGAGGAAGCCGTTCTCATACTGTAAAATTGATGGCGAAAACGCTTTCACTTTCGCGCTGATGCACAGCGGTGGCAACGGTGGGGGGTTCCAAGAATAGATTGGATGCACACTTTGAAACACGCAGCATAAATATGACCAGAATCGCATCAAAGCTCTCAACCAAAACTCCACGAAACGAGCGAGTCCACCCAGACTTCCTCAAACAGCGGCCGCGCAAACAGGCAGCAGCCAGGCAGCAGCAACTTCGTTGTGACACGCCCGCTGGAGAGCCAGGGAGGCAGGAGGAGAACACACACGGAGGGAGGAGTTGGAAGCAGAGAGGGGTTTCCTGCTGTTATGGAGGAAATTACTGTTCAAAACTATTGTTTAGATGTCTGACTCTTACTGATGCCAAAAATGAATGGTTAAAGTGACTGTTCTATCGAATTTCACAAAAAGCCGTTTATCTCTGAATAATTTTTCTGACGCTGAAACCATGCTGTATTCAACTGCTAATGCTTACATAACTACTAACTCTACAAACTAACTATTTTAGACAGAGAAAGCACACATTCTATTAGTTCTTTTGAGATATTGTGTGTTCACAAAATCTTAGCAGAAAAGAATCCTCGGGTCTTGAAAGATGAGCCAGAATCCTCAAAAAAACCCTCTGGCAGAAGCTAACTACAGTAAAAAAAAAACGTCTGGCAGTGAATGTGTTAATGAATGCATTCAACACACACACACACACACACACACGCACGCACACACAAACACGCATGTGTACAGTCAGCCTCTCTTACCTGCCAGTCTTCCCTCCAGGCTGGTGTTGGCCCGGCTCAGGTCAGACCTCAGCTGGCTCAGTTGAAGAAGAAGAAGAAGAAGAAAAAAAAACAGAAATTATGCCTTTATTGTCATTGAGCAGCATAAATACAACTACTGTAAACAAACCAGAGTATCACTGACGAGCTCAGTTGAAGAAGAAGAAGAAGAAGAAGAAGAAGAAGAAGAAGAAGAAGAAGAAGAAGAAGCCTTTATTGTCATTGAGCAGCATTAATACAACTACTGTAAACAAACCAGAGCATCACTGACGAGCCTGTCAGCCTCTACTCTGCATCCTCCATAGTTTCTCCTTCACCTGCTGGATCGTTCAGAGGCAGCTATGGGCAGGATTTAGGTGTGTCGACAGGCACAAGTCAGACTGTGATAGACTCGTTTAGCTAGCATGCGGAGCGCAGCAATTCAACATAATATTGGCAGGGGCGTTTGTAGGGAGTGGCCAGGAGGGGCACTGGCCACTTCTCCAGGGAACAAAGGGTGCCTGTAGCAAACAGCCACTCAGTGGCTGTTTGATAGATAAAATAATGAAAGATAAAAATTGTACATTTAATTTTGAAAAGGTAACCGTAAAGAATATTGAAGAACTGCTGAGAAATACCAAAGAAAAACCACCTGGTGTAGATGGTCTTGACGTGCGACTTCTGAAAATGGTACCCGATGTAGTGGCCCCTGCAATCTGTCACATCATAAATCTATCCTTCTCTGAATCCTTATGTCCGGAAAAATGGAAAATTGCTAAAGTGATACCACTCCCAAAAAATGTAAAACTGCCATTTTCAGGACCGAATAGTCGGCCTATAAGTTTACTGCCTGTCTTGAGCAAATTAATTGAAAGAATTGTATGTGAACAAATCCAATGCTATTTTTCCATCAACAATCTAATCACTGAATTTCAACATGCATATAGAAAAGGACGTTCTACAGCGACTGCTTTAACACAAATGACAGATGACTGGCTGAGAGAAATGGACAAGAAGAAAATGACTGGGGCTGTCCTGCTAGATTTTACTGCAGCATTCGATGTAATTGATCATGGATTGCTGCTGAGAAAACTAGCAAGTTATGGTTTCTCTCAGCCAGCATCATCATGGATAAGAAACTATTTAACGAATCGCTCACAGACAGTTTGCTTTAATGGTAGTTATTCACAAGCTAAATCAGTAAGATGCGGAGTGCCCCAAGGAAGTTGCCTGGGACCTTTGCTCTACACCATTTTCACTAATGATCTGCCTCTAGTACTGAATAACTCCTCCATCTCCATGTACGCAGATGATTCAACTATATACACATCGGCGTTCACAGAAAAATAATTAAATACTGTCCTTCACGCAGAACTGAAATCAGTAGTTGAATGGATAAAAAATAATAAACTTGTATTAAATACATCAAAAACAAATAGCATTGTATTTGGTTCAAGTCATGCCCTTAGTTCAAACCCGGTCTTGAAACTCTCAATAGACAATGTGACAATCAATCAAGTCCAGGAGACAAAACTCCTTGGAATTATATTAGACAATAAATTAACTTGGTCAAAACACATTGATAAACTTGTAGTTAAAATGGGTAATGGGATTTTTGTTGTTAAAAGATGTGCAACATTTCTGTCGCCTGTGATTCTAAAGCAGGTTATTCAAGCTATAATTTTGTCGTATCTTGATTATTGTCCAGTGGTGTGGTCTAATGCTGCAGTGACCAATCTAAGGAGACTGCAGATGGTACAAAATAAAGCAGCTAGGATTGCACTTCGTTGTGATCATAAAACAAATGTGTCAGCCATGCACAGCTCCTTGGATTGGTACTACTCTATTCATTTCTTATGTTTATGTGGAATATTCTTGACACTAAAGACCCCTTATCTCTGTATGAAAATGTAACTCTAAGTCATAACAGGCACACATACTCAACTAGAAATGCTACTGCAGGAGGTTTTACACTTCCAGTAGTTAGAACAAATGCGATGAAAAGAACTGTCATGTTTAGAGGTATGCAGGAATGGAACACCCTTCCCACATATATTACACAAAAGAAAAGCAAAAAACATTTTAAATTGGTAAAACAGCACTTACTACTGTGATAATGCTATGCATATGAGTATGTGCCTTGAGCAGCACTTACTACTGTGATAATGCTATGTATATGAGTATGTATGTGTATGTATGTATGTATGTGTATGTATATGTATGTATGTATATGTATATATATATGTGTATATGTATGTATATGTATATATATGTGTGTATGTATGTGTATATGTATATATAGAGCATATTGAAGCATGTACATAACTAATATATAATATATATGGTGATGGTAATAGTTATATGTATAATTATATATATAAGATATGGTAATGGTATACATACATCATATGTGATGTAGTTTATGTATATTCTACACATCTGTAATGATATATAGGTATTTCTGATGTATGCAATACCTTGAAAGGTACAGTATGTATGTATGTAATATCCAAAACTGTACCGTTTGTACAGAATGTATTTTTTACACAGAATGTAAATTTTGTATGTGATTGAAACTATGCAAATTGTTTGATGTCTTGAAACTATGCAAGTTGTTTGACCCCAGGAAGAATAGCTGCAGCTCTGCTGTAGCTAATGGGGATCTTAAATAAAGACAAAGACAAAGTGAACGTGTAAAGCATCAATCAGAGTCAGACCTTGCTCTGCAGCACCTCCAGGTCTCTCCGCAGGCTGTTGGTCTCCTGAGTGTTGTTGTAGATCAGAGGAATCTGATTGGCCAATGGCAGCTTCTCTGAAGTGGCGGCAGAATGTGAGGACTCTGTGAAAACTGGGACAGAGAGAAACACATTGTAAAAGATTTGTAAAAGAGGGTGGTGCAGGTCAATCTTCTTCTTCTTTTATACAGTTTGAATAAACAAAAGAGAATCCTATATCCAAGTCCCACATATTAATGAAACGTGGTCTCTAACCTGCACCATGCTCTTCCCTGGTCCCTGGAAACTCAATTCTGAAATGTGTACTGGGTAGAGAGCTGCAAACCCGAAGGTACCCTCGCGGGGCCCTCGGGCCTGCCAATTCGGGCCGAGGCCGGGCTTGTTTTTTCTTTTCTTTTTATTAAAGGATGGGTTTTCCGTGGGGAATATGAATATATATTAAATCTCACGCCCCTAAGGTTTTCAAATCCGTTGAAATTCTTGAAATTGGAGCTTCACTCCCAGAGATATCAAGCATCTCTCACATATTTTTTGGGCCAGCCGACGCGTTTCGCGTCATCTGGCCTAAGTCCGCCTTGCGGAAGTCGTGCACCTATGAACTACAACTGTTGTTGGCCATGGTCCCGCCTCTAGAGGTCCTCCACGCCCCTTCAGAGGCCTTGACAAAAACCAAAAGGCATCAAGATTAAAAGAGACTCGCGACACTGATTTGCTCCCAATGTTTTGTTTAATTTTGCATTTTAAAAGACAACGTTTCGAGCCGATGCAGGCTCTTCTTGGCCTCTGACACCAGCTCCTCATCCCACCATAGGTCTGATCGTTTTTTATCCAGAGACTCCGATCGCGAGGGAATCGGCAACGGAGACCACACAAAACAAGGAGGGGGAAGAAGAAAAAGAAATGTGGAGAGGACTTACTTCAACACCCGGAGCGGCTGGACTCACTCATGATTGTTAACCTCACAGAGAAAGACCTGGACCCTCTATGTGAGTCTGCCCTCAAGAAGGGTTTATCTTTTGTCCCAACCACCTCGTGCAATCCCTTTGAAACATATATAGACCTCCAGAAATTCTTCCGAACACTGAGGCTAAAAGAATTCTTTGCCAACACAGGAGAAAGTGACACCACAGATGTGGAGACGGAACACACAGTGCCTAGAACCAACTTCAGAAGCAAATCCAGTTTCATTCCTCCAAAAAACAGAAGTGTTTTTCTAGAAACCTACATTGGATTGGTGGAAAAAGACATTCAGGAAATAATAGATAAAAAAGGTACAAACAAAGTTTTTAATAACCTGTCCAAAAGGGAGAGGGAAGCTTTATCAGCTCTTGACAAAGATGAGTCTATAGTAGTGAAAAGTGCAGACAAGGGAGGTGCCATTGTACTTCAAACCACCACTAATTATGAGAAAGAAGCCTATCGCCAATTGAATGATGTCACTTTCTATAAGAAACTACAGGGTGACCCCACCTCTTCCATCAAGAAACACATTCATGGATACTTGGAGGGACTGATGGAAAATAAAGAGATCTCTAAAAAAGAAAAAGATTTCATGAAAATAGAACACCCCAGGATACCAGTATTCTACTCTCTCCCAAAAATTCACAAGGACCCCACTAACCCCAAAGGAAGACCCATAGTGTCTGCAATAGGCTCCGTGACTGAGAACATCTCAAAATACATAGATTCTTCTTTACAACCTAGTGTTCGAGGATTACCCTCCTTCATTCTTGACACAACAGACATGATCAAAACACTAAAAGGAATAGAAGACACAGACAGCTTTGACCTAATGGCCACTTTGGACATTGAGAGCCTATACAGCAATGTTCCTCATGAGGGCGCACTGGAGGCCATCAAATGGTACTTGGATCAGAGGGAACAAGGTGTCTTACCCACCACCTCTTGCATCACAGGATTAGCAGAGTTGGTCTTGAAGAATAACTACATGATGTTCAAATCGGATTTCTTTCTACAGACAAAAGGCTGCAGTATGGGTTCCAAAGCCTCACCATCTATTGCAAATTTATATGTGGGACTATTTGAACACAATTTTGTTCTGAATCCAGCCCAGAATCCATTTTTTCCTCAAATTAAACTGTGGAGGAGATTCATTGATGATGTTCTCTGCTTTTGGTCAGGAGATGAGAAGTCTTTTCTAGAATTTCATAAACTTCTAAACTCAAAGAATCAACATCTTAGATTCACAATGGAACATAATCAAAAGGAAATTAACTTTTTGGACATAACCATTAAGAGAGATCATGGAGAAATCTACACAGATATCTACAAGAAACCTACAGCCAAAAACTCTCTATTGAGAGCAGACAGTTTCCACCCATCTCCACTAAAAAACAGTCTCCCTATAAGCCAATTCCACCGGGTGAGACGAATATGTAGCTCAGAGGAATCCTATAAGGAGCAGAGCATACAATTAAAGGAGAAATTAAGACATCGTGGATACAAAGAAACTGTTATCAAAAAAGCAGAGGACATTTGTTCTAGGAAAACACAAGAAGATTGTCTCAAACCATCGCCCAAAAGAGCAACAACAAAAACCACACAATGTGTTCTACGCTACTCTGCACAAGCAAGTGAATTTCATAATGTCATTAAAAAATACTGGCATATTCTAAATGCAAATTCATCTTTGAGTAACACATTCAGATCCCCTCCACAGATGATCTACAAACGAGCCTCCAACATAGGCGATATGGTAGTCCACTCAGACTTAGTCCCCAAAAAACCTCACACTTTCCTGGATGACCTACAAGGCAACTTTAGATGCAACTCATGTACTCAATGTAACTTCACAACAAGAAGTACCCACTTCAACCACCCACAGAACGGTAAAGCCATCAAAATCAAAGGCAAAATCATATGTTCTACTACCAGTGTGATTTACCTGCTTAAGTGCCCCTGTGGATTGGGCTATGTGGGAAAGACTAACAGAGCTTTGAAGGCCCGCATAGCAGAACACCGTAGCACTATACGCACAGGTGATATAAAGAGTCCTGTTGCAAGACATTTTAATGAACTAAACCATCCTGTGGCTTCTCTCCGCTATACAGGTGTTGAACATGTTCTCCCAAAAAGAAGAAAAGGAGACACAGAAAGATGTCTTCTTCAACGAGAACTTTACTGGATATACTACCTACAGACAAGGGCCCCCCGTGGTCTTAATGAAGACTTTTCCATCAAACCCTTCCTGTAAATTCATTGGTGAATGCTATGGGCTTAGAAAACCACATTTTCACCTCTGAAAAAGTTTTCCATTTTGACGCCTCGCCTTCTTTGTCTAATATATATATTTTTTGATAAAACGACGAGTTAATATTTTCTTCCACTATCATGTATTGTTTGTTGCTTATTCTATGTTGTTTCATTCCGATGGGGGGGTAGAGTGTTTAATATATCTCATGAGATCATAGTAGCCTACCCCCAAGTAATTTTAAAATTTATGGGCCACACGAATAAAATTGAATAGGCCCTTTTTTGTATATTTTCTAACTTGTTTATATGTATTGCTACTTCTCACTTAACTATATATTGTTAGCAATGTCAGATTTTTTCTGGGTTAAACATGTCTTTTGACACCTGATGTCCAGCACACTGATCACCAAACATGATCATGGCCACACCCACAGGTGGGACCCAGATCCTTCATGAGGAACACCTGAACCTCTCTTGATTATTGCTGCCTGACCTGACGAAGAGCCTGCATCGGCTCGAAACGTTGTCTTTTAAAATGCAAAATTAAACAAAACATTGGGAGCAAATCAGTGTCGCGAGTCTCTTTTAATCTTGATGAATTAACCACTTTGGACTCAGCACCTACAAGAAGAGATGTGCGTGTGTTTTCTCTAATTTTTCAAAAACCAAAAGGCAGCCATCTTTCCAACCGCCTAGCCTGCTGTAGCTAATATTAGCTTCCCATAGTTCCTTGCAAAGAGACCATTATCTCGGGAACGGAAGCACTAATCGACACGGGACTGGCGGCATTGGAAAGCTCGTCAAATTTTACATCTAGTAGTAGGTGGGTTGAAGTAACGAAATCAACACTGAGCAATGTACCCGTTTTTACACATTTTGACAGAAAATAGTTACAACATCAGATGCGCGTAACTCCTACGAAAATGCCTTAAATTGCATGAATTTTTTTTTATGAAGACATCTCCCGACATATATACTACCGTTTACATTTGGTGCAATTTGGAGGCAATTTTATTTTCGATTTATTTCTTGTTCTTTGTATATTTTATTGTCGAAGCCTTCTTCTTCTTCTTCTTTGAGTTTTATGGCGGTTGGCAAACATATATGTGCATTACCGCCACCTACTGGAGTTTGATATCAGCCAAATGCCTGAGGGGTGGGCATAAAAACGAAGGCCACGCGAGCCCAGTGCATTGTGGGAAATGTAGTATTTCGAGTCCCCGCACCCGCACCTCCCCCCCACCACCCCCCCCCACACACAGAGTGGATTTCGGTTGATATCTCTGTGAGTAAACCTCCAATTTCAAAAATTTCAACGGATTCGAAAACCTTAGGGGCGTGAGATTTAATATATATTCATATTCCCCACGGAAAACCCATCCTTTAATAGGGCCGGGCCGGGGTCGGGCCCGTTTCAATAATTAAATTAAATAACGTTGTATTACTCGCTTGATTTTACACAGCAGAGCAGCACAGTCAGACAAAGAGGAGGAGTGCACAGACACTCCCCCAGCCACACAGTCACACACAGACCCTCACGTGACGTTAGTCTGCCATTCATACTCATGTCATGACATGTAGCTTTCCGCTCAGTCAGCGACAGACAGCGTGCTGTGTCAGTATGTAAAAAAAAAAAAAAAAGCCGTGTGTGCCGTGTCCGTCCGTGTACAGCCGACAGCTCCCGAACAGAGAGAGAGAGAGAGAGAGTCAAATAAGCCCTTTTCCCACATGCGTACCGGAAAATTACCTGTAAGTCAATATCGGACATTTCCCTGAATTTCCCTTCACACCTCAACGTTCGCAAGTGAGAATCTAGTCGTCAAATAGCCGGTATGTTGGGGGGTGGGGTGGGGTGCGGCGGAGCGGGCGGGGGGTGGGGTGCGGCGGAGCGGGCGGGGGGCGGGGGGCGGAGGAGAGTGGCCTGGGGTCTGTGCTGCTGCCTGCTGCAGGCCACTGAGGCCAGTCAGAAAAAAACAACAAACACACATGGAGCCGGCGTCCACTCTTTTGATAATATTGCTGACGCGCTTTTTCCTCAAACGTAGACAGCGACGCAGACAAATTAAGGCGAAAATGGAAAGGGGATATACGTGCGAACAGAAACAGATTAATGTCCGCTCAACATCGTGCAGAATATGAAGATAGACTAAACCGGGGACAGATCATGACAGTGTTATGTACCTCTGCGCTGCTGCGTGAGACTAGAGCCGTCTGGAAGCGAGAGAGACCAGGAGGGAATTTATTTTGGGAAGATGCTCTGAACAATTTTGACGACGTGGAATGGAAGCGTCATTTTCGCATGTCCCGGTATTACGTGCTGAGTCTGGTCCGACCCGCACGCAAGATCACCCGGTGGCGAAAACCACTGGAAGCGCGTTTGCGACTGGCAATAGTCCTTTGGTGGTACGCAACACCAGGGGAATATCGAACAATCAGCTGTGTATTTGGTGTTGGACTGTCTACTGTGTGCAACCTGGTCCACAGAAGTCACAGCCCACTGATAGCCGAAAATGACTGGACCCCTTTCTCACCTGTCTGTCTATCGCGGCATACCGCTCTTCTGACTAGCTAAAAACTGGTGAAATGGCCGCGACGACGGGGTCGCGCTTATACCGGCACGGCGCCTTTCCCACATGCAGCCATTTGACCACGTTCCGGTCATTTTGCGGTACAAAGCGCATGTGGGAAAAGGGCTATAGAGAGAGGCTGCAGGAGCAGAGGAACAGAGAGGGGGAGAGATGTGTCATTATATGGTAATATTGGCTTCGGGCCTCGCAGCAGGCTCGGGCCAATTAATTTCATAACTCATCCGGGCCGGATCGGGCACGGGTCTGCATGTCACAGGGCGGGTGAGGGCTCGGGCCGAAATTTCAGGCCCGTGCAGCTCTCTAGTACTGGGGACACTTATGTAGACACGCCCCCATAGTTTCAGAGCAGAGAATACTGCTTCTTTTTTCATGACTTCGAACCCTAATTTTATATACTTGGTGACATTTTTAATCGTTCAAATGTGGCTGTGTGGTTAATAATAATAATGACAATCAATCAGCTTCTGTGGTGTGACTAATTAGTTCTACCTTTATATAGGAGGAGAATGATCACTCCGGTCAGCAAGATGAGGTAACCAATAGCCACGTATAAGCACCACTGTGTTTTTGGCCGCTTCGACTTCACATCTGAAACACAAACAGAAAACAGCAATAGAAAATGGCAGAATATGACCAGTGTCCTGCAGGAAACGTGCATCTTGAGAGAGCCATCATTTCAGTATTTCTTTCCAACCAATTAGAATCAAAGCTAATATATTAGTCTGAGTCTGAGTCTCACTCTGGGGTCCAAGCTGATTCATATAAGCTCTACTTCAGGCAGGCACTCACCTTCAGTCTGGAAGCTGTGGAGGTCACTCCTGCTGAGGGACATTTCAGACAGTGGGTTAATATTGGCACACACCTGACCCTCCACGTTGTCCATCGGTGTCTCCATGAGAACAGAGTTGCCCTCGCCTCCTCCATCAGGAGCTCTTATAATAACGCCGTGTGACGTAGGGGAAACCAAACTCCTCATGGGGAGGAAGTATCTGTTTTGAGGCTGAGGCGAACATAACTCAGCATCAAAAACATATGCAGTGTACAGTTCGTAGGACGGGGAAGTTGAGCGATGGGTCACATTGATCTGTTTGCCAGACTGACATTACTGTCACGATGTATTCAATGTTGACAAAGACTCAAGTGTGTGCTCCGATACTGGTTCCGGCCATATCGCCCAGCCCTATACCTGCAGATGAGGAAGAGTGGTTGAACAGGAGCGGATATGATTTTGTGTACAATCATATGTTATAATACTATACGTATGAATAAGGAACTTGTACGGCTGTAGAGAAGTAATGTTATATTGTTGATATGGCAATGGGGGGGAGGCTGTCTTGTCTTGTCTTGTTTTTTTCTTTGCTGTATGTTTGGCCAGTGCACGCAGTGGTGCAGGCCCTATAACAGAGTTTGTCCACCCAATTTGCAAGCCCATTTGGGAGACCATTTGGTCCCACTAAGAAACCATAAGACCTGCCGCTACCGAACTTGGTATAGTAGGTTCACAGAGTCACCTTACTATGGGCGGAAAAATACACTTGTTGACCACTAGGTGGCCATATATCAGCCCTCTTTACGTTTTGGTCCATAACTTTTGAACCGTAGCATCTACAATCAAAATTATTTGGGTCATTCCGCATTTGCTTATATAGGCCCCGCCCATTCCCGCCTAACTAGATTTTCCGCCATTTTGAATTTTCCCCAAAAGCGTTTTTTTTTCGCTATTTCTCCTTCACATTTTGTCCAATCTTCACCAAACCACATCACACAGCGTGGGTGGACGGTCCTACACAAAACCTATTCTGCACCGTTGTGATATAATCGACTTCCGAACTTTTGTTGGTGTGGCCTAGTTCACAAAAATCGCCCTAACTCACTCAATATCCATTGCAAATTAACCTTGGTACAGGTGTGCAGCTATGTACTCTGAGCTGATAAAAAAACAATTGTGTCATTTCGACTATAGGGGGCGCTATGGCAACAATAAGTACCCGTAGCTCACAAACCATAAGTGCGACGGTTTCCAAATTGGGTACATACAGTCGGTTCAAAGAGTACGGTGGTACGGTGGTGCAGTGGTAAGCGTTGTCGCCTCACAGCTCGAAGGTCCTGGGTTCGATTCCCACCTGGGAAGCTGTGGGCGCTGGAGTTGTGACCCCCCCATATCTTCAGTGCCTACTGCCCAGGTGGGCTATCTCGTCGAAAGGGCCTTTCTGTGTGGAGTTTGCATGTTCTCCCCGTACACCCCAGGGGGTTACTCCGTACATAACCCCCCACTAAAAACATGCAGAAGATCGTCATCCGACCAGTGACGACAACATCTGAAGTTGGTCCAATGATGGTCCAATGAAGGTCCCCGGCCGCTGGAAAGAAATAGCGACCACTGCTCCTGGCCTGCCCCCTGGAGGAAAGGACAAGCCTGGATGGGTCAAATGCAGAGGACATATTTCGCCACCGTCAGCATGAGTGTGTGTTGTGGCCGCATGCATGTGTTGTAGTGTGTTCGTGTGACAATAAAGACGGGCTGCCGTCTGAAAATCGTGTTGTTGTTTTTTTACTCTTCTACTCTGGCCTAAAAAAATACATGATTGACCTCACGGTGGCGCTATAACTGCCCTCTTTACGTTTTGGTCCATAACTTTGGAACCATAGCTTCTACGATCAACATTCTTTCTATATAAACCACGCCCATTTCCGTCTAACTAGATTTAGACTTTTGTCCAAAAGCATTTTTTCGCTATTTCTCCTTCAAATTTGGTCAAATCTTCACCAAACCACATCTGTCCTGCACAAAACCTGTCTTGCTGTTTTTTTAAAGACCTCACTGTTGTGATATACACGAATCCGGCAAAGTCCCGGATGTAAACAAGCCGCCACTGTGGTGGCTTACTGCTGTGGCTCCTGGGGGATTAGAATACAAGGCGCACGTTTGAATGCAAGCTGTCCTCGAGTGTATATTTTTCCTGATATTTTTCTACATTTACATTTTTATTCAACGTTACTTTTGACAACAATGTCTAGGAAATCGGGAAGAAGAAGCTGTGCAGTTCTCAGCTGCTCCAACAGTAGTGGCAAGCTTCAGCTTTGTGTAGCAGGGTGACCTAAACCGGTGGGTCCCGCCCACTAACTTAAACACACCAGGTGCTCTAGGTTAGTCCATTTGGTCTGCCCCTATCAGTAGCCTCCAAACAGACAATGGAGTAAGGATGGCTTCTCTGGTGTCTTTCCCTCCAAACCTCCATTGGAGGAAGGTAAGTAGCGACCCATAAGTTTGATTTGTAAACCTTAACCTACATGTTTCCTGGTGTTTATTAGACTGTTTCTCCATTAGGCAGGCTACGTAGGCTCCTGGGTCCGCCTGCAAAAAGGGGTAAACAGTCCCATGCTACGTGCATTGGTAAGTGTAGCATTTCACCTTTCACATTCTCCACACAACCCAACTTGCCATTGACCAATGTGCTCTGTTTTCTTGCTTCCCCAAGCCATTGGTCCTGTAGGCTGGGCAGGCTAACATAGCCTACTGTATATGGTCCTGGGTCTGGGTATAAGGAGCGGTCAATATCTCTATGCTAACTGCTTTTGGTAAGTGTACCAATTCACTAAAAGCATTTCAAATTCTATTTGTCTGTGGCTAATTGTACCTTGTTTTCTTTTGGACAGAACATAAGCTGCTATTCTGCCCTTCTCATGCTGTCTCATGATGTCCAGAACTAAGATTGCCCTCTTCTTTGTGCCCTGCATAGGCCTGGCCACTGGAGTGGGTGGGGCTTACACTGGTGTGAGCTACGGGCCCTCCCTACCTGCCTCTTCCTTCCATATTGCATGTGTGTGAGTGTGCCTTGTTTAAGCACCCTATGCACCAAGCACTAGGTTTCCACCTAGCCTTGTTTTATATTTGTGTGTATAATTTGCAAATGTAGGCTACATGTTGAAAAACCAATACAAAAATTGTCACACACAAAAATATCCGTTTGCCTGCTCAACACACCAGGGGCACTATCTTCCGACAGGCGCTATCCCCTATTAGCGCTTGCGCAACCTGTTTGCGCGTGCCTTAAGGCAGGGAAGATAGCAGTCCACCTTGCGCCAGTGTCCAGGTGTTATGGCGAGTTTTGCACCCCAGCGCCGGCAGCATCCCCACCTCACGGGAGCATATTGTAATGTTTTATACAGAAATGTAACTGTTTAAAAGTGATATAATTGTCTGGTAGACGTGACCTCCCTGATTTCTAAGTTAAAACAGCCCCAAAATATGTTGGGGATGCAATTCTCGGCGGGCATGCGAAAACGTTCACGGCATGTGTCGCAGACGCAAATTAGAGCCGTGCCAAAATCCCAAAAATGTGATTTGGGCGGTCTTAACACATTGACTGCCAGCCGTTTTTTTTTTGCTGTAGGTAGCTTCTGCCAGGCCGTTTTTTGAGGATTCTGGCTCATTTTACAAGAGCCGAGGATTCTTTTCTGCTTGGAGTTTGTGAACACGAAGTTCACAAAAGTACTAATAGAATGTGTGCTTTCTCTGTCTAAAAGAGTTAGTTTGTAGAGTTAGTAGTTATGTAGATATTAGCCGTTGAGTACAGCATGGTTTCAGCTGTCTGAGAGTGAAAGCTGAGATAATCGCAGTTTTGTGAAATTCAATCAAACAGGCAGAACAGTCACTTTAACCATTTATTTTTGGCATCAGTGAGAGATCAGACATCCAAACAATATAGTTCCGAACGCCCTCTCCTTCAACTCCTCCCTCCGTGGGCGTGTCTAGTGGCTTTCAGCCTGCGTTTGTCACAAGCGAGTGCTCTGCTGCAGCCTCCCTCCCTGGCAGCGAGTTTGAGCAGCCTCCCTCCCCGCCTACAGTATGAGAATGAGGCTCGTTCGTTTCTGGGTTTTCGGAATGCGTGCGATTCTGGCCTTTCTGCGGGCGTTTCAAAGTGTGTTTTACCCATAATATATTATGCAAATTTGCAATCCCCCGTGTGCTGCTGCTGGCGCGGCCCGAGAGCGGCGAGTCTGGTGACTGATGACTGTAAAATCGGCAAGCCATTTCCTTGAGAATGGAGGAAGCAGCCGCGGGAGGCGGCTGCTTTTGGTTGACTTTCTCTCTGTCGGGAGGGCACTGTCGCCACTTAGTGGTCGGTAAAATAGATTATACACATTCTCTTCCTCCAATTCTGCTATAGGAGACGTAAAAGGGGTTGATCGATGTCCCACCGTCAAAAAAAAAAAATGTTTATGTAAGACGAGATATCTCGTCTATGGCACTAAACGGTTGGATTATGTAAGACGAGATATCTCGTCCATGGCACTCAACGTGTTAACTACTAGAATTATTCACGGTGTGGACAGGCAATCCTGGGCATTATGTCAATCAAAATCAAATCAGATTCCCGTCTCGCAATGGCTGTTTGCGCGAGGCATGCAATATGCTGTAATTCTCTCCATGCGTAATAGAGTGTACTCACTCGTGCGAGGACAGAGAGAGCTTATTGACAGATCATCTGTGGTGCCAACGACCCTCCGGGTTATGAAGGTAAATAGCCTATGTCCATTGTCCAACAAGTTTTCTCAATTAATTTCCCTCTTTGCGATGTGATCAAAGTTTCTCAGTGAGTTATAGTTGATTGCCTCACTGAATTATTTGCTAATACCCAATTTTAGCAGCATAATTTGATGTATTGGCGTGGCAAGGCTCTGCTCTCATCCAAAAGGAATTATTTTTTGCAATGCGCTGTGCTGCACGGAGATTACGGTGCGCTCCCAGCGCAGCGAGGTATTTAGCGCGTAAATGGTCCTCTTCAAAGCTCTTAGCGCAAAGTAATTGCACGCTGCTGGCGATAGGATAATGCCATCCATCCCCACATTTTAGCACTGAAACGCCTGCTTTGGCATGTGGCAGCCTATGCCCAGTACAATTATCACAGGCATGCTCTTGTGTCCGCCCCCAATTTGCATTGTGCACGGTGTTAAATGAGCGTAAACGCTAAATTAGCACTTTTGGGAAGATAGGGCTCCAGGCTTTTGCCGTTGGTAGAATGGCTCTCAATTTCTCTTTAGAGGATCTAAAGCAGCCAGAGGGAAGTTCATTGATCAGGGATCAATATCACCAATGTATCAGTATCTCTGTATCACACACACACACACACACACACACACACACACACACACACACACACACACACACACAGCAGTCTGGACAGCAGAGGGACCAGTCTTTTCCCTGGAACTACAGACTTTACAAATGTTTCCAGTCAGGAAGCTGAGTTTATCCTGTGAGTGGGGTAATTGTTTGGGCAACCCTCCCAGCAACAACTAACAAATTGAGACCAACATTTTCTCACATTTAGCAACATTTTGTTGAGTGATTAAAGCAGTAATGTTTCCCAAAATGTTGCCTTTAGAGTCATAACACACGACACGATTTCAGACGGCAGCCCGTCTTTATTGTCACACGAACACACTACAACACATGCATGCGGCCACTACACACACTCATGCTGACGGTGGCCGGTGAAATATGTCCTCTGCATTTGACCCATCCAGGCTTGTCCTTTCCTCCAGGGGGCAGGCCAGGAGCAGTGGTCGCTATTTCTTTCCTGCGCCCGGGGACCTTCATTGGACCATCATTGGACCAACTTCAGATGTTGTCGTCACTGGTCGGATGACGATCTTCTGCATGTTAGTGGGGGGTTATGTACGGAGGAACCCCCTGGGGGGTACGGGGAGAACATGCAAACTCCACACAGAAAGGCCCTTTCGACGAGATAGCCCACCTGGGCAGTAGGCACTGAAGACACTGTAGGCCAGTGGTTCCCAACCTGGAATTAAGAAAATAAATAAAATAACACCACACCACACAATGCGAAGATGATTAGTGTCACTTGTGATGTTTTTTTGTTTTTGTTTTTTTTAGTTCTGAGTTTAAAGTGATAATCTCCAAGATCTCAGCTTTGTTCTCCTCGGTGACACCTATGGTGATGAGTGGTAATGTTCTCCTCGGTGACACCTATGGTGATGAGTGGTAATTGCAGGTAAGATCCAAACAATGTTGCATTATGTGAAATTACTAATGTCACTGTCACATAATTCACTATATTGCAAAGGCTACAGTGTAGGCAATACAAAGTCTTTGTCAAATCAGCTATCCGACAGATATATATGACTAAATTATTTGTATCACTTATTGGTAAAAGTGTTGCCTGTGTGTTATTGGCTTTAGCTGAACATAACCAAACTGCCATTTCAAGATTCAAGATTCAAGATTTGTATTGTCACTCCGTAGTACAAGTATCACGTCTGAAATTATTGTGCTGTGGACTCCGTTTACAACATAAACGGAGGGCAACAGGGCAACAGGGCATATGAGTGCTGTATAAGTAAGGGTTAATGCACGACGAGGTGTCCATTATCACTTTTTAAGGGACGACGTGGAGGCGTGAACCGTCCGAGGCGAAGCCGAGGATGGTTGCCTCCGCGAAGTCCCTTAAAAAGTGATAATGGACACCTCGAAGTGCATTAACCCGCTTATACCATGGTCACTTGCCAAAGAAACAAAACAAGATCATTCATTTATATTTTCATGCATTTTGCAATCAAAATCTAGTTTTCATAACCTTGAATATGAGTTGAGAACCGGCGAGATAAAATAGTCCCCTCGGCTGCTCAAGATTAGGCTATCATTGGATAAAATGGCCGCTTAGTGCCTGCTGCACCTGGCACAATTCTAGAATCAAGCTAACTAATAATTTGGCCAATTGTAGCCTATGTAACAACATACAAAATAAAACGGCAATGTCTGAATGCAACGCCATGTAACTGGGTCGTTTAAACTCGCATTCCAGGGAATTGCGTTAACGTTTGCGGGTCTTATAAGACGTAAATGGCACGAGGCAGGAGTAGAGTGAAAACTATCTGCTTTCAGTATGTTGGAGTCCAGGTATGTTTTGTACAAGGACGTCTCTCAGTGTGTTGCTGTTAACTGCCCATTGCGTTGTTTTCTTTTTGTTGATCTCGTCTTTTTCCTCTTTGACTTGATTTGTATCAGTGATAAGAGGCAGCGCACGCTCTCCCAGAACGCCTGGCTGCTGGTTGCTGCAAGTTGTAAACAGAGGGTTTGACAGTTGACAGCTGAGAGCCTTATAGAGAGCTGAGAGTTTTATAGCCTATTGGAATATTTTCAAACCTGTATCGTGCTTTTTCTTGTCAGTCAAACCACATAATTTGGGTTTTTATTCAAAAACAAACATGTCAACAATTAGTTTCACTTGTCATCAATATAAATCGTATGAATAGAAAACAATTGATTTAGCGGGTAAGAATATTTTTATTTTGTATTGCAAAGGCAGTAATCTTTTTTTATTTTTCTTTTCAATAACAATATTGCGCATAGAACAAGAACATACAATTTGACAGATTGGGCGAGGTAATAATAAGAGGAACAAAATAAGTGGCATATAGGCCTACAACAAGAACACAATATTGGCGAGGTAATTAATTATGCTGGAGAAGAAACTGATTTTTTTGCATCAGAGAAAGACCGACAGCGGGAGAAATATAGCCTACAGCTTATTTTTTAAAATTGAATTGAACGTTTCCATTGATTGTGAAATTTGATAGAGTAACAGGCAAATCTGGCACATTAGCGGCGTTTGGAGGAGGGTGGACAGCTGTGGACTGATGGGCACTGGCACTGCTGGCACTGCTGGCACTGGAAGTGGAAGACGACAAGACGTTGCTCCATTCTCGTCTCTCCCGTACTGATGGAGCCCAGTAAGCCCGCAGGCTGCTCTCGCATCGGTGGCCTGTCACCGACATTATCTGGCGGCTCTCCAGGCCGGCGTCCGAGAGGCGACCTACAGCTGTGCTTTGGAGGCTGTGGTTGGTGTAGAGCCGCGAAAGACCGACCTGAAAGGTAGAAGATATAGGATATTTATTATATTTTTGTGATGGAGCGGGAGACAACTCAGACAAGCACGGTCTTATACAAAATGACTGTCATGTTTTTATTTGCCAATTGTAATCACCTCTTTGCTGATCTTTTGCATCATGCTTCCCAGGTAGTGGACACCCATAGGCTCCCGGCTGTACCACACATCAGAGGCCACAGTGCTGGTGCTGCGCTTCGGGTGGAGGTAGAAGGATTTAGCATCTGATGGACATTTGGAGATGTATTTTTTAAAACTTGCAACCGGACACAGCGGATCCTCTGGCCTGGCAAACATAAACCCTCTGAGGGTTTCTTTATCTGGCTCATTCGGGTCTTGATGGTTTTTTGTGTGTGGGTTGTGTGCCAGGCTGACAAACTCCACCCCATCCTCGTCTGTCTGGAGGAGGAAAGATGCCATTGACAGCTCTCGGTTGCCCTCCCTGCCACGTCGAGCAAGGCACAGCTGGATGTCGAACCACACTTTTCTGACCAAGCCGACGGGTGTATCTGCAGATAGGGCTACAGACTTTCTTATTAGCTGAAGGTCTGACTCAGAGATGCGGGGATGGTGGATGCTGGTATCCTTTCCACTTTTCCTGTAGCGTTTAACTATGGCCTTAAAAACTGCATTGCTGCTATGGAACCTGGCGTCAGTCAAGATGTTGAACTCTGTTAGGTATCGGTTTATACCGCCTCTCAGACTTCTCAGGCTTGCCACACTGTATTCACCTCCTGTCTTGGTGGACTGAACAGCAGCATAAAACTCCCGCAGGGTCTCATTTAGCGCATCGGCACTGTAGCTTTCAATGTTGGAGTCCTTTTGTTTTTGTCCAAGGAAGTCTCTCAGTATGTTAACTGCCCATTTCGTATTTTTTTTTGTGTTGAGCTCATCTTTTTCCTCTTCGATTTGATTTACTTCTTCCGTTGATAACTCTTTGTGCCGTTTCTCAGCTTTCCTTTCAATTTCTTGTTCTTTTTCTTCTTCAGCTGCATCCCAGTCATCAAAGTTGCCATACTCTCCAAATATATTAAAAGAAATTTTCCCAAGAAAGTCGCTCATTTTTGTATTTGTTTACAAACCGGTGTGGGAGCCAAAAAGTGAGTTCACTTTCACAGCCTCTGGGAGAGCACGCGCTGTCTATAATTAATATACTCCCCGCTTTCAGCGGGAGCGTTCAATGATAGACCACGCGCACCCTGGCTGGTTTGCTGCAGTTGTAAACAGAGGGTTTGACAGCTGACAGCTGACCAGAACGAAAATCAGCAGGGCGCAATCTCCGAAACAAAAATCAAAATTGTAAGTTATTTTTGATAAACTGAGCACACAGGGGTGATTTAAATAGTTACTTTGACCGACTCAGACAACAGTATGAAAAAGTGACGCGGGTGCCTCTGCAAGCGGGAACGAAGGGGGACAGAGGGCTCGCGCAGGTTGCTGCAAAGGCCTTTGACAGTTATCAGCTGATATCTGTCAAAGGCCAGGCTTGCGCCGGGCTCGTCCCCGCTCAGAGGGAAATCTCCTCTTTGTCGCCGAGAAGAGCCTGGTGACGCGAGGATAGAAATCTCCGAAACGAAAATCCAAATTGTAAATAAGAGTTATTTTTGATAAACTGAGCACACAGGGGTGATTTAAATAGTTACTTTGACCGACTAAATTTTTTTCTCAAGTTCCAAAATTGTCATATTAACCCTTAACGGGGGTATAGAGCTCAAACTGCTCTCTTGATAACACTGATGAAACTATGGCGCATTGATATGAACGGTGAACAGACCATTTAGCTAGGTGTACATTATCACTGTACAATATCACAAAATAATGGACACCTTGCAGCCAATCAGAATCGAGTATTCACCCAGACCATGGTATAAGTGCTGTATAAGTTCTGTATAAGAACAAAACAATATTCATGTGATTTACTGTGATTTACTGTGTGGAAACAAATCAGATGTTAAACAGCCCTTAGCCACTGCGCGCAGTGCAGGAAATCCTGGCTTGGATACATTACGCATGGCATGGATGTCCCTCTCTCTCCAAAACCTCTTCCCCTAAACACTCTTGGAATTGCATAAATTGCTCGCTACCCAATTGCGAAAAATGCACGTCTTACAAAAATCTCCAAATGTCAAAAGTTATTGATACCAAAAATCACAGGATTAATTCTTCTATGGTGTTCCTTAATGTCTTTGTGTATTTGAAGGGATTCTTGACCTTTTTTTTATCAATCTTGCACCAACTCTGTGTAATAAAATGGCATCAACTAAAAAATGGCTGCAACAGTTTGAGACATAAATGAGCCTGGGGATGGCCATCATATAAGTACCGTAGGGGGGCCTCCAAGTGTTTGTGCCCATGCAGGACCTCGGCATGTAGGGGGGCCTCCAAGTGTTTGTGCCCATGCAGGACCTCGGCATGTAGGGGGGCCTCCAAGTGTTTGTGCCCATGCAGGACCTCGGCATGTAGGGGGGCCTCCAAGTGTTTGTGCCCATGCAGGACCTCGGCATTCCTAATCCGTCCTTGGGAACAGAGCTAGTGAGATTTGGAGGAACATCTTGGGCCAGTGCATCGCAGGGCAGCCTTCCTGCTCACGCTCTCACCATGTCACCATGTCACCATGTCAGCCTTCCTGCTCACGCTCTCACCATGTCACCATGTCAGCCTTCCTGCTCACGCTCTCACCATGTCACCATGTCACCATGTCAGCCTTCCTGCTCACGCTCTCACCATGTCACAATGTCAGCCTTCCTGCTCACGCTCTCACCATGTCACCATGTCACAATGTCAGCCTTCCTGCTCACGCTCTCACCATGTCACCATGTCACCATGTCAGCCTTCCTGCTCATGCTCTCACCATGTCACCATGTCACCATGTCAGCCTTCCTGCTCACACTCTCACCATGTCACCATGTCACCATGTCAGCCTTCCTGCTCACGCTCTCACCATGTCACAATGTCAGCCTTCCTGCTCACGCTCTCACCATGTCACCATGTCAGCCTTCCTGCTCACACTCTCACCATGTCACCAGGGCAGCCTTCCTGCTCACGCTCTCACCATGTCACCATGTCAGCCTTCCTGCTCACGCTCTCACCATGTCACCAGGGCAGCCTTCCTGCTCACACTCTCACCATGTCAGCCTTGAGAGAGGCCTGGCTCAATTAGTGGCAGCGGCAGATTTTCTGGCAGCAGATACTGGCAGGAGTTGCTGCCAGTACCTGTAGGGGCGCTGTTTCCCCCTGCCAGTTTCAACTACTGGCAGCAGTTGCTGGCAGGAGTTGCTGCCAGTACCTGTAGGGGAGCTGTTTCCCCCTGCCAGTTTCAACTACTGGCAGCAGTTGCTGGCAGGAGTTGCTGCCAGTACCTGTAGGGGAGCTGTTTCCCCCTGCCAGTTTCAACTACTGGCAGCAGTTGCTGGCAGGAGTTGCTGCCAGTACCTGTAGGGGAGCTGTTTCCCGCTGCCAATTTCAACTACTGGCAGCAGTTGCTTACTTATAGTTTTAAAGGTGTATTACACCAAAGAATACTATATTACTTATAATTGGCTCAATTAGTGGCAGCGGCAGCTGCCTCGGCAGGTCAGTTGCTGCCACTGACCTGTAGGGGTGCTGTTTCCCGACCTGCCGCGGCAGGTTTGTAGGGGCGCTGTTTACCGACCTGCCGCGGCAGGTCAGTTGCTGCCACTGACCTGTAGGGGCGCTGTTTCCCGACCTGCCGCGGCAGGAAACAGTGGTTAAAGGTGCATTCCAACCCAAATACTACTTCCTGTCTATTACTTATGAGTATTACACACAAATAGTACTACTTTCTGTCTTTTACAGGTGTATTCGACCCAAATACTATAGTACTTAGTTTTAACGGTGTATTACACCCAAATACTATAGTACTTATAGTTTTAAAGGTCTATTACACCTAAATACTATAGTACTTATAGTTTTAAAGGTGTATTACATCCAAATACTACTTTATGTCTATAACTTGTGTTTTACAGGTGTACTACACCCAAATACTACTCTATGGCAGTGGCACAGTGGCAGCTGCCACTGTTTGTGTTCACTCGCCTGAGCTTATTTTGACCCTTCAAGTCTGAACTGTGTCAGCAGCAGCTGTGTGAATTACACATGTGTGTTTTATTGACTTGCATTACAGTTAAATGTCATGTTTACATGTGAGAAGTTGTGTAATGTATTATAAATAAACTGAAATAATAAAGCTTCCTAAGAAAGTGCAGGTTTCCCTTTTAGTAACACAGTGTACACAACCTGCTCAAGAACAAACAGAATACAGACACGGTTGGAGACGACCTGGTGAACATGGTGGAGCATTTAACAGTTAAAGAAACACATATTTCCCTCTGGAGTTGGTGGACACAAATGAAACAGCTAAAAAAAATAAAAATAAAGACTGAATATTGGACTAACATTAACACCACTGAAACTGGTAAAACAAAAAAAGGAAGAGGAGGAGGCTGAGCAGCAGGGGCAGACACACACACACACACACACACACACACACACACACACACACACACACACACACACATATTAGCCATGTGCTTTTTACAATGTAAATTCCCTTGAATGTTGTTGTAATACAACATTAGATCCAACAGATGTAGCAGGGACAGATTTGTCATGATAAAGCTTGCATTATGATTTCTATCACCCATCATTTATTGTAATTTTTGGAATATTATATTGGTATAAAGTACTTGATGTCTTGGTTGATGTGATAATCAGTAGCTCAGCATCTCCATTTTTTTTTTTTTTTTTTTTGCAGAAAGACAGAAAAACCAGCACTCAAAATAAATATATATATATATTTTTTTTATACCTTCAAAGCAGCAGTCAAGCAATGGACGTTTCGGCACAAGCCTTCCTCAGCCTTCCTTTTTGCAACCTTTTTCTACAGTGAAATGTTTGATGCAATACTTTTGTGTAAAAGCAGTCTGGGTAATATAACAAATTATGGTCACCAGCAAAGATGCAGGTGAAGAAAGTGTGGAAAGAGAATTAATTGCAAGCAACACCAACCTTTTATCATCTGTTTCAATATCCCAATAGCATTTCTTCACTAATCAATGCAGGGTTGCTGCTCTTTTGTAATGATGAAAAGAGTTTTCACATAATTTCAAAGACAAATTTCAAAATCATGGACCAATTATTCACACTGAGATGAGATATTCACCTATAACAGTCCTTTTACGAACCATTTATTTCCAGTCATGTTTACACATCTGAAACAGAAGATGATCTAAGCAACCATGATTTGCAATCACCGAACTGCCGCTGCAGGTCAATAACTGCCACTGACCTGCAGGGGCGCTGTTTTCCAACCTGCCGCGGCAGGTCTGACCTGCCGAGGCGGTTCCGACCATCGAGATAAATAGGTTCCGACAGATTCAGAGATCATCTTGTGCATCTGCAGCCTCTTGGATCGTCAAGGTTGAACCACACAAGTCCCTCCCCCTGAAGAATGAGCTGCAAAAATGAACACATTAGGAAGGCAAGCTCATTTACAGTATAGGCTATACAGCCCATTACATATGAAATAGGACTTCAAGCGAGGGTGAACGGGGCCAGGGACACTACATTAGAGATGTGGAGGGATAAAATAACAATAATAATTTATTATTTTTTGTTTTTTGTTTTTGTTTTTCTTTCTCTGTTCTGTTTTGTGGGGAACTGGGACCGAGATTGGGGAGGTGAGGGAAGGGGAGAAAAATATGTTATATATGAAAATGTCATGATTGTTTTGAATTAAAAAACAATTGATCAAAAAATTGATCAAGAAATAGGACTTCAAGGTGTTTCTCAAACTTTTTCCACAACATCCCCCCACATCCACCCCCATCAGAGAGTGAGAGTGCTGTAAATCAGCTGTAGGCCTACTCTCCTCCTCCTGCTGATTTTGAGTGATTATTGTGAAGGTTCTGATTAATACATGTAAATAAAGTATTCTTTATTTATGATGATAGTTTAGATTAGATGTAACAGTGTGGGTTAGATGTGTTTTTTCTCCCCACACCACACACACAAGCCTCTCTGTGTTCACAGACCCGCTGGTTTACGCAAATAATAATCCTGTGAAGCTGTCGGAGAGTAACGAGTAACGAGACCATTTACATTTCAGTAATTGTAATTGTGTTATTGAATTCGAAAAGGTAATTAGAACACTACTCGTTACCACAAAACGTAGTGGATTAGTCCCAACACTTGTTAGTAGGCAAACACACAAAACAAAGTTGCCGACGTTATATATTTTTCCCCTACTGTAAACTCATTCTCCTGTTCGGACCCGCAGCTCCTGTCTTTGGCCGCTGCAGCAACAGCTTCCTCTCCCTCCAGACGTCGCAATTCCTCCTCATATGGGCTCAAGTGGCCACATAGATCAGAATCCACCAGTCATCTTCGTCCATAACCATTTCGTCAGGAATGTTGCCTTTTTGCTATATGGTAAAGATTCAAGATTCAAGATTCAAGATTTTTATTGTCACTCCGTAGTACAAGTATCATGTGTGAAATTCTTGTGCTGTAGGCTCCGTTACAACATAGTGCAAAAAATAAAAGATATATAAATAAAAAAACAAGAGGCAACAAGCAATAAAGCAGTAAGACACGCCACATGACAGTGGCGTATTCACTGCCCATAGTGCAAATGGCATGAACATACTTTAAACATAATTAAACATAATAACCTTCTGTTAGGTGCAAATAGCGTATACCTAATTAAACATACTATTGAACATTAGTCATACATAATGGTAGCATCTACAGTGCGGTACAGTACGGCTACTACACTATTTGTATATGTTAAGGAGTCTCGTGGCCTGTGAGAAGAAACTGTCCCTCAAGCGATTTGTGCGTGCTCTTGGGACCCTGTATCTCCTCCCTGAGGGTAGCAGGGAGAACAGACTGTTGTGGGGGTGGTTTGTGTCTTTGATGATCTTCAGGGACCTCCTGAGGCACCGCTGCTTGTACAGATCTTGCAGTTCTGGCAGCTCACATCCTGTTACGTGCTGGGCCGCGCGCCTCACCCTTCTTAGCGCCCTGCGGTCCATGGTGGTGCAGTTCCCGTACAAGGTGGTGAAGCAGCCACTCAGCAGGCTTTCAATGGTGCCTCTGTAGAAGTCCCTGAGGATTTTTGGCCTTAGCCCGAATTTCTTCAGGTGCCTGAGTCCGTGTAGTCGCTGTTGGGCCTTTTTGACAACAGTGGCGGTGTGGTTGGCCCATGTCAGGTCCTGGTGGATATTGACTCCCAGGTACCTGAAGCTGTCCACCCTTTCCACCACTGTGCCATTGATGGTGATTGGGGGGTGTGCGCCCCCCCCCCCTCTGTAGTCTACAATGACCTCCTTTGACCTCTCGTTCAGAGAGAGGTTGTCCTGGCACCATTGTTCCAGGGCCTCCACCTCCTTTCTGTAGGCTGTCTCGTCGCTCCTGGAGATCCGCCCCACGACCGCTGTGTCGTCTGCAAACTTCACGATGGTGTTCGAAGTTTGAGTCGCTACGCAGTCGTGGGTGTAGAGGTCATACCAGAAGGGGCTGGAGACGCACCCCTCTGGCGCTCCTATGCTGATGGTCAGTGGGGAGGAGGTGAGGTTGCCCACTTTCACCACCTGGCGGCGGTCTGTTAGAGGGTCTGTGGGAGAGGGTGGTGTGGATCATGTGTGCTACTGCATCCGCTGTGCTCCTGTTGGGGCGGTATGCGAATTGTAGCGGGTCGTGGTCCGGGGGGAGTGTGGGGCGGATCTGTGATATAACCAGCTTTTCAAAGCATTTGCTGGCTATGGGCGTTAGGGCTATTGGGCGCCAGTCATTGAGGCTGGTCACTTTCTGCTGTTTGGGAATGGGGATGATTGTTGCTGTTTTGAAGCAGGGGGGAACTTGCCGGAGGGAGAGAGACTGGTTAAAAATGTCTGTGAATACGCCTGCCAGCTGGTGTGCGCAGGCCTTGAGGACACGCCCAACTATCACAAACTGTCATAGTTTTTAGTGTGTGTAAACAAGATGGATGGCAGTCTGTTTTGGTCAGGGCTCTCAGGTGGACGAGGCTCCGCGTTAGCCACCTCTTAAATGAGGAATTACAATCTGTAGGACAGGGCAATATCATAAACGCCCAGCAAGGTTTGGCGTACTTTTGAGTTGTTTTGAGGACTTTAAGGCTTGGGGGTGAATAATGGACCAATCTGTGAAATGTTATTAATGTGTTATTATTGAATGCCAGCACAAGCACAACCAAGAAGGTGTTTTTAAAAACATAAAGTGAGGATGAGATTAAGGATGAGAATAGTGCTGTACACCACAAAATAAACATATATCCACAACGAAATAAATACTGTGACAACGATCAGCATGTGATAAGACTGCAGTGCTGTGTTTTACTCTGACGCAACGATTGGTTGATTTGACTAAAGGCTATCATAACATCTTTATTTAAGATTTTATTTCGATATCCCCTTTAAAATAATGATCCCAGTACATAATCACATTATATTACACTACTCATTCCATTTGAACTGTTAGAGTGGGCCTAATGGGAACAAATGTTGATACTCTAACCACCAGAATCACTGACTTTCCCCTAAACTGTTATTTTATTTTTTATTTTCTGGATCCTGTGAGGGACCCAAATAAATTCTAAATAGCAGAATAGCTGCTTTGTGTATATTCTTAACAGGGTGCAAATAAACACTCCATTAGGTGCCTTTTCTATGTTTTTTATGCTTTAAGGTTGATAAAGGTTGGTAAGTAGGCCTATAGGCTAGTAAATTAGTTCCCAGAAATATATCTACTAATAATGTGTGAAACCAGTATAGGCCTATATGAGTGTTATTACATATCAGTACTTGCTGGCACATTTTGATTTGATTTGAAGCTGCAATACTTAAATAACCTTACATACAACACATGGCAACCCTTGAGGGTGTCAACTGTACTTCAAGGAACACTGCGCATCTTTTTAGAGCCGATAGCCGAGGACACTTAACACCTGGCAACCCTTGAGGTCAACTGGACTTCAACAAGCATCACAGCGGATAGAGGACACTTTTCACTCTGGCATTGCAAGTCTATACATTAATAACTAAAGAGATCTCGGTAAGTAGGTTAATCAGATTTACTCTTAATGTGAATTGTCAATACGCTATGCCTATTACGATGACAATCTAGAAGTTGATCTTATTTGTCAGCCAGGTTTGGAAAGATCCCTTTGACAACGATAGCACCCATCCCCCCCCATTTCTCTATAGGCCCTACTGCCGACGCCATTGCCTTTGTTAAACTTTGGCCGTCAACGGCCATACTGTCTAGGTTTTTATCAGGGGAATGTATGTGTGAACTCAACTCTATTCCGTGGCTTTCAACTCGAGCTGAGCTGTCACTTCGTCTTCATTCTAGCCTACTGTGTTTTTGTGTTCATTGCTTTATTGTTTCCTAAATGTTTCTTAGATGTATATATTTGTATTTGCTTATTGCGTATTTCATATCTGGATTCAATGACAGTTAAAACACTTTTTTTCCCAGTTCTGGGTTAATACAGCTTTACCAAGTTTGTTTTTTTACAGACTACATTTTGTACTTTTCTTTCAATTAACAGGTGTCTCTGTTGCTGTAAAAGAGTGCCCAACGTGTGCTAATGTTGTGAGGTTCCAAGAATACTCCACAACTAACAACCGTGTCATCATAACAATGCCATTGTGTGAGCTTCTGCTGTCTGGTTTGGCGGTAAGGTCACCATAAATGCTTTGCGTAATACACTTCCAGCCAACACTTATACATGTGTTAAAGCATATCAACATTTCAAATTAAAAAAGGTTGTCAAAGATTTACTGATAATGGATATCACTTTAGTATTGTTACTTCCCCAGGTTCTCCACTTGTCTATTACTTCCCCTATGACTTAACCCCTGTGTTATGATATAGATGTTATGATATTAATGTGACGATAGATTTAGTTTAATTTTGATAGTGTCATGGAGGAAGTGGGCGTAGGTCAGGCAGGAGGAAGCGGTGGGGCGAGTGCTGATGTCACATTTGGGGGTGTTGCTTTGCCTGGAAACCTGGCGTGTGGACAGTCAAAGCACACCTTTCACACAGGCAAGTTTAGGTTCCAGGTTAAACACAACATAGGAAAACTGTCAGGTTACGAAGCTTGTTGTCTTTAGATTTAAGAGTACGTATGAGCCTAGGTATCAAATCGACGTAACACGTGTTTGTTTAGACACGACTACAGAGTGTGAAAAGGCTGATTTCAGTAAATCTTTAAAATGCTATCTGGTATGACAATAAAGGGTAACCCTTTATTTTACAGGTCCCTAGTTACATATGAACTATTTGTAATTAGACATGAACACCAAATGTAATTACACAGTAATTACATTAATTACATTTGGTGTTCAAATGTAGTTCATATGTTGTTAGATGGTACCAGACCTGTAAAGTGGAGTGAGTCTGTTCAACTGTAGTTCATATGTACGGTAGTTACATGGTACATTGTAAAATAAAGGGTTACCCAATAAAGGTTACAGTATTTGTTAGTCTTTTCTCTACATAGACTGAGTTAACAGTAGTGTTATTGGGTGGGTAGTAGAGAGAAAAAAATAAAAAGCCATTTTTAGAACTTCCGCAAAAAAGGGCACTTCCGCTTTTTTGAAAAGGGGAAGTGGCTTCTTTTTGGGTAAAAATCAATTTCTCAGTACTTCTGCAAAGTGCACTTCTCCATTTTTTTGCCTTGTGTTTTAAAAACACCTTTCTTGGGAAAGTGTTTTTTCAGTACTTCCGCAAAGGCCACTTCTCCATTTTTGCCTTGTGCTTAAAGCCATTTTGAGCAAAAATGCTTTATTCCACTTCTTCCGCAAAAGGGTACTTCTGTTTTTAAATCACTTTCTTGTGAAAAGTGATTATTTCAAAAGGCCTCCAAAGGCCACTTCCCCATTTTCCCCCATAGCACAAGCTCACGACAAATAGCAGCGTTTTTTTTATCTTGGGCAAATACATTTGGCCCATTTGAGCAATCATTATGCAAACCCAGCTGCGACCATTTCCACTGTCTACAGAATCCTCTCCTTTGCTCACTGTTGTTATGAGCGAGCTTGTGAAACATCAGCGACTTCCGCATCACGCAGCACGTCTCTTCGTGACAAGAGACGTGCTGCGTGATGCGTGTCCTCTATGACGCAATTCCGTGACAGGAACCACCGCCCCTTATAAGCAGCAGGCCTGTTAGGTGACCGCAAAACACAAACCTCACTGTTAGTTTTTGAGACAAGCAGTGGAGGCAGCGCGCAGCATTTTTTTTTTATCTCAACTGACAACAAGAGTGTGTGCTTGTTTTATTTTTCTATCGACCCTCGCATCAACAACCATGGATCTCAATGGTAAGAATTTTTTTTTTGTTATTAATATTGTTTAATTAGACTATCCATTTAATATATATAGGCTATTTATAATTAAGATCCTTTTCCTTGTTTTTTATGGAATGTTATATTAACAAAAACATTAACAATACAGCTTTTTACATATATAACCCGGGGACCAGATTGTTGGATACCACGCGCTCAGAGGAATATGTCACATATCCAGATGATGATCATCAGACCAGAATCTCTCTAAATCGAGGAGCTGCGCTACGAGATATCACTAACAGACCTAGAGGGTGAGAATGAAACATTGTTTGTTTACATAAAGAGTTTGTTTAGAAAAAAATGGGTGTGGTAAACATACTTCTACCAGTTTTTTTTTTTTTTTTTTTTGAAATGTTGTTTTTTTTACCCCCCATAGAACGGGTTCTCACACAGGTGAATTGTTATTTCATCCACAATCTTTGGGAGGGGCTCCCACGAAGACAGACACCCGTCGCCATAGAGGCAAACCACGTGACTTCCATAGATACACCCCGGATGCCCCCATACAACATCCATCTGATAACGTCACAGCTGAGGACAACGGACTGAGCCCAAATGATTTTGTAGATTTAATCGACCATATGTGAGTACAAACATAATTCAGATATAACAACCATCAATATATATATATATATATATATATATATATATAGGCTATATGTATTTTTTGAGATAGACTTATATCCATCGCTATTTATTTATTTATTTTTATTTTTTTATTTTTATTTTTTTTACAGGCAGGAGACAACCCCCAACAGCTCAGCGCTGACCCCCGATGCAGACTTGTATCGACCTTCACCACCAACATCACCTGAATCAGCGTTGAATGCCACCATCCAGCCCAACGACCAGACACTGAACGCGTGGATTGCACAGTACAGGGATCAACCTTCACCATCAGACACGCCCACATCCCTCTCCATCAACAACAACCAACCCACGTGGGTGGACCCGGATGTGCAGCTCAGCGAACACACGGCCCCAACAGCTGAAGACACCATCAACAACCAACCCACGTGGTTGGAAACGGATGTGCAGCTCAGCGACCAGACACTGAACGAGTGGATTGCCGAGTACGAGAGGGTGGAAGCTTCAGATACGCCCACGCCCCTCTCCATCAACAGACCACAGTGTATCGACGAGAACGCGATACCCCCACCCTCGCCTGATCATCAACCTCGCGAGAAGACCCAACAACTCTCAGGTACCTGTGACTCAGATAAACAGAACGTGTATAGACGGTTAAGAAATGGTTATAGGATAGTGCAGCGCTCTCAAAGGAGATTTGAACGTACATTGAGAACACTCAGACGCACACACACACGGTGGATGGCATCGGCTGATGCCATTTTGAACACAATTTTGATACATCAGAATATACAATGTTCCATGCTTGAAAAATTGAGGAA
The DNA here is from genome assembly GCF_964638095.1 of Poromitra crassiceps. Lineage (NCBI taxonomy): Eukaryota > Metazoa > Chordata > Actinopteri > Beryciformes > Melamphaidae > Poromitra > Poromitra crassiceps. The sequence goes on along the minus strand of NC_139627.1, from coordinate 56,075,044 downwards.
TGTGTAATTTTTTTTGTAAAAGTACAGTAAGGTAGAACAATGACACTATCACCATCACCATCATTTAAAAAAAAAGTCCATGTATATAGAGATCAATTAAACAGCCAATATGGCTAAGCGTAGGCGACATGCAGATGAAGACAATCGAACACCTCCCTCTAAATTGACTAGATATTTCAACTCCGATAAAGCCCCTCCCCTTAGAATAGACTGGAGTGAGCAAGGCGTCGCTTATGCTTTAGCAAATGACCTACCTACGGGGGTGGATAATAATAACGATATTAGAGCCTGGGCTAACGCACAGACTCGTATAATCAAACGTTACATAGCTGATTTACCACCCCGGAGAAGCTGCATTGTACAGCAGACCGGTGGAGCTTTGCCTACCCCAACACAACAACATCAACACGCGGAACCCCAAAATGACGCAGCTGCTGCGTCATTAGAGTCAGTCGACCCCCGGGGGACACCCCTACAAATAGACGCGTTATCAGACTGCGACGAGACGTCATCAAATGCCGACACGCTACCCCCACCCACGTCATCAACGTCAATCGTTACGCTTACGCCCCCACAACAAATAGCAGCGTCATCAAATGCCGACACGCTACCCACACCCGCGACAGTCGTTACAACCCCACAACAAATAGCGGCGTTATCAAACTGCGACGACACGTCATCAAAGGCCGACACACTACCCCCACCCGCGACAGTCGTTACACCACCACCACAACAAATAGACATGTCATCAGACCGCGACGATGACGGCATCACTACACCGTCTGCAGGCTCTAGTCAACCCCCACCTGTCATCTCTCTCAGGGATTATAACGTTAGACATATAGATACATACAATGCTAGGATATACAGTCAAAATATAGATCTACGCGATATTAACACTGATAATCTCGGATTGGTGCCTGGTATGGTCAGACAGAGATTAACAGGGTTAATTGATCTAGTTACAAACGAGGTCCCTACGGGTAGCATTATGGATGTAACGCTGGGGGGTGATAGCCTAGCGTCAGATGTGCAGACTATCGCCACAGTCGGAGACAATGCTGGTCAAGAATTTCTGGACTATGTCTCAGACGCAATTCAAAGCAATGATGAGTCAATGATCTCGGGTGACCTATCTCTCACCATCACAGTTGCAATGAATCAGCAAGGGGGCGGTAGGCTTAGATTGATGGATATACAATATAAAGATATTATTGATCGAAAGATTAATTACCTTTATAATCCTGATAATGGTTGTGGAAATAATCTTTGTTTCGGCATGGTTATTGCCAGACATTTTAACCCTGATTTAAACAACGCTAGTCTATTGGAGAGAGCTCGAGAAATATACACTGAGTTGGGTTTTGACCATATGCATAAAGTATCATTTGCCGACATTGGAACTTTTGAACGTCATTTTGACAGAAAGATAATTATCTTCCACCACAAAGAGAGTTCTAAACGCAGACACCCATTTATGACTACAGACGTTCCCCACCCAGAAACAATTTGGCTTTATTTATATGAAGGACATTATTATCTCATTCTGAATAAAAAAGCATTCATTGGGGGTAGTTATGTCTGCGACTACTGCTACCAGGCGTATCAGGAGCCTTATGCACATACATGTAGACACATCTGTAATGCCTGTTACGGACCTCTACACATAGATCTACCCCAGGCGAACACCTCTGTTAAATGTAATGTATGTAGGCGTATATGCAAATCTCAGACTTGCTATGAAGCACACATGAGACGGGGCAAGCATACCGTCTCCCCCTGCGAGAAAAAGAGATATTGCCCACTATGTAAAATGATCCACATGCACAGACCCAATTCACCCCACATATGTAGCTCACCAAGATGCAATCATTGTGGCGTTCCACTAGGGGCGCAAGAGTCTGACCATGCCTGCTTCATACAACCTACTCCATTTAAGGAAGCCGCTGAAAACTATATATTTTATGACATCGAGACAAGAATAAATGGAGAAGGTATGCATGAAGCAAGTTTTGTATCATCTATGACGCTTAAAAATGACAAGCCTAGAAACTTCAGTGGCGCTGATGGAAAAGATTGCATCGGTGATTTTCTAAAGTTCTATTCCAACCCCCGCTATGCAGAGCATACGTTTATAGCGCATAATGGTAGTGGTTTTGATGGATATTTAATATTAAAATGCATGGTGTCTCAAGGACTATCCCCCTCTATCATTGTTAAGGGATCCAGACTGACCGCCATCTTTTCCACATACAAAAAACAGAGGTTCATAGACTCTGCCAGCTTTCTGCCCATGCGTTTAGCCGAAACCCCAAAAGCCTTAGGTTTTGCTGAATTAAAAGGCTATTTCCCATACAAATTTAACACAATAGAAAATGAAAACTATATTGGAGTCATCCCCTCAAAGGAGATGTTTGGGTATTTTACAATGCGTGAATCAGATAAACAGAAGTTCTTAAAATGGTATAATATTCATAAGACCCTGATATATAACTTTGCTAAGCAACAGGCCAAGTATTGTGCACAAGATGTTCGAGTGTTACGTCAGGCCTGTATTCTTTATAGGGAAGCGTTCATCAAATCCACCAACGTAGACCCCCTCCGATATGTCACGCTCCCTGGCGCCTGCATGGGTGTCTTTAAAACCACATTCCTAAAACCAGACACCGTCGCGCTCACCTATAACGGCTGTTATACAGGTCAGAACCGAACATTCAGCGACGCATCTATGCAGTGGTTATCTTATCTGGCACAAAGCCAGAATATTAGCATTATACATGCTCTCAACCATGGTGAACATAGAGTCGGGGGTTATTATCTAGATGGCTTCAACCCAGAGACTAATACTGCATATGAATTTGCCGGCTGTTTTTTCCATGGGTGTGATCGTTGTCATATTTCAAATGACACACACCCCTACAAAAACGCAACGTTTGGGGACTTGTACCATGCTTTCGCTGAAAAAATAAATACGTTAGAATCTATCCATGGTATGAACGTAGTCGTTTTATGGGAGTGCGAATGGACCCGTATGAAACACACGGATGCCTCCGTGCTGGCATTCATGAGATCTTACACACAACCTGAGCGTTTGAACCCACGCCACGCCCTATATGTGGCAAATGACGACCGGTGGCTTGGAACAGCTCATGATATTCTGGTAAAATTAGGCGTAAATGGCCTCGCAGGATATGAATGACCATCACAATATAATGCAATAAATTCAGTGTTGAGATTAAGGAAATTATAGGGGTTTCTTGCATAATTCCCGCTATGCCCCTCATTATCAACAAAAGCAATTATTATTAATTTTGGTATCTGACCATTGTATAAGTTTTCATGATTTGTCATCCTGAGGCCTCTACCGACTGTCACTGTCTTCAGTGAAACACGATCCATGGCGTAGCGTGCATTGGCGTGCGTTAGCGCCCTCATGTGGGCAAGCCTGACAGCTGGGGAAATGCTAACTTTCTTCACATAGAGACTTGCGCTTAGTATATTCACCCCGATGTGTTTATCAGGAGTGGGTGACATGAGACAGAATTCATCTTTAGAGCGGATAAATTTTAGCCCCACATCAATGCCATTTATCATTAGTTTTTCCTGCATAAATAAATCGGCGTGTATAGGACAGATAAGCTCCAAAGTTTTACTTTGTGCAGTGTAGGCCTGTCTCTTAACCAGGCCAGCATTACCCGAGTTAAGAGCTGTCCCATCCATAGCAGCAGCCGAATCTTTGATGAAAAGGGCTGTGCTGAATTGTGTATCCAATGTCTCTTGCCCATAATTAATAAGACATTCGAGCAATGCCCTATAGGGATATGTATTACTAGCTTGAGTAATAAGTCTGTCACCAAGCTGAATGTCTAGCTGTGAGAATAGGCTACCACCTGGATAATTGATCAGGGTAGCTATATCATCATCAGCCAGGGCTACGCCGCCAGGCTTGGTGAGTTTCAGTCGGATATATAAATAGCTGTCATTAAAATCGATATATTGATCGTTTGATCCAGTAATTACGAATTCGATTGGTGCCCCAGTGGTGATTTGAGAAACAGGTGGAATTTCAATCCACGCAGCACGTTCTATACATGTCTGAGTTGGTGGTAGACGAAAAATATCAAGCTCACTCTTCATACACTCTACCGATTGGTTGTGAAGGAGTGACATTATTATTATTATTATTTAGAAGATGTCTCTGGTGTGAGTTTTAGCACGTCTACGTGGTTTGGTTGCTGTCTTTGGTCTGCGAGGAGCTGTGCAACGTCTTCGCTTATGTATTCTACTCCTTTTCTTAACGGGGCGATACCCCCTCCGACCACTAGATGGTGGTCTACGATGGGGGTATGCCATAAAACCATTTCCGGTTTGGGGGTCAGGTCTTCCTGTTGCTTTTCTGACGATATTCTGAACTATGTCTCCAGCGATGCCTGATGCAGCAGTTTTAATATACGGTTTAGCAATAGAAAATCCGCGTTTAAATAATGGGACAGCCATCCTGAAAAGACTTCTAAACAGGCCACCTAGTCCCGCGCCATACTGTGTAGCCCTCCCGGAAAACCCCGCTAAATCCCCGCCCGCCTGTTTAACATAGTAATCATAATAGTAATCCAACGCGTCATTTCCGGCGCTCTCATACGGCGTCATCATTATGCGTCAGCGTTTATAACCAACTGGTCTGAAATGTAATTTGATAAGGACTTTTCCGTATGCAAATGGAATATGCTTGTTTTGATCGTTTTTCAGAACCAGTTCAATGTCATCGATAACGTCCTTTGAGATAGGTGTGTAATGTACGGGATCCAATGATAGAGTGGTCACGCGTCGGTCCGTGTCTGATATATTAATCGTTCTGAGCAGCTGTACATATTCATCACCCACGAGTTGATGCTGGCATACATCTGAGTACACGAATATATTATAAACACCGGCGTCAATATCAGTTTGATAATCAGCGGTCGCTGGTTTAGGAATGCAGAGGTATTCCACATTTGGCCTCATTCCTAGGATAGTCGCCAGCCTTCCTGTACATATTATTTTTGATCCTGGGACGCCTCCGATTTGTACAAAATGTGTGACCTCATTATAGCTTAATACTATAGGTGGGTTTGGGTTGTTGAACACAGTCATGCATGTGTGGTTGAAGCGTGATAAAATACTAGGGATTGACCCATAAGTTCCTATTTGCATAGAAACGGTTCTGAAAATCTTCTTTTTACCTCTAACATCAAAAACCATTATGTCTGCGTCCTCTAATGGAAAGGTAGGCCAAGACTTTGGGTATTGGATTTCTACCAGACCTACTTCAAAGGCTTCTCTAAACACTAATGGTTTCGCCAGCTTTGTCCGATAACTCCAAATTTTATTATTCGGATATATTTCAATACAGGCGTTGCTAGGTAGCGTAACGTAGAAGCCAGCCGCTTCCGGGGTGGCCATGTTGTACATGACGTAACGCTTTGGCTGTCACGGGGAGAGTAGCCTCCTAGCTGTCATCCACCACTATAAATATTATATGTTAATCAAATCACGCTCATTAATCCAGGAATTAAAAGATTCTGGATAACCACGCCAACTGACATAGATTTGTCTTGTGCCCTTTGATTTACGTCGTTTAATTATTCTCTCTATTTTAAACGGCTTGGTCTCGTCAATAATAACCCTCTGCAGTTCTGATTCATAAAAACACCCTTTTAACGCTTCGTCAGCTAGATCCTTGATGCGATAGACCACCGGATGTCTAGCGACTCGCTCATATATTATGAAATATTCTTCGGTATACCCACCTCTGTAAGCTTTATCGAATATCCCTCTTTGTTTTGAGATCCGCACGTTATCTCCGATATTAAACTTGAACGATGGGGCCGGCACGGCGTGTTTCTTGTATAGTCTATTAAAAACTATGCGTTCATTTGCTTTATTTACTTGGCTGGGCGTCATCCCGATCGATCGGTGCTTGGCGTTATTGTAGGCGTAGACTAAATCACTTAGGCTATCAATGTATCTTCTCGAGTTGACAGCTGTCAAATATCGCCACATCCGGGATTTTATCGATCTATTCAGCCTCTCGACAACGCTGGCCTTAGTCTCATTAAATGTCGTAAAATGTTTAATGTTGTATTCCTGGGTTAACTTTTTGAAATTACGGTTGAAGAATTCTGTTCCTTTATCTGTCTGTAATTTGATGGGAATACGCCCGTCCATGAGGATACATCTGAAGGCCTCTGTAACAGCTAGACCCGTTTTATTTTTCAGAGGTTGAACCCATGCAAATTTACTGAATACATCTATACACGTTAATAAAAATTTAATGCCCTCATTCTCCATCGAATATTCAGACATATCTACTAAGTCTATCTGAAACTGTTTATCGATTCCCGATACAAATACTCTATTGCGTTTGAAATTTCTAAAAACCGGAGTGTGTAGGGTGTATGCATCTTGTTTTAATAGATAATCTTTGACGATGCTTTCATTCACCGGCCCCTTATCGTCATTTCTAACGGCATCACATAGTTTAGCAATGCTAGAGAAACCCGCGGGGTTAGCGGGATCTAAATAGATCTTGTCTAATCGCTGCTCCATCATGATCTGACATTATGTCAAACAGTTATATATCTTATATTAGAACGTATCATGTGTGGTTATAGTCAACCAGCTAAACCGGATGTCACTGGGGGGCTACATGGTCAGACGCACAGTCCGTACTCAAAAACAACCCGGGGTGAAACACCTATATCAGATTCGTTCCTAGCGGAAGTCCCGCAATGTTGACTATGAATATACACCTATATATCACGCTGAAGCTATAACACCAACAAACAAATGTTTTTTATCTAAAAATGTTTTTTATTCCCTAGACAATGTAAACATTCTTTTCTTATCAATCAATCTCAAATAAGCCATACATACATGTAAATGTTTATCACACAAATAATCCAAAATTAAATCTATGTTATGTCTAATACATACATCGTGCATGAATGCAAATATCACAACTAAATTACCTATGTCAAACACTTTACCCTCCTCAGAGAAAAACAAATCAAATATGACATCTGTAGACATGTTTGTATTATTACACAGTATAAGCATCTCATCCCAGCAAACATTAGAACGTACAAAATTCATATGATTTTTAAAAGTATCATCATCAAATGTATGAAAAATATCCTTTAATCTATTTCTAACAAAACAAACATTATTAGGGTAAAATATATCCGTTAACATACTGACTAACCACCACATGGCTAGTCTAAAAAAGATATAGTCTATTATAGCCTATAATAGCCTATAAGTGGGGGAAAAAAAAAATCAGGGGTTAGACTGCGCCCACACTACAAAACCCTCACCTACAAAATTATCATGTGGGAGGGATGTATTAATTGGATCAAATTCATCACATTTCCATCTGAGCGCCGTGGGGGGGTCACACATGTCTGCAATTATGACCTCCGCTGCTCCCATTAATCGTTCGTTCGAATGAGTGTCCCCTGTAATCAACCAGACGACTCTAGCTATGGCTGAAACAAGCTGAGGAGAAAACAATAGATCGAATATCTCGCTGCCGTAAAGCCCAAATATGTCATCATCGTAGGCAAACACACATGAATGCTGAAGTTGACTGGGGTGGTCAATAATGCAACCATTGCATAAAAGCCTCGCCTTCGTCCATGCTGCTGCACGGATGCACCGCACAAGAAGGGCCCTGATCCCTCGCACCGCAGATATGTCAATGCGCTTTGGAGGTGGTGGTATGTGCTTTGCACCTGTGGGGGTTGTCTGGCTGGGCAGTCTGATGTGATGGTTTGAATCCTCATTGGCGTGCACCTGGACTTGGGTTGTGATGAATGTGGGAGGAGGAGGCTTGTGGGTGTATAGAGGTCGATACTGGATGAGGTCATCGGTGTTATGATCTGTAAAAACATAAAGAGACAATAGATGAATTAGTGGTTTGTTCCTCCTCCTACACATATACTGTAACACACACACACACACACACACACACACACACACACACACACCCACACACACACACACACACACACACACACACACACACACACATACACACACACACACATTAGCCGTATCATACCATTTGTGGTTCAGTTGACTGTTTTGTTGTTGTCCTCCTCGTCACTGGCGTCGCTGTTGCACTCCATATTAAAAGCCAGTCTCTTTCTAATAGAGCTCAGAGCGGCATGTCTCGCGTCTCTAGTAATGACTGCGTTAATTTTATGGCCTATGCTATGCATTTTGTTCCAGTCGCCAAGCTGCATGAAAAAAATTGTTTCTACAAAATCCTCAGCTGGGATCTCCTTAGGCCCGGGCCTAAAAAAGCCTGTTTTCGGCAGGCCTTCACATAGATCGTTGCCTTTAAAATTATGACATACACCGAGATAAACAAATCCGTCCAGGATGTCGCAAGGTCCTGAACACCAGCTACGCACCTCAATTCTGAGCCCCCCAAAACCATCCGACGCGCGCCACAGCCAGACAGGTCTATTCTTAGATTTTTTCCCGTGCTCTGCTTTAATTGCTGGGCACACCTCTGTTCCCATTAAAAACATGAATGTACGCCAATCGGTTATAGATATATTGCCATGGGCTTGAGACCCAAATGGACAAGGTGTTCTGCATAGAATAGCTTCATCATCAAAATACCTTGATGCCTGCTCATTCCACGCTTCAGGTGTCATTTGTGAACACGCACTGAAACACACAATGTCCTTTCTGCCAATATCATGGCTAGCCCTTAGCAATAGCTTTTCATGTAAGTACTCGATTTTGTATTCATACCCACGAATGCCATCAAATTGAAATAATGCCTCTAGTTGCACAGTGCGCTTGCGCATAGGGGCACTGGGACAGGTAAGAATATTGTTTGCGTTACCTGCATGAGAAGCCATGGTCAATTTTGTATTTGATTGAGCTCAAAAATGCCGCGCTGTTGGTCTCCACCGTTTGTTGATGCGAGGGTCGATAGAAAAATAAAACAAGCACACACTCTTGTTGTCAGTTGAGATCAAAAAATGCTGTGCGCTGTCTCCACTGCTTGTCTCAAAAACTAACAGTGAGGTTTGTGTTTTTGCGTTCACCTGACAGGACTGCTGCTTATAAGGGGAGGTGGTTCCTGTCACGGAATTGCGTCATAGAGGACACGCATCACGCAGCACGTCTCTTGTCACGAAGAGACGTGCTGCGTGATGCGGAAGTCGCTGATGTTTCACAAGCTCGCTCATAACAACAGTGAGCAAAGGAGAGGATTCTGTAGACAGTGGAAATGGTTGCAGCTGGGTTTGCATAATGATTGCTCAAATGGGCCAAATGTATTTGCCCCGAGATAAAAAAACGCTGCTATTTGTCGTGAGCTTGTGCTATGGGGGAAAATGGGGAAGTGGCCTTTGGAGGCCTTTTGAAATAATCACTTTTCACAAGAAAGTGATTTAAAAACAGAAGTACCCTTTTGCGGAAGAAGTGGAATAAAGCATTTTTGCTCAAAATGGCTTTAAGCACAAGGCAAAAATGGAGAAGTGGCCTTTGCGGAAGTACTGAAAAAACACTTTCCCAAGAAAGGTGTTTTTAAAACACAAGGCAAAAAAAATGGAGAAGTGCACTTTGCAGAAGTACTGAGAAATTGATTTTTACCCAAAAAGAAGCCACTTCCCCTTTTCAAAAAAGCGGAAGTGCCCTTTTTTGCGGAAGTTCTAAAAATGGCTTTTTATTTTTTTCTCTCTACTACCCACCCAATAACACTACTGTTAACCTTCATTGGCACATTACTCTAACCTCAAAATGTTTTTGGTTTAATTGCAGAACAAGACAACCAGTGGACGCATGCTGGATACTCTGTCATTCTTCAATGCAACCGGTACCACCACCAAACCGTGAGGAGAGCGTTCCACCACTTTTTGTCACTGACTAAATTTAAATTGGACTTCTCTTGCTACCAGTGTGGATACCACCCAGCTGTTGTAATAGGAGATGCAAATTGGAAACTGGCCTTCGATGTAGCACGTAAGAATATTTTTGCTATCTGCAATTATTGTAAAATTCCAGCAATGATAAAGATTCTGATAACTGACGCACATGTACACATGTGTGTCTGTATCACAGATATTATGTGATCAAGGATAAAAAATATTTTCCTTTTGAATATTATAATTGCATTTTTTTAATGCATATTTGTAGGTAGCTGTGACTTAGCTTCTCTGCTGTGAGGAGATTGTGTGGTAGTCATGCCTTTGTAATTGTGTTCAATATTAATTTTCCAGTTGGGACATTTAAAAGGCCAGACCCGGATACCATATCTGACAAAGACCTTGAAGTGGACATTGTCAAGGCATGGTCAGATCTGGACAGGTCACTGATAGCGGAAGGCCTCATATCAGGTATGGACTACAGTGTGAATGTTCTCTATATTATCTTAAATTTTGACATGTGTAAGAAGTTCTACCAACCTTACACCTTTAGGTTAGCGTATGCTACACTAACAAAATCTGTGAATAAATGCAATTACAATTTCATGTTTTACTGATAGGAACATCTGTGGCAAACCCGTATTGCACATCTGTTGGCCACTCCACGTTGGCACCATGGATGGGAGAGCACACAAGAGTGGGAAACATTCTCCCAAAAACTGAGGCCAAGAAGGCAGTAAAGAAGAAAAAAGATAACACAAGGCATCCCCTCACAAAGATAAATGAGGACATACAGTAATACTCGAAATCATTGAGTCAAAGAAGGTATACATTGTGCTAATCTTACTGGTTTCTTAGTATACTTAATTATATAGACATACACCTCCATGCAGTTTTCTCACTGATTTAAGTGAGACTTCTCAAATTTCAGCGTCAGAAGAAAAAGGAACTCCAGGAAGCTTGCAACGCCCTGGGTGTGTCCTCAGACGGTTCCAACACTGATCTTTTGTGCAGGCTTCAGGAACTCCTGAACTTTAAGGATGTGTACCCCAAGCTTTTCCTGAAGCTACAGAAAGCTGGTGGTGAGAAATAGCTTGATATTTGATTGTTCTTTATTTTCTTAACTTTCAATATCATGATATTGCTATAAAATCTATTTTTTCCGTTCTTTAGGTGGTGTCCTTCATTTTTCCTGTATGCATGGTGTTGTATACTACGTTAACTTTCTCTTCTGGACGGAGTCTGCAAGAGACCACACAGACGGGCTGCTAAGTTTCAAGCACTACCCCACCTGCTACATCTCTGATGTAGGTGGACAAGTTGCTCGTCATACCAACAACCGCACTAAGCAGTTGTTTTTCCAACCTAATGATGGAAGACTGTGTGAACGAACATCAGACAACATCGAAAAGGCAGCCAAGAAGGAGTTAAAGGTTGATATGGAGTGGGTGAAGAACCTGAGGTCCCCATTGCCACTACAGGGAAGGTACAATGGTGACAGAATGACAGCTAGTCATCCAATCACCGGGACAAGTGAAAGGTACTCCCTGTATGACAGATTCCACCAAAAAAAACAGAAACGTCCAGAAGAGAAGCTGAGAAGCCTCAACATCTGCCCCACCCTACGAACAGAGGTGAACTCCTCTGTTGCAGAGCAGTTCAATTGTGAACTTGCGTCAGTGAGGTACTCATTGTGCCAGATGAATGAGGGACACTTCAAACACACTGTTCGGGTGTTGATCGATCTGCACAATGACAAAATAAACCGGACTTTTAAGGCAGAAATTGAGGCCTTGTGCAGCATGCAGTTGTGTATTGGCCTGCACGGGATGCTGGGACTGCAGTCTGATGGTTAGTTTGGTCAGTGATGATAATTGATAATAATTTGATATTTGTAGAAGTGTAAATGAAAAGTATGCCATAACGTTAAACAGTATATAATCTTGCTGGTCTGACACAAGCTGGTGAAAACATAAATGTTGTAACAAAGTAAACAATTATTTCAGAAAACCTTAATTTTTTCTTTGTAAATTTTCAGAGGGGAAGGACAATCTTCTGCGTACCCCTGTTGCCACTCCCAACATCCAAACTGACAGCATTGTGTCTTCATTCGTAGCACAATCATATGCAATTGATGGCAATGACAAGGTAATTTATCAAAATGTATGCACTTTCCTCTTGTGTTAAATGTATTTATGAATGAACTGTGTTAACAATTACTAATCTGTCATGTGTGTATTAAGGAAAAACTGAAGGAGTTGTTGTCAGGATCTCGGAACGCAGATCAAGCCCTGATTCATGCCTCCAGACGATATCCTGTGTCGATAAAAGACATTGCCAGTGTGTGCCCACTGCAATTGTTGGAACAGTGGTTATGCCATGGCTGACTGATGACGTAAGTGTAGATAAAAAAAGTGTTTGTAAGTAAGATATGAAATGAAGTGAACTGTAATGGCAGTGAGATCATTGTTTGTAAAGCTGACCTGTTTACCATATACTTATCACTATTTCTGAATTTGATTATAATAACTCTATTGAATTACAGGCTGTTAACTACCGAGTAGCACAGCTGGCTCAGGAAGACATGGTAATACATTTAAATTTCCTCCATTTTCCTCCTTCCCATATTAATGCCTTATCAAGGTTTACTAAAGTATTGATGCTATATTTTCTGATACAGTGTGGTTCTTTGGGAGACTTTGATTTTATTTTGTGGCACCGGGAATGGACTAGGAGTGGAGCAGTCAGTGACCAGGTTGTGAAACGCATCCCTGTAAGTTATTTTTGTGATTCTTTTGAGCATAATAGAAGACAATGTAGAAATTAACAAAACACATCTGCTCTTAACATGGACTGTGTTGTCCTACCTGATGTTATTGTTTTACTATAGGTGTCAGACAAGATATTCCTCCCAAGAGTTGTGGGTCATTCCTCTCCAGAGACGGGGAACCATTTCATTCTTTGGGTGAGCCACCAGTAATTTCAAGGTGTTATTTGATCATTTCGCTTTTATTGATTTTGACACATTTTGTTTTGTTCACCAGCCTATGTCAAATGAGGCAGACACAGTAAAAGCCATAACCTTGAACCTTGACTGTGACCTACATCTAAGCTTATATCAGTGTAATTACAAATGTGATATGTTTTGGAATGTTGTAATGACATATTCATTTTTTGTAGGTGTTGGACTTCAAAGCCAAACTGATTAGGATCTATGATTCTCTTGCGCTTTACACAACAATCAATAAGAATGACATGGACCTCCTCTGGTAAAGGGAGAATTACATAACATAGAGCATCTATCATTTTTTGTTAAGTTAATGTGACAGTATGATCATACTAAATGTTGCTACCTTTTGTTTTGTAGGAATGTCTTTAGATTTGCTGGTGGCGTTAAAGGTTGGACTGGGACATATCCTCCACAGTGGAAGCAGCAGGACTCTGTTAATTGTGGAGTTTTTGTTTGTTCGGTGAGTTGCTTGTTGCTTGTCTTCCTGTTCAGTACATGTGTGGTATGAGGGTTCATCAAAGTCAATTGTTCTGTTTCCGACTAGGCAGCTGCAAATTAAGTACGAAAGGTTGAGGTCACTGTGGAGCCTCTGACTCTCAACCAATGTAGGATTCTGCGGATGCACCATGCTGCCCAAATGGTGAAAAATGTGAATGCTGAGGTTAGAAGAATTGATCTCTTAACTCAAAATATATACTGGTAATAACAGAAATGCAGTGGTTATAGAAAAGGTCTTTGTTACACAGGACTTCCCACCTACTGCCGAAGAACTGCAAAAAATGAAGAAAAAGGAACTTCGACTGCAGCAAGCTGAATCAAAAGACAGCGACTCCAGCAGCCATTCCCTGGCCTGGAAAACAAAAACATGTTTGTTCCAACGAGCAACTGGGACAAAGAAGTATGTACCACAGAAATCACTACTCAACTTCAGACTTAATTTTTCTATTTATATAGCACTTTATACAAAACGCAGTTGAGGACATCAGTTATCGTTAAGTCACATATAATATGTGTTGTAGCCAATTTTGATGTGTGCTATAATTTGTGTGTTTGTGGTATGGTTTGGTCGGTCTACATTGGGTGATTAGCTAGCTGCCTATGCCCTCTAGTGTGTAGGTGATGCAACTACACCAATGACCGACCAAACCACACCACACACACACACAATGTATAGCACACATCAAAATTGGCTACAACAATATGAATATATGGAAAAACAAATGTTTTAATATGTGAAATGGATAAACACGATAGCACTTTAAAAGGTATTGTGGAATATTGGTTGTCCCTCTTATGTTTTCCAACAGTGTATTCCATAGCCACATTAAAGAATACCAATGGGTACAATGTAGGGATGCATATATGGATCTTTAGAGCCGATACGATAACCGATAAATATATTCTTCTTGGCCGATAACCGATATGATATAACCGATAATTATTATAATAAAAATATATATATATATATATTTTTTTAGTTTTTAACCTGTATTTTATGCACACCTGGGGTTAAAAAAGGGTTAGGGTAGATGTATGGATGTAGTGAGCATAGCTCTGACCTAACCAAATCTAACTGACATCACTGTGAACGCAAAACAAAGAAAACTTCTGATATAATATGATTGTTTTAATAAAGTGTATCACTCAATTATAGTCAATACAAAAATAAAGGCTTTTATAGAACGGAAAGCCAAGCTGCTTAGTCTGCAGATAAAACACAATGACAAAAGGCATAGTAATTTAGACTCTTATTGTCATACTGATCTGTTAAAATTTTGCGTGGGTTCCAGTTCTCAGTGAATTGTAGCCTGGCCCCAATGAATGGGGGAGGAACAACACCATCTGTGTTGTTTCACTTTTTACTGAAAAATGCTGCCACCAGATTAAAGAAAAGAACCCTATGTTGACTGACTGATGCTTTTTATGTAGCCTAATGTGCGCGACTGCGCCTTTGTTTTCATTATTGGCTGTTAGATGGCTCTGTCCAGCACTATGGTCCAGCAGCTAACGCTAACTAGCGCGGTTAGCTTAACGTTAGCGAGTGGTTGCGAGTTAAATACACAATCCCTGGATGTTTCATTTCTGGTAAAGGGGTTTCCATTAGTTTCTATAAGTTTACGCAAGCTCTCTGTATTAAGTGCTTTTGCGGGGCTGTTTGATCACAAGCCACAGACTGTAAATGTCACAAGCAGTTTGCCTGCCAAGCGGACGAGCCTGCAGGGTAGGCCGCATGACGAGCTAATGCTAACAAAACTCGCTAACAATAACAACAAAGATATCCGCTGCATCATCGCCAGCTTTGGTTTAACGTAATGCCAGCTTAGAGGTTTCCCCTCCTCTCGGAACCTGTGTGGGACATGGATTGCAAATTACAGTAGCTTGATAATTCTGAAACTGAAAAACAGCAACACACTGGCAGCAGCCATGTTTGCGTCGCAGCTGTGATGTCACGAATGTGCGACAACAAAAGCTCCGCTTCCGAGGCAAAAAATAAAGCAGGATTATTTATTATCGGATAATTTATCGGAAAAAGGCCATTATCGGAATAATAAATAATAACGCAAATGGCCATATTGGCCGATAATTTATCGGTCCGATAATTATCGTGCATCCCTAGTACAATGCACAGCATGCAAAAGCTGGGTGCATTTCCACTAATAACGTTACCGTCTTGTGTGGATAATGAATGTAACAGTCGTAAATATGCCTAACGTTACTGTTATGCTTATGAAACATTGTTTGATTGTTCAGTTTGGTCAACTCCAGGCATTAGACGGTACCGTACATACAGGTGGAGCAGGCTATTTCCTGGCTTGTGCTAACGTGAGTATCCACTTCCCCGCAGCCAACGCAAGCCAAAACACAACCAAACATGCCACAATAACGTCCCCTAATTAATCCAGAATCCTTCCTGGGCATCTCGAGGCTGATCTGACCGATTAATTGTCCAGGTTGCTGTTTTCAAGTGACTTTTATGAGTTAACGTTACTTAGCAACCAACACCTCTGCTGTTGCCAGGCTGCTTGTGCGCACGCGAGTATGGTGCCCACACGTCAGCTCGTTCACACGCTGCCTGCAGTTACTCTAACGGCCACCGGCGTCAGTAAGAGTGAGAATTGACGGAATGGGCCTTTAATGTGTCAAATCACTTTTAGTTTATTTACATTTCATATATTGTGTGTGTCACATGAGGAGGTATAATTACTTAAAACAAACATTATAAAAGTAATGAACAAAATATTTGTTAATCTGCGTTGTGGAAGATTTACATGTACAGATATCATTAAAATGTTGGCAATGCTTTGGTCTTAACACATTAAGTGCCAGAGACGACCTAACTCGTCTTACATAATCCAGCGCTTAAGTGCCAAGGACGACCTAACTCGTCTTACATGTTTTTTTGACGGTGGGACATCAATCAACCCCTTTTACATCTTCGAGATAACTATAGGAGCAAGAGCATGTGTGTAATCTATTTTACCGACCACTAAGTGGCGACAGATACAGAGAGAAGCCACAGCCACGGGACCCGTACACCAAAAGCAGCCGCCTCCCGCGGAAATGGCTTGGCGATTTTACAGTCAGGAGCCCGGAGACACACACACAGAACGGACAGAGATCCCCTCCCCCCCAGAGCCGCGGAGCAACGCGCGAACACACACACACACACACACACACACACACACACACACACACACACACCGCGGGAGCAAGCCATTCAAGGAAATGGCTTGGCGATTTTACAGTAATCCATTTCAGACTCGTCCCCGCACGCAGGCAAGCAGGCAGGCAGGCACGCAGACAGACAGGCAGGCAGCACAACGCGCTTCTGACACGCCCGCTGTTAGGAGGAAGGAGGAGAAGACACACGGAGGGAGGAGTTTGAATGAGAGGGGTGTTTCCTGTTGTTATGGAGGAAATTACTGTTCAAAACTATTGTTTAGAATGTCTGACGGTCTTACTGATGCCAAAAATGAATGGTTAAAGTGACTGTTTCACAAAAAGCCATTTATCTCTGAATAAATTTCCAGACGCTGAAACCATGCTGTACTCAACGGCTAATATCTACATAACTACTAACTCTGCAAACTAACTCTTTTAGACAGAGAAAGCACACATTCTATTAGTTATTTTTAGATGATTGGTGTTCATGAATTCTTAACAGAAAAGAATCCTCGGCTGTTCTAAAATGAGCCAGAATCGTCAAAAACACCCCTGGCACAACTTACCTACAGGAATGAAAACATGGCTGGCATTCAATGTGTTAAACAGAGACGACATACTTCAGTCTGTTGAAGTGGAAGACATTCTAACCGATGAAGAGATAAAGGTAATAACACACATTGGGGTTTTCGTCAAGGTTTTCTCACCTAAATGCCATTCACTACTTATACATACAGATCAGACAGGTAAAAATTAATGTACATCTAAATATAGGCTACATCTAATATTGCAGGACTTAGAAAAACACCTGCGGAGTGGGCATGTTCTCTCAAACAGAATGTATCTGCGGAACAACACAGGATTCGATCCAACTCTGTTGAACTATTACAGTGAACCTTTCCCTGTATTCACTGACATGAAGGTATGTAGCGGTAGTAGTTTGTACTGAAGTGTTTGTAAAGCTGTCAAATGGAGTTTTAACATAGGTTCAGACAGGATGATCTTGATCTTCACCGGTTCCACAGTCACTGCACTTCTCCTGCTTGCTCACCTGTTAACCTGTCAGCTTCCTGGTGATAATTGAATAATCAGTGGTTGCCTCCTAGTTTCCCATAAGCCAATAGCATAGCAACACATCACCTCATTCACCTTTGCTCACCTGCACTTCTAGCCTATCACATTGTGACACTCCCCTTCAGGCAGCCTATCACATGGTTGCTGTGTGCATAAATATGCTTTTCTGTGTCTCATTCAGTCTCTCTAAACCCTGCTGGCAGTGCACACCCACCACCTCCCCGTCTCCGCCAAGTTCCTGATCCAGAGGTTTTCACCAGCACCAGTATCCTGACTCCACAGGGGGGTATATATGGCTGTGCTGTTCGAGCTGACCCAGCTCGATCTTGATATCTCCCTGTGGTGTCAAGCTCCAAAGACTAACTAACTTTCTCATCATAATATTCTGTAAAGATCATTCATCATCATTGTAATAAAATCATTGTTATTCATCAAGTCTCCTGATTGAAATGTAATATACTATAAACTTTTAATGTCACTTCACTATTGGCAAATTTTGGCAAGTTGTGTGTTGTTAATGTCTTCTGTCGGCATGGTATATAAAACAGGTTTTTCCATTTTCTTCTGTACTTGATACCCCAGACTGAAGAGATGATCCAACGACTGGAAAATATCCTGTCGGTGCCTGGAACAGTGGATGAGCAGCTATTCATCACAGATGTCCTTTTCCCAGAGGTGTGCTATGAGGATATGTACAAAATTAACATTTGGAACACTAATTACTTTTACATTAAACACGAGTTATGTCATAGGCCTCTAAGAGCTACGAGTGCCAATACACTCTGGAGAACATTATTTGGAGAATACATATCACACTTGCTTACAAATGTAAGCATGCCTTCCTACAAACAGTAATGTAGCTGTTAGAATCAAAACTGTACTACACAAGTAATCCATTTAAGGGAAAACAGATGTTTCCAAAGAATGAACACTTCATTGTGGTTGAAGCTGTAAGTTTTTCAAATGCTTCTGATTGTTATTGGAATTGTTTTTATTATAATAATAATACTTATAATTTTTTGTGTAGGTTTTAATTCAGTGGTTGCAAACCAAATGCAACATGTGCCGACACATAGCGGAATCTGTACTTCTGCAAAAAACATCATCCAACGATAAAAGGTATAGAACATTGTTTGCGTTGTGGGTATGCACCTATTAGCTACATCATTAAATTAATTCAGCCACTCGTGGCATGTAGCGGTTTTGCAGATCAAGTTGACATCACTGTAGTGACGCAAAGTGGCCCAGGTTAATTTATAGATTTTCTTTTTCTCCAGAGCTGCAGAGATGACTGCAGACACAGACAGCAAAGAAGAGATGAGATATTATCACCCCCCCCCCTCATAAAAATTAACTGACAAAATCTATCATGATGTGTGTGTTGCAGCCAGAGACTGATGCTGGAATGTAGTTTGACTGACAGAGACTTTATCACTGCACTTAAAGGCCCATTCCGTTGGTTCTGGCGAGAAATAAATGTGCACAAAGTGTTTATTATTGGCACTGAGTGAATGCGCCTTGACGTAACTTAAAAATGGCGACCAGGGGCGTTTCTCTCCGACCAGCCGTTCAGAAGATACATGGAAAAACCGCAGTTTCGAAGGGGATAGCATTTCCCGCCACAGCTAGAGGATGTGACGTCTGCGCGCGTTCATGAGCCTCTTGTCCTAGATGCCGGCTAACAGGAAATGGCTAAAGTAGCTTTTAACGTTACGTTCGTCGCTAGCTGCTAGCAAAAGGAAACAACAACACAGACTCCAGAAAAAGTCCACACTAAATAAATAAATAAATATTTATCTAATGAAGCCCGTCTGGCCAGACAGCAGCAATGTGACCGACATCGAGGGAAACTAGAGTCAGGACTGTGTTTTCGGTTCATGAAGGGAACTTGCTGCTTGTAGCTACTGTAATGTGGTTTTGACCAGATAACGTTAGCTGTTTGCTAATGGATTTTCAAGATTCAAGATTTTTACTGTCACTCCGTAGTACAAGTATCTGACCACCTGGTCAGAAACTCTGCTAACATTACCGTCTTGTGTGAAGTAATGCAACCCTAACGTTACTACCGTTATGCTTATGGTCATGGAACATTATTGTTTGACTGCATTTAGCTGCGGTGGTGGTTATAACCATAACGTTAGCTTGATGCTATACGCGGCTAACTAATAGATTTAGCTATATTTATAGAAATGACCACCAGCCCCACTAATAACGTTACTGTCTTGTGTTGATAATGAATCTAACAGTTGGAAATATGCCTAACGTTAGCCTACTGTCTGTTATGCTTACGGTACATTGTTTGACTGTTCAGTTTGGTCAACTCCAGGCATTACACGGTACCGTACATACATGAGTATCCATTTCCCCGCAACCAGCAGGCTCTGACTGCAGTGGGACTGCACATAGTTAACTCATTGAGTGCCAGCCACTTTTGGAGAACGCCAGAGTTTTCAGAGCGTTTTCAGTGATTTCTCGAGGCCCACAGAATATTGTGTGATATTACTATGTAAACACCGAACACGCACAAAGAACGAGCTGGCTCTATTGTATCATCAGCAAAAAAAAGTGTATTGATACCATTTTCCGTTCTTTAGTTATGAGCCGGAGAAGATAGGTCGTTTTGAGCAAATACAGGCGTTTCAAATTATTAGCTGAGATATTCCGCCTTTTGTGAAATGAAGCATTTCAAGCACATTCACGGACTCTGAAGATAATATTTTCTGATGTAGTGACGTGGTGTAGTTGTGTGATGCCCTGCGTGCCCCACCCCCCTCTCCCCCCCTCCCCCCCTCAACTGCAAACTCCTCCCTCCCCACACTAACACACAGCCACTCTATTTTCGGAGCGCTCCGTGCCTCCGTTTTTGTTCCCAGCGCACACGGAAATGCCAAACGAGACTGCAGGGAAAGGTTTCGCCCTTCGGCGTCGGGTGCTGCCTTTCTGGCGGCTAATCGTGTGGATAAACTATGCAGACAGACAGACAGAGGCAGAGGGGCTCAGTTGTGTGCGCGGATTGACTTCTGTTCGCAGCCAACGTCAGCTCCCGACAGAGCAATCTATATGGCTCTGGCTGCAGCATGCATCGGTTTCTCTTTGATCACGGCTTTTTCCAGCTGTTTTCGGGACCTTTCTGTAATCTGGAGAGCACTGTCGCCACCTAATGAGTCCGTAAAATAGGTTATAGACCTCCAATAGCTACAATATTTGTACAGGAGATGCAGAAGGCTTTGATCGACGTCCCACCGTCAAAAAACGCATTGGACGTCGAAAGACGTCCTTGGCACTCTACGTCACTATTTAATTGGACGTCGAAAGACGTCCTTGGCACTCAATGAGTTAACGTTAGCTTGATGCTAATCGCGGCTAAGTAATATTAATTTACATTTATAGAAATTACCACCAGCCCCATTAATAACATTACCGTCTTGTGTGGATAATGAATTTAACAGTCGTAAATATGCCTAACGTCAGGGGTGAAAGTGGTTTGAATTTCTTACAGGAACTATAGGCCTACTACTACCCCAACCTTCATCGTTTCATATTGTTCTCCTCCCGCCCCCAGCTTCATGCATCCCTGAACACACACATCCATTTTTTTAATGCCTGTATGGTGTAGAAATTAGAAACACTTGACAATATGTATAGTGAATTATTTAAACATTACAACAACAGACTCTCCTATGTGGACTATCATGTGTGATTTCAACTCTCCTTTTTGACCAAAACATTTACCACACACTGAACAATTAAATTGTTTCTCTCCTGTGTGAACTATCGTGTCTCTTTAAGTCTCCTTTATGGCAAAACATTTACCACTCACTGAACAATTAACTTGTTTCTTTCCTGTGTGAACTACTGTGTCTCTTCAAGTCTCCTTTGCCAACCGCCATTAAACAACAGAGGAAGACATTTCACGAGCACTGACACTTCACTCACTGTATTATCACTCCGCTTCACAGCTGCTCTATCATTGCCTATATTACATCCAGCCTGTTAGCTGCTAGACTCAGCTCTCAGTCTTAATCCATTTCACTACCTTTGGTGGTTAGGTGGCGCTGTTGGCGCCGCTCACCAAACGTCTGGAAACCGAGACTAGTTAGCTGCTGATTTACTCCACAAAGTAAAACCGTTTTCAAAATATGCGTTATTTTGATAAACAGACCTCACAACGGGGCTCTATAGAGTTACGTGTGTCTAGTACCATTATTAATACATCATAAAGATAATGCTGTTTCTGGTAGTTTGCTAAAATACTAGTGCTAATCTGTTAGCGAGCTATCGGGCAAGCTTCTTCTTCTTCTGCTACTTCTAATAGCTCTGCAGCAGACTAGATGCCTTGAGGCACATCGCTGCCTCTCACTGGTTGGAAATATTACTGTTTCTGCTTGCTTGGGAACACTAGTGCAATCCTGGGTGGAACTGTTTTTGTTGGCGGAGGCAAGCGAGACTAGTATTGACAGACAGATAGCCGAGTTGCAGCAGCAGCAGCCGCATTCAGAAGCTGCGTGCTTATAGCCTACACACAGCACGGATTAAAACCACAGGTCTAAAACACTGCATTTGAACAATTTAGAAGCAATTTATGAGAGAGACTACATGTTGTTTATGTTAACCTAATGACATAACGTCAGCCATGTGTTTCCTGGTTGGAAATTATGCGATCGATCGTATAGTATTCTGCACTCTGCAGCAATCGGATTTTGATTGACAGGCAGCTGCATGTCTTCCCCCAACGGCGTTCAGGCACGGAAAGTCTTACAGGAACTGCGCACCGGACGGTTCCGGCCCACTTTCACCAGTGCCTAACGTTACTGTTATGCTTATGAAACATTGTTTGATTGTTCAGTTTGGTCAACTCCAGGCATTACACGGTACCGTACATAAAGGGAAAGCAGGCTATTTCCTGGCTTGTGCTAACATGACTTCCCCGCAGCCAACGCAAGCCAAAACACGGCCAAACATGCCACAATAACGTCCCCTAATTCATCCAGAATCCTTCCTGGGCATCTCGAGGCTGATCTGACCGATAAATTGTCCAGGTTGCCGTTTTCAAGTGACTTTTATGAGTTAACGTTACAAAGCAACCAACACCTCTGCTGTTGCCAGGCAACTGCTTGTGCGCATGCGAGTATGGTGCCCGCGCGTCAGCTCGTTCACACGCTGCCTGCAGTTACACTAACGGCCACCGGCGTCAGTAATAGTGAGTATTGACGGATTGGGCCTTTAACAAAAACTAAGCTTCTTACAATGAAAAGCAAAACAAAACAACATAGTTCTTATTTTAGTCGTCAAATTTTATTTGTATAGCACATTTCATACACAAGGCAACACAATGTGCTTTACATACAGGGATAATACAATGTAAAAAAAAGCAGAGAAATACAATTGTCTCTCACACACACACACACACACACACACACACACACACACACACACACACACACACACACACGGCTATTCATAGGCTGTCATGAAAAGATAGGTTTTTAGCCTGCTTTTAAAAGTGTTCAGTGTGGGGGCCTCTCTCAGGTCCCTAGGCAGGGCGTTCCATCTTTTTGGGGCATAAGCAGCATTTTATTCAACATTAATATACTACCACACTTTCTTCTTTACAGTGGGTAGATTTGCTACTGAGAGACGCCATGGCTGCAGCTAACTGGTGCAGAGAAACCAAATTTGAAGGAAGAGTTCAAGTTCCCGCTATCCTTTCGATGGACAAAGAGGAGCTGACTCAAGCCTTCCAGGACTTGCAGGACTTTGATGGAGAATATGATGAGGATATTCCAGCAGACCTTTTTACTTTTGTCTTTCAAGAAAGAGATGATTATGAAAAGTTCTTGGTTGAACTCGTGGACAAAAAGCAATACAGAGTTTTTGCAAGGTTTGAGGAAACCTGAGAATGAACATTTTATTTATGATTATATTCATTTCTCCAATTACTTTAGGGCCCTTGAAATGAAGGGACTATGTATGAAAATTGTATACCCTGTAAATACCCTCAAAGTAAAGCTAAAAGTCTGCACTTCAATTGCATCTCAATCATTTCATTTCAAATCCATTGTGGTAGCGTATGGGCCAAAATTATGAAAATTGTGTTACTGTCCAAAAATTCCCGGACCTTACTGTATGTGGTTGTACGTGGAGTTTTGTATTTGCATTTTGCTGGATGTGAATGTCTTTATTTGGGCTCTGAGCAGGTCTGATGGGCAGAGCACTGTACCTACACCGGCACCCACCACAACAAAGAGTCCAACACAAAGTCCACATAAGCACTTTAAAAAAAAATCTAGTGGTATTGTGGAGCTTGACTGCCACCCCCACCCCCCCGGCCCCCGTAAACCTGACCATACTCTGAACTATATCACAGGCACCAGCCACTTCAAACAGACTTTGAATAGCACCGTATACAAACTGTGCAATAACTGCCTCTCATATCTACCTACTTACTATTTATTGTCTTGTTTTGTTAGTATGCAAGCTTGTTTGTTAGCTTTTACATTCTTATATTTCATATTTTATATTGACAGTTCTTACAATTTCCACATTATATAGTATTTGGGTGTAATACACCTTTAAAACTGTAAGTACTATAGCATTTGGGTCAAATACACCTGTAAAATTATGGAAACAGTGCCCCTACAGGTCAGTGGTAGCAACAGCTGCCAGTATTTGAAAGTGGCAGCTAAAAACTAAGTAATGTAGTATTTGGGTGTAATACACCTTTAAAACTAAGTAAGCAACTGCTGCCAGATCTGCTGTCAGTAGTTGAAACTGGCAGCGGGAAACAGCGCCCCTACAGGTACTGGCAGCAACTGCTGCCAGCAACTGCTGCCAGTAGTTGAAATTGGCAGCGGGAAACAGCGCCCCTACAGGTACTGGCAGCAACTGCTGCCAGCAACTGCTGCCAGTAGTTGAAATTGGCAGCGGGAAACAGCGCCCCTACAGGTACTGGCAGCCTGCCAGTATCTGCTGCCAGAAAACCTGCCGCTGCCACTAATTGAGCCAGGCCTCTCTCCTCTAGGTATCACTACCATCCGCTCAGCGACAGCAGGGCCACCACCTGCCAAACCACCTGAAGTGCGGGGAACGGGGCCGGCTCCATTTGAGCCTGCGTGAGACACATCCCTCTCTCTCTCTCTCTCTCTCTCTCTCTCTCTCTCTCTCTCTCTCTCTCTCTCTCTCTCTCTCTCTCTCTCTCTCGAGACAGCCGGTCATTGTCCGCTTTAAGCTGTGCCACTAGCTCTCTGAGCTGCTGTACTTCCTCTCCCATCGTGACCCGCGTGAATGTGCACTGCACCCCATAACCTCAAACCAGGGTCCCGCGTTCGAAACCGGCACGGTTCCTGCTGCTCTGTCTCCACTGCTGCCTCCAAACCAACAAACCAAACCTGTAAAATAAAAAATGTTACGACACAAAATGTAGAATGTAGAGCAAAACAAGTCAAAGGAAAACAATGGAAGTCACGTCTCTGTCCTGCCGACCAACGCCAAAATGTGACCAGGTCATAAAAGAGCGACAACGCCACCTGGGGAATTGCGCCCCAGAAATACCGAAAATGGTTAACTGAATGTACACTTGGATACCAAAAAGGCAAACAGATTCAAAACACACTGGACAAGAGACGGACTTCCACAAATATCATTTAAAGTTTATTTTCCTTTGACACAGGTTTAAAACCAGAGAGACACAATAAAACAGTTTCATACAAAAATATATTTATTTTTGTTCAGTACTGGTTGGGGTTACACCATAGGCTATAATTACCACGTTAATCAAACGAAGGTAAAGGCTAAGCGATCACCTCCTGGAGATACACAGCGCAAGGGGCTTACACGCCATGGTCAGACTACAGAAAAGGCAGATCAAAATGAAATACTCACAACAAAATCACAAATCAAACCACCCAGTGCTTTACCAAATGAGTAGAAGGGGAAACAGTGCCGCCACCAAAAGTCTGAGTCTGCCTTACGGTGCCCAAACGCCTGTGAAGGAGGGAGACAAAGAGCAATTAGCCCACAGCTTTAAATAGTGGTGTGCTGTAATAGCCTATGTGACTAAACCAGACAATACAACTCACAACAGAAAATAAACAGACATCATTCCATCACTCCTCACACACACACACACACACACACACACACACACACACACACACACACACACACACAGTTGGCGTATGAGTAGAGCTATTATAATAGGACAGATACAACAAAAGAAAAAGAAACAAACTAATGGAACTTAATTAATAAGTTGTGGTGTTGCTGGGTTGGAGCACCAGTTGCTATACAGCATACAGTATAGCAGGGGCGGACTGGGAAAATAATTCAGGCCGGGCATTAGATACCAAGCAGGCCTGGCCGATACGGGCCGACGCACGTGCCGGCGTCCGAAGGGCGGCGGCGAAAAATTTGGGCCGTTTGAAGCCCAATTTGGGCCGTTTGAAGCCAGATTTGGGCCGTTTGAAGCCCAATTTGGGTCGTTTGAAGCATGATTTGGGCCGTTTGAAGCCCAATTTGGGCCGAGTCCAATTTTACAATGAGATGCACCCACTTCAACCCTGAATAAAGTAATAAAACCACTAGTAAACCAGTAGGCGCCGCCTGGCCTGCTGTTCAGTGAGTGGCCTGACTGCGGGCACCAAAAAAAAAAACGCCGATGCAGCTTCCCGCAGGGCAGGAGAGGGAACGTGGGAACCACAGCCGTGGCTTACCCACTATACAGCAGAACAGAGAGCACAGCAACGTCATATTACCTATGGGCCAAATATAAGCCAATTAAGTACAGAATGAACCAGCTTACCAGACAAAGCGAGCTGCCTCACGCAAGGCTCGCCAAGGTTCACCAGGTTTCGGGGTTGAGGAAAACCAGGCACCCGCCCCGCTCTAGAGGTAAACCTTGACGGCCGCTTCCTCTCACAGCAAGCAGCCCTGCCGCGCTGGACGGGGTCAACTGTAGAAGACGCTGTAAAGCGGGGACCAAAGGCATACTGTAAACCCCAGTAGCAACATGAAAGTACATGACGTAAAGGTACATAATAGCTGGTGCCTACAGGGATTCCGCTAGACATTTTCCCAGACGGCCAGTGCAGCCGGTAACGTTCCAAAATTCCGGCCATATGGAATATTTACCGGCCACTATTGTCATTAAGAGGCCGATGTCACAGCAAGAATATTTAATTGGTCGGCACGTCGTTCTCGGTAAGGACGTTTTCGTTATTGAAACAGACAACATGCATGCATGCTCCTACTGTAGCCTATCTATCTGCATTTGCAGACACTCATGAACCCATATCTTCTGGACATTGACTTGATGAAAAAACAATGTAGCGTTAGCTAAAAGTAATAAGTGCGACAGTGTCAGTGCAGACAGCGCACAACTTGAATCTCCAGCAATAGGCTACGCACCTTAATCTTTCCCACTCAACACCTGGCACCTGCCGCAGCTCTCCTGCACTCGTTCTTGGCTCCCATGTGGCTTCATTTGTGTTAAGCATTTTGATTAATCTCCTCATTATACGAGTCGGGCAACAAGCGCGAGCCATTGATTGATTGATTGATTCGCCCGACGTAGCTAAAAAGGCTTTTTACCTCCGCTAAATTGACCGCTATACGTCGGGTCTCTTTCGCTTTTGACGGCGGCAGGCACGCTTCTGTTTCTTTGCTGCCGTCTTGCTGGCCTCGGCTGAAGTAGGCTACTTGTTGCATGATCTCGATTAAAAAAAGGACTGGCCTAGCAAGGGATGTCTGTTTTGACATTTCAGTTTCCTCCTGTGTGTTTCCTCACAGCGGGTCCAGCGCTGGGCGGCGGGACTGCTGCTTGTGCGGCTTTTAAACGGCGCTCTACAGTAACAAAAGCGTCTGCTATATTTTTCTTTTTCACAAACACTCAACATACGGGGGGGCGGAAAAAATCTGATGTAATAAGTCTCTATTTAAGTCGTAGCTTATTGGCAACATCATTTAGGCTATAGGTCACACAATATTAGGCTATTTTATACAAGGAATTTATTTATTTGGCATATTTTCAGCCGGCCACTTGAACCGGTGACCTTTCAATTTGCCGGCCCACGGCAACAAATACCGGCTAAAAGCCGGCAATTGCCGGCTAACGGAATCCCTGTGCCTACCGTGTATTTTCGGGACAGAAAAATATAGGCTACTGGGCTGGCGTGTGATAGCCGCTCCAGTCTCTGCCACCGTGCTGAATGCCAGGTAGAGAACGAGTGTGTGTTGGCCACGCAGCCGACACACCTGCACAGTCAACACGAAGACAACAGAACACTCGTGGCACTCACAGCAGAACGCTCACAGCAGACGCAGCAAGAGCTGACATGAAGTAAAAAGATTTAGCGACAAAAACATGACAGACAGCAGTCAAGTGTAAGTAGGCTACTATTTTACATATTTACTGCTCGTGTGTCACGAAGCTAAGATGATAAAATGTATGACTGTTAGACATACCAATTCACCTCATTAAGTGATGATGCACTCGGATATTAAGTAATTTCGGCAGTTTGTTAAACAAGTTACTAGTCGGTCATCAAAATTATCTGGCTTTTCTCACTGGAAAATAATCAATTTTTTGTTATGGTCGGATGAACACACTGAGCTCCTCATAAAGTGGAGGAATGAGAACGAGGAACTCTTCACTGGCAAAAGAAATGCTGCAATGAAAGGATTTGAGTGAGTGACATTATTATGTGCTGAAATGTGATAAAAGGAGCATTTTATGCATGTAAGCCAATTATTCATGGCACATGTAACGGTGCCCAGAAGTGATGTCACGCAGACTCAAAACGGGTGTTACACATTTTAATGGTAGATTCTGTAAAATGCCAAAAACAATAATATATTTAAGACAGACGATCACTACGGCTTCTGTTACCAGTTCCTGTACAGAGATCTCATGGTCTGACCATGTATTGTTAAATAATAATAAAATAATCACAACAACAAAACATCATGAATGGATTTAGATGACTACACCTCTTCTTTCATTCTTCAGAGGCTAACATGTTTTCTACAATAAATCATCTCTTATACACTAACATCCTGTAACATTCGGTAACACTATTACACATACACATTACAAATAATACTATGGACTATGGCTATTGTTGATACTAGCTACGGGGACTCCCTCGCACGAGGGCTCATTAGACTTGCGCCCCAACTCGGCAGTCTGGTACTGTATTCACATTAGCTATTGGCGGCTAACGGCTAATCCCCATTTATCCCAAACAGTTCAAAACAACAACACAACATAATATATACGAGTGGCCCAAATATACGGGGTAACATCTCTCTCTAACACAGGGTACCTAAACAAAACCACCAGCTTACCTGTAAAATGCCAAAAACAATAATATATTTAAGACAGACGATCACTACGGCTTCTGTTACCAGTTCCTGTACAGAGATCTCATGGTCTGACGTGCTCGCGCGAGAGTACCGTCCGCAACCCCTGACCCTCTCTACACAGACGCTGCTGACATAGTGATGCTGCCACTTGCTGGCGATATACTGGTGCTACAGGACTCTATACTATGAATAATAAACAAATAAAACAAATATCGTACCCTGAAAAGCATCGCAAAACTGTTCACATTCCGACATGACATTCAAACATTCATTCCTATAATCATTCTACTTAACATGTATACATTCTGATATAACAAACAACATTCATTCAACCTATTATTCAACCCATTGCGCCACACACACACTACTGCCTGTTACAGTTCAGTTAATCAGTATCACTCAGCCTGACACATACTGATATAATACTACTGTACATAATACTGCTTTATACCTCATACTTTCTGCTACTTCTTTTTATATCACATACCTTATATACATATGCTTAACAGCTAATTCATATAATTCATACTCTGTTTTGTTCACTGTCTATGCTACATCCTACACTTCTCACTGTCTTTTCAGTCTCCCAGCAAAATAATGTCACACAAGTATAATCGGAGTGACAATATACATCTTTAATCTTGTTGGGTTCCTCATAGGACGTTTGTAGTTAACAACAGCCTCCAGGAGAAGGTCCAGCCTGGCTGGGTGAAAAAAAAGTGGGAGAATTTAAAGCAGAAATACAAGGTCAGTTACAGGGTTCTGTTTTTGCATTTGATTATTATTGACTATGTTTTAGTAACATGAATTGTCTTGTTCTTGCAGGATCTGAAGTCTCTCAAAACAGGGATAAACACAGAGGGAGGAGAGACAACAGCAGCGTCCTGGAAGTGGTATGAGAGGAGATGAGGAGGCTAGGAGGAGAGAGGAGAGGACAGAGGAGCATTTCTTGGCCCTGATGGAAGCGTTATCCAATAAATTTTGATGTATTTATGATCATTTATTTATTTATTTATTTAAGTCATGTGTTCCTTTTAAAGAAATTAATCAGCTAGTTTATGTTCATCAGCTTCCTTTCAAGTATCTTTCAATCAACACAGTTGATTTTTTTGTTTCCTTCAAGAAACGTTTTTACATAGTTGATGTTTTTATGTTTCCTTTTTGAAACAGTTTCATTTATGCATTTCACTGCATAAATATTGTTTACTCAACTCACCTATCTATTATGTGTTCCATTATGACTCAGTCAATATACTGTGTACTGAGTGTTGAATAATTGACAGGGGCACTGAAACGCTGTAACTGTTGACATGGCTTCAAGGTTAGATGTGGGACAAAGTGAAGCATGGATCACATGGAACACAATACACAAGTCATGACTGATTATCGGAAGATAATTAATAATTGCATGTTAAAAATCATGCATAGTGGTTATTGGGGAAAATAAATATCCTTCCATAAACATCATACCATAAATCAAATTAATACCATCTTGCCATTAATTAATTGAATAACACCATACTATCAAAGAACAAAAACATATTAACATAGGTTTGGCTGTGGTAAGGTAATATAAGGATCTATAAACTAATAATCATGCTCCTGCAGAGCTGGAATGCAGTGGAGAGGGGCAGACACTGGTGCAGCCAGGAGATCTCTGACACGCTCGCCAGGCTCCTGTGTCCTGTGTTCTGGCTCTGGCCCTGGCCCATCGTCCCCTGCTTCATCCTCCTCAGGCTCCATGATGTCACCGTTGTCTACACAGAGGTTGTGCAGGATGGTGCAGCAGGTGATGACAGCTGGGGCAAAGGTGGGGCTCACCTCCAAGGTCTTGAAGAAAATGGACCTCCATCTCGTCTTCATCATGCCAAACGACCGTTCGATGATGTTCCTGGCCCTGGACAGCACGCTGTTGTACCTGGCCTGCACAGGATTCAGGTTAGGTGCACGGTAGGGTGTCAGCAAGCGGATGGGGGCAGCCAGACAGGGGTACCCGCCATCCCCTATGATGCACCGTCCATCTGGTGGGTACTGCTGCTGGAGGTACACAGGGCTGTTCTTCAGCACACGTGAATCGTGGACAGAGCCTGGAAATCCACAGCAGACATCCACGTATTTTCCACGATGATCGCAGATGGGCTGGAGCTGGATGGAGTAGAACAGCTTCCTATTGAGGTAACAGTTCTCATCTGCTGTACGAGGCTTTATTCTAATGTGGCACCCGTTAATGGCACCAACTACCACATTGAATTGAGCAAATCATGCCAACCGGGCGAAGCCATCACCCACATCATCTATTTCGTCCCCTTGAGGAAAGTGAACGATCCTTTTCAGGAGCCCAACCACTGTCCAGGTGACTCTGTGGACCATCCTATGGACCGTCGTTTTGGGGATGTCAAAAGCCGTTGACACGACCCTATATGATGCTGCATGGGCAAGCCAGAAGAGGAAGGTGAGGACGTGGATGTCTTTGACCCAACCATGGTCAGCCTCAAGGGTCAGAGCAGCAGCTGTGAGTGCAGCGATGGACTCCCTGCTCATGCGGAGGTCACGGCGGAGGTCACGGCGGAGGTCAGACTCCCGATCCAGGAACAGCCGCAGGATTGGCACGTTGGGGTTGGGGTTGGCATATGTTCTGTTAAATAAATGAATCCAATATTCTGCATAAGCCTAATTTGAATTCCTGTAAAATCTCATTCTGCCTGTTTTATATTGTTACAACTAATCTCAATTATGCCAACACTGATAATGATGGTGATACAGCTACACTTCCTTTCATACATGGTTTATTTAATTTGAGATACTTGCACTACATATTAGGGCTGCAATGATCTGATTATATACTGTCACATATACAGTTTTTGCAAGAATATGGTTACAACATTCAATTTTATTATGATTGCAAAGAGTATACGTACTGATTCAATGTTAGGGTTCAACTATGACTACAATAGAAGATTCTTCCAGTATAGGCAGTGGGGTAAGTGTGGTATATAATGAATGAATATGAATACCATGGGCCAGGTATGAGCAGTATACACTAGTGAATCTATAAATATAGTAAAAGTCAAATATAATGTAGTTAAGAATGTGCAAGTATGTTACACTACAAATAAAAGTAATGTGAATATAAGGCTGCTTCACGTGCAGACAGAATACAGTGACAGCAGCTGCTGAGCTGTAAATATATTTAACAACAAACATCTGCCAGCAACAGAGAGCTATGTGTGAGGGGGGCTAATATGCTACTGGTGACTACTTCATACATAAGGGTTAATGCCCGACGAGGTGTACATTATCACTTTTTAAGGGACGACGCTGAAGCGAGAACCGCGCCGAGGCACAGCCGAGGACCGGTTGCTTCAGCGAAGTCCCTTAAAAAGTGATAATGTACACCTCGAAGGGCATTAACCCGCTTATACCATGGTCACGACTCACTTGCCAACAAAACAAGACCAGTCATTTATATTTCCATGTGTAATAAATAAAGCAAAATTCTGCTGTTTAAATGGCTGTTATTCATAAGTCAAAGTCTTCCGCGATATAAAATAGTCCCTCCCAGAGCCGTATAATAGAAGAGTTCCGACATCTCCATTCACTCCAATGGACCAGTTTTTTTCCAGGAAGTAGAAAGTGGAACTATTGAGTGAAAAAAGCAGCACTGTCGAGTTGCAGCTAAATAGACAGTTTGTGTTGTACTTTGAAAGGGTTTTTCATCCCTTGAATCAAATTGTACATTATCAGCTTTATTTTAGCATGCAAAAGTAGCGCAAGACCCATTCCTGGCTGTTCATTGGCTAATGAGTCTCGCATTTTGGTCCTCCGCTGACGCCACTCTTTTACTAGAGGACACTAGTCCCTCCCACCTTCCTGGCAACAGGGAACCAGGCAGCGCCTCCGTTTTAAAGCCGACACAAACGTTAACTTTATCACAGGAATGCGGGTGTTTTGCGTTCTACATTAAATTAAGACATTACCGTTTGCCGTTTGGGCGCTTGCTTTATTTTGTATGTTACATATGTATTGGCCAAGTATATTAACATTTACGGGCGAGGAAGTGAAAGCAGTCAGGGCGACCAGAGCGATTTAGTCGGAGAGTTGCGTCAGCGGAGGTCGAAAATGATTAACCATGGAGCCAAATGACTAGCCAGGAAGGGGGCTTGCGCTACGTTTGGATGCATAAATAAAGCTGATAATATACGATTAGAATTTTTTAAACGTCTGACCCTTTCAAAGTACATCACAAAGGGTCCATTTTGCTGTAACTTGATAGCCCTTGCTTAATCCAGGACCTTACTTCTTGTAACTTTTGTGAGGTAAAAAAACGGGTCCATTGGAGTGAATGGAGATGTCGGAACTCTCCATTATAGATCGCTCTGCTCGCAATGAAGATTCTGTCAGGAGGGAAATCTCCGAAACAAAAATCTAAATTGTAAATAAGAGTTATTTTTGATAAACTGAGCACACAGGGTGATTTAAATACTTACTTTGACCGACTATTTTTTTTTCTCGACTTACAAAAGTCCCATATTAACCCTTAACGGTGGTATAGAGCTCAAACAGCTCTCTTGATACCACTGTTGAAACTATGGTGCATTGATATGAATGGTGAACAGACCATTTGACTGAACTACTTTACTAGGTGTACATTATCACTTTTTAATGTACACCCTGCAGCCAATCAGAATCGAGTATTCACCCAGACCATGGTATAAAGGCTATTATAAAACGGCTCTCTCAAATCAAGCAATCTGATTGGTTCACAGCCATTGTATAATTCCAGTAACCAAGTTCAATAACCCATGGCCATGGGTTATTGGTTGCCATGGCAACTCTCTTACTAAAAGGCAGCGCTGCGCTCGAGCCAAACAGCTTTCTCCTGATCTGCTGTATGGAGGGTCACTAGTCGGACGCATGATGGCGCAACTCTCTTACTAAAAGTACCTCAAAAACAAAATGGCGGAGACAGCTTTTCAGATCCTTGTGAATCGATCTTCGCTTATAACTTTACTAATACTTCGCAGAAAATGATGTTTTGTACAAGAATAGACGCGGGCTAATGTCTTAACCCCTCTCTCGCGCGCCCTCACTCTCAACCCCGCATTTCTAAATAAGACGTAACGTTACTTGGTGTGGGCATATGGCTCTGGTGTCGGGCTTTGTAAAAAGTCCAGGCAAGCGCCAGGATTGGCCAATGTCGACTTCAGTCTCCAGAACGATCCAATCAAATCACCCGCACGTCTATCTTCTTGCTAGAGGTCCCGCCTTACAGTAGTGTTTCAACTGACTCTCAGAATACTATGCCAGTCGGACTTATAGTGTTATTATTATTATATTATTATACTTGGAACCCTTTTATAAAAGCAATATAGCACTCGAGCAGCATGTGTTGTGGAATATATCCCCCTGCTCAGTTGTTATCCCACTCGGCCTGCGGCCTCGTGGGATAACAACTGATCAGGGGGATATATTCACCACAACACACTTGCTCTCGTGATATATTGCTTAATTATAAAACGGCTCTCTCAAATCAAGCAATCTGATTGGTTCACAGCCATTGTATAATTCCAGTAACCGAGTTCAATAACCCATGGCCATAGGTTATTGGTTGCCATGGCAACTCTCTTACTAAAAGGCAGCGCTGCGCTCGAGCCAAACAGCTTTCTCCTGATCTGCTGTATGGAGGGTCACTAGTCCTTACAATGAGTCATTATGGACGCATGATAGCGCAACTCTCTTACTAAAAGTACCTCAAAAACAAAATGGCGGAGACAGCTTTCAGATCCTTGTGAATCGATCTTCGCTTATAACTTTACTAATACTTAGCAGAAAATGATGTTTTGTACAAGAATAGACGCGGGCTAATGTCTTAACCCCTCTCTCGCGCGCCCTCACTCTTAACCCCGCATTTCTAAATAAGACGTAACGTTACTTGGTGTCGGCATACGGCTCTGGTGTCGGGCTTTGCAAAAAGCTCTCAGCTTCTCAGCAAGCGCCAGGATTGGCCAATGTCGACTTCAGTCTCCAGAACGATCAAATCACCCGCACGTCTATCTTCTTGCTAGAGGTCCCGCCTTACAGTAGTGTTTCAACTGACTCTATCAGAATACGATGCCAGTCGGACTTATAGTATTATTATTATTATTATATTATTATACTTGGAAACCGTTTTATAAAAGCAATATAGCACTCGAGCTGCGTGGTGTTGTGGAATATATCCCGCTGATTATCAGCGGGATATATTCTCCACAACACACTTGCTCTCATGCTATATTGCTTAATTATAGGCTTGTTATTGTTTACGTGAACACGTGAATAACTATGATAAAAACACTGACAGAAATATGCACGTTACTATACTGTTAAGAATGAGACTGCATGTAAGTATCATCACGTCAGTTTATTAGAAACAACAACATACATTACAATATAACAGCAACAGAGCTCTCCGGAGCCTCCGACGGTGCGCACGTCTCTGGAGAGCTTGGCGAGAGGCGATGCTGCTTCTCAAATATGTATTTAGATCGCCAGGCATTTTGACAGGTTTGAGCACAAACAAACTCAAATGTGGCGCTGCGGACGTTGGTGGAAGTGAGCAAGAGGTCGGAGTTCAGGAAGCTCACGTGACGACAGATGTAGTGTGTCCCAATATGCATTTTGCATGCATGCTGCACACTACACTCCATACTTTGTGAGGGCAGCGGCATACATACTAAAAGAAATAAGTACAAGTATGGGTAATGGAACGCAGCCCAGGAATAAGGTGAATACCTAAACTCTTCCCCCCCTCTCTGTCAGCCATGAAGGTGATGCAGTCCTACAGTGTGGTGAGCAACAACGGCACGGCTCGCCTCCAGTGTTTCATGCGACCCCAGCCCGCCTTCCCCGCCCAGCCCCCCTCCACGCCCCAGGCCCGGCCCGCCTTCCCCGCCCAGCCCCCCTCCACGCCCCAGGCCCGGCCCGCCTTCCCCGCCCAGCCCCCCTCCACGCCCCAGGCCCGGCCCGCCTTCCCCGACCAGCCCCCCTCCACGCCCCAGGCCCGGCCCGCCTTCCCCGCCCAGCCCCCCTCCACGCCCCAGGCCCGGCCCGCCTTCCCCGCCCAGCCCCCCTCCACGCCCCAGGCCCGGCCCGCCTTCCCCGCCCAGCCCCCCTCCACGCCCCAGGCCCGGCCCGCCTTCCCCGACCAGCCCCCCTCCACGCCCCAGGCCCAGCCCGCCTTCCCCGCGCAGCCCCCCTCCACGCCCCAGGCCCGGCCCGCCTTCCCCGACCAGCCCCCCTCCACGCCCCAGGCCCGGCCCGCCTTCCCCGCCCAGCCCCCCTCCACGCCCCAGGCCCGGCCCGCCTACCCCTACCCTGTCCGGGAGGAGCTGCGTGTCTTGCTGCTGAAAGGCCTCCACGACTCCGAGGAACTCTGCACCTCTAACATCAACTTCCCCGAGCGGAGAGAGAGAGGCCGAGAGGAAGGAGAGGTGAGGCACCGGGTGGAGGGATGCATCCACAGATATAACTTGATTTTATAAAGAACTTGTCTAAAAGCAGTGTTTACAAAGAGGGAATAAAACAGGAATATTATGAGGAGATAAAAGTAGGAAAAGCAATCAAGAGGAAATAGGTTAAAAGAAGAATTGTTTGCAAAACAAAAGCTAAAGCACATGTTGCCTATTTTCTACATCTCTATGAAGCCCATTTCCAAACATAAGACACTGATTATCCACACACACAGTATACCTTTCAGTTGTGACAATCTCCTGAAACGCACTTATTGCCATTCGATAGGAATCCAAATATCCAAAAGAAATTAACTGAGTAGAGATTAGAAGTGCATGACATTAACTAACTGAGTAGAGAAGTGCATTACATTAAGTAACTGAGTAGAGTAGTGCATTACATTAAGTAACTGAGTAGAGTAGTGCATTACATTAATTTAAGTAACTGAGTAGAGAAGTGCATTACATTAAGTAACTGAGTAGAGTAGTGCATTACATTGAATGAGTAAGAACAAAACTAGTTTAAAAGTGGACAATAACACATTCATAAAAGCGACAAAAGTACATTTTAAGAAGTAATTTAAAAGTTCTTAAAAAGCATCCGACGGCCCACAGGTGGGCCGCCACACATTAAAACATCTTCCCTGCCCTCTGCTGGCGCCCATTGTCTTAGTATATAGTGAAGCAACATACCGTTTGAAAGGTAAGCTTGTCGTCGTTTGATTGACACCATGCTTGGCCTACAATTGACGCTGAAAATGATTGACAGTTCGAGTAGCCACTAAAATTCTGAAAAAGCCATGTGCTTGCTGAAGGAGTCACTTCAACATGAAGCTCTGTATCTCGCTGCGTAAGACCTGCGTAAAGTCACGCTGATATTTCCACACGTGTGCGCTAATTAGATGGTCGGTGCGTAACCGTGCGTAAACCAGCTTGTAGCTTGCTTCTCGACTGTTCTCTCTCGTTTTATGGTTTGGTGTGAGTTTGGTGGAGTTGGGATAATGTCAAAAACAACTTTTACAACTGGAGACCCATTGGAACTTGTTCTCAAAGCAGAGAGACTGCGAGGAGGAAAACGAAAGCGACCAATTTGTAGATTGGGCGAGGGCGAAGGAGAGGACATTACACTGGACACGTGAGTATTTTATTATATTACGGTGTTTCTAGGGGTGGGGGGGGAAACAAAAAACAACAACAAAATGCTTGTTAATGCTTGTGAGAAAACTATCTTTTGTTGAATAAAAATATATTATAAAAAAAAAAAAAATTACGGTGTTTCTATATAAATATACTAATGTCCAGCCGGACGGGACATAGATGACGTGAATCTTGACTTGCAATTTGTGCGTTTATTAGAATCAACAGGTCACTATTTGGGCTCTGACCTACAGCCTACTAAAACTACGTGTTTAGTTTAGCTTTCACAAGCAGTACTAAATGAGCATTAGGGTGTGTGTGTGTGTGTGTGTGTGTGTGTGTGTGTGTGTGTGTGTGTGTGTGTGTGTGTGTGTGTGTGTGTGTGTCAACAGGTTACTATTTGGGCTCTGACCTACAGGCTACTAAAACTGTTTAGTTTAGCTTTCACAATTAGCAGTACTAAATGAGCATTAGCGGAAAGGGGTGTGTGTGTTATTGTGTGATCAGCTGATATGTTAGGGTGTGCTGTAAAAAAAAAAAAACGTTTTCTCTAGTTTTGTAAATGACTAAGTGATGTTTATTTTCATATAACAGGCAATCATCTGTTGAAGATGAAGATGAGGAGTGGGAGCCTGTCAAGCAGCCAAGATTGGAGGAGCCGGACAGTGAGGACGAGCCGGACAGTGAGGAGGAGCTCCCTGTCCATTCCCAGAGAGGTTTTGCTGGCAGCAGACGACCGGTCTGACCGGTGGAATGAGGTCAATGATCCAGACATAACACCGCCACAGCCAACTTTCAGACCGGCCAATCCACCAGGACCCCGGCTCATAAATACAGCTACGTACGCACAGCCCCTCCAGCTCTTCCAGCTTTTTTTCACAAACTCTATTTTACAGACAATAGTTCAAAACATATGATGTCATAACATGATTTATGACATCACTGATGTCACAATCCCTATTATGACATCACTGATGATGTCACCATGCCTGACAATATTGATGATTTCACAATGTCTCTTATGACATCTTAGTATCTGTTTCAAATCTTCAGTGTTGATACTTTTGACAACCCTAGTCGGAATAAAAACGGCTTTTCTACCATAGCACTTGTACTGACTCCGTTGTATGCACAAACTTTAGTTTCACAAAGGGGAAAATGCTCAAGATTATGACTGTACGTTGAAGCGTTCAAGAGTTATAGCGTTTTTATCATAGGAATGTGACTGTGGATACCAAATGTCCTTTTTTGAAATTCGCCTAAAAATATCATTAGAAAAACGTGTAAAACACTCATTTTCTGTGTTATTGTTATCAAATTTGGACCTGAACTAGGAAAGACTTCAGGCTATGGCCCCATTGTGTTTTCCAGCTAATAACTGCCAGCTACAGTCATCTGCAGGCATCTGTTTGCAAAATAATTCAGACGAACCCCAAAAAAAAAAACGTTTATTTCAGTGTGGTCAAACCTCGGTAACTCTATGACAGTAGCAGTTGGAGTAGAATTCTGACTGTTGTGGAAGAAATTCTGAGGTGTTTCCTTTCAAAAGAGGCCAAAACTATGCATCAGCTACAAATGGTTCAAGAATAGCTTTCAATTTACAAAATAAATATAGTGCCAGAGGCCACTTACTTGTGCAGTGTGGTGGCCTCAAGCGTATCCAAGGCGACACTCGTTGAGGGAGATAAGAGGAAGGAAAAGTAGGAAAGGTGTTCACAGTTTAAAAAGGAGAATTCATGATCAGAAATCCAGCCCTCTTCTTTAGCTACTGTAAGAAAGTTGTTAAAGTCTGTTTTCATGGCTGGGAGGGGACTTACTGTTAGTTTCTGATAATAGGTGTTGTCGTTGAGCTGACGGTGTGCCTCCAGTATGTATTTATTTTTGTCCAATACAACTATCACATGACAGCAATGACACTTTACTCAGAGCAGAGGGAATTGAACACATACAGCAGACCACAAGAGGGCAGGATCGCCTCAAGAAACTTCTTCAGAGAGAAACTTTCTGGATCTTCAGATTTGATGCTATGGCTCTCCCTGGCTTAAATGAAGAGATCGATTATAGACCCTTTCTATAAATACTGTCCCATTACCAAAAATATTTTTAATTTTTAATCTTTTTCCATACTTTTATTTTGGAATTGGATACCAATCTTTTTCACGTATTCCGGAAACACTTATTTTCCTAACCGGAAGCACAAACTACTACAAGTTCCGTGCACACCTGAGCACACAACTTTTGCCCTGACGAAGGCCATAGCGCCGAAACGCGTAGGCAACCAAACTTTTCCTACCTTTCCTACTTTTCCTTCCTCTTATCTCCCTCAACGAGTGTCGCCTTGGATACGCTTGAGGCCACCACACTGCACAAGTAAGTGGCCTCTGGCACTATATTTATTATTAGTTCCCTTACCAAGAGCACCTTAAACAAACAAACAAACAAACAGACACACATACGACAGAGCACGCCAGCTCCCCCATTTTCAGCTTTCAATTTACTTTGGGTATGCATTGCATAGGCATTTTTTGCAAATTTGGCAGGATGCTTAAGAGGTTAAAGATGCCTAGATGGATGGATGGATGATAGATAGAAGGAGGGAGATGGATGAATAACAAAGATATCAAGTCCAAGAAATGGTGCGCTCAACTCTTGTCTTTAAATCCTTAGGGTGCCGGCCCAGTAGATCATGAAGATAATAGGAGTCTATAGTCAATAGACCACGGCAGCACTCACAAGTAGATTCACACAAAGTTTATTCTGCACAGCAGCAACAACACCGTGGTCTATTGACTATAGACTCATATTATCTTCATGAATAACAAAGATAAACTGCTTTGTTCCTTTGTGGAAATGATTAACTAATTTAAATAAATAACAAAGTGCAACAAAATGATCTATTCTGGAGGGGCGGGACAAGAGAAAAGAGGGGCGGAGCGAGAGAAAAGAGGATTTTGGATAGTGTGATTTGCTTCCGTGTATTGATGTATTTCCTAAGGAAGCAGAGAGTTAGGGCATGCAGCGTCAGTGGGAGGGGCTTATTTGAATACTGTATTAATGAGGTGCAGAGGAAGTGGGAGGGGTTTATTTGAATACTGTATTAATGAGGTGCGGAGGAAGTGGGAGGCGGTGATTTGAATACTGTATTAATGAGGTGCGGAGGAAGTGGGAGGGGCTTATTTGAAAACTGTATCAATGAGGTGCGGAGGAAGTGGGAGGGCCTTATTTGAATACTGTATTAATGAGGTGAGGAGGAAGTGGGAGGGGCTTATTTGAATAGTGTATTAATGAGGTGCAGAGGAAGTGGGAGGGGCTTATTTGAATAGTGTATTAATGAGGTGCAGAGGAAGTGGGAGGGGCTTATTTGAATAGTGTATTAATGAGGTGCAGAGGAAGTGGGAGGACATAAATGTGTTGTTTACCTGTTTTATCTGTTTTATTAACAGCTTTTATTTTGCTTTCATTCTGTTTTTGTCTTTTATTGTTCCATTTAATTGTTGTTATTTTACTTTTTGTCTCCTATAGTTATTATTGTCTTTGGGCTTTCTTTAAACCGTTAAAGCTTCGTCTCCTACCTGACCATGTGGTGTAGGTGGAGTGCCATGGCCGGCTGACAGGGGGTGTTGTGGAGCTGACAGTGTCAGGACTGAAGCCCAGAGACACTGACATCTACCGCTGTGTGATAGAAGTCCTCTACCCCCCACCGTACCTGAGGCTCACCGGCAACGGCACACTCATCCATGTAATGGGTAAGATACACTCTCTCTCTCCCTCTCTCTCTCTCACACACACACACACACACACACACACACACGCACATGCACACGCACACACACAACCATAACCACTCCCTGTGTTATAGTGTGTTGAATTGTTGTGGCTAAAAGAAAAGAAAAATTGATTGATTGGTTGATTGATTGGTTGATTGAATTTACAACAGGTTCTCATTCCCGGCCGTATCAACATCGCTCTGTCATGCACCTTGTGCACTGGATGGAACGTGCACAGTACCCTTGCAGTGTGCAAATATGATCAACGTTCATGGACACTGTACACCTGGTTGGGTTGAGGCCTTGGGATTGAGGGGCCTTAGATTTAAGCATTGGGCAAGAGTCTCTTAGGGTTAGGCACACGGGGGGAGGTGGGTTACATTTAGGCACTGGTAGCCACTGGGTTAGGGTTAGGGTTTGGATATGATGGGGGGGGCTTAGAGCTAGGGTCTCCAAGGTAACCCCACAGCGTAACATGACCTTTGCCTCACCCCGACCAGGTGTGTCCGTGTGTGTTCCATAATACAAGTACCCAGACGTGCTACATCCAATGCACCATGTGTGTGACAGAGTGCTGATACACTATCAGGCCCGGTTCTACGGGGGTGCAAAAGCACGCATTGCACCCTTATTTTAATTATCTGCATGCTCAGTTGAAAAGAGTGTTTTTTTTTTTTTTTTTGATGCTGGTGCTCTTCGTCCTCATCATCATCATCTACTTCCAGGTCAGAGCATTCTGTATTTACATGGTGGCAATTACTATCAGCATTGTTGTAGTACAGTAATGGTATGGTTCTGTGACATAA
Source organism: Poromitra crassiceps (assembly GCF_964638095.1). Classification (NCBI taxonomy): domain Eukaryota; kingdom Metazoa; phylum Chordata; class Actinopteri; order Beryciformes; family Melamphaidae; genus Poromitra; species Poromitra crassiceps. Next base: position 56,032,816 of record NC_139627.1, on the reverse strand, counting down.
CCAAAAAATAACATGTTGAAAACAAACTAACAATTTGAAGCTGTGTGTTTCCTGCTGGCAGACTAGAGAGGCAAAGTGACCGCCTACTTCCTGCTTCAGCACTGTACCAGAGATTTTCATCCGCCATTTATTTTCCCATGGACATTTTTTAAAATGCTTATAAAAATAGTTTTACTTGTTCAAACCAAACGGTTCAGATATATTTAGAAACAGGAGAGACCATATAACATTTCACTCGGATTTAAATAAATATTTTGTTTATGTAATTTTTTTAGTTTTGGTCCGAATGAAATGTTCTATGATCTCTCCCGATTCTAAATATAGCTGGACCGTTTGGTTTGACGTAGTAAAACTATTTTTCTAAGGATATTACGAAATGTCGATGGGAAAATAAATGGCGGATAAAAATCTCTGGTACAGTACTGAAGCAGGAAGTGACGTTCACTTTGCCTCTCTATAGACCAAATCACCGGGGATGTTTACATTTACTTCCGGTTACCCCTGGTTCCGGTTACCTCCGCACAAACTGACGTGTTGAAGACAAAAACAGACAAAGAAGACAAAAATGGTTCGTTCGTGTTGTGTTGTTGGGTGTCCAGTGACCATAAAGAGCGGGTCAAGATTTTGATTATTCAGAATTCCCTCTGCAAAGGGCAAACATGAGCAAAGAGAACTCTGGATTCGGCGGCACAGGCTTACTACAGCTACAACATCCGGGTTCCGAGCTGTATCCGAGCGGCGTCAGTAGCCTCTGTCTGTAACGTAACGTTAACGAGTCTGCAAAAAAACACAGAGTTTGACAGTTGTAAACAAACGTTATTAGCTAGCTAACACTACATAAAACAAACACAGAAGAAAGGCTAGATACGTCGGACAAGCATGTTTACCAACCGTTTGAACATTTAAATTGAAAGTAGTCGGCCGAAAACAACAAGAGTTTGACAGCATTTATTTGACAACACGCAAATTTAAACCTGGCGCCTTCCCGAAGTGCTACCCGGAAGTAAATGTTGTTTACATGGTGACGTCACGGTGATTTGGTCTATTGAAGCTCTGTTTCCTGTATTGAAGCTGTGTGTTTCCTGCTGGCAGACTCTGCAGTTCGTGCGCTGGCGGACGGAAGCTGTGAGAGTCCTGCCTGCCAGACCTCACAACATGGACGCTGCTAAAGTTCCTTATGGAAATATTGCATGAAGACTGTATCCATCACTGAATAGTCACCTTAGGCTTAGGGCTCCACGCTGCTTCAACTTGGAGCCGTCACTCTGAGGAGAAGAGGTTTTGAATGGAGAGTTTTTGGTGTTTAAATGCAGTTTCAGCGTTTCATGACTATAATGATTTCAGTGAAGATGTTTTAGTAATGATCTTAATCATTCAGATTCAGAGTCTGCATTTGACACCTGTATCACCTCAGACTGGTGTTAAATGGAGACAAAACCAAGGCCATGTTGTTTTCCAACAAAAAGAAAGTGCCATGTGTCATGCCGGTGCGGTACCCCTATTGAGACTGTGACCACCTACAAATATTTAGGCAATTTATCACAATTGATGAAGACATTTTTTCATCATATTGATAATCTCTTTTAAATTAAAATTAAATTTGGGCTTCTTTTTCGGGAGCAAATCCTGTTTTTCTTCTAAGAAATGTCTTGTTGCTGCCACCTTCTCGCCTCTCCTGGATTATGGGGATGTGCTGTAGGTGAATGCGTCAGCTCACTGCGTTTGCTGGACGCTGTCTCACACGGAGCCCTGAGATTCATAACCCGTTGTAAACCCCTCATACACCATTGTTCTCTATTCCTTAGTCAACTGGGCATCACTGTCCATGCACGTAACTTTACACTTTATTATAAAATCATCATCTTTATTTATAAATCCCATCCTTAGACTGCTGCCCATTCATCTGTCCACAGTAAACAGTGTAGCTTTACGCTCTCAGGGCTTCATCATGTCTCCACCCCCTCGGTCCATACAGAACTTGTAAAAAGTAAAATCAAGTTTATTTGTATAGCCCTAATTCACAAGCATGTCTCAGAGGACTTCATAGAAAATATGTCTAGCTAAATCTAGCCAACACAACAGTAGCAATTACAGTAGTAATAATAACACATTGAGCAATATGATAGAAAAAGGGGAGTGAAGAGGAGAAAGGGGGTGGAATATGGGGGAGGAGAGAACAGGGAAAGGAGGATATCCCATGTTTTAGAATAGAATGGGTGCCATGCTTTAGGGTAGAATGGGTAAGAAGGCCTTCTCCTACTCTGCCCCCTCAACCTGGAACACGTTACAACAGGAATTGAAGCTGTACAGCTCAATTTCCCTACGACATTTGAAACGACTTTTACAAAAGCAAGAGAGAGAGAGCGTCTGTGGGGGTTTGCTTTGTACTGTACTTAGCGTCTACTGGCAGTTGCTTTGTACTTAGCAGTTAAAATCTGTTGACCACTTCTACTCATCACTTTGTGAGCTGTTTCTACCTTGTTTGGATGTCCTGTGTGTCTGACTTGTGTGTCTCGCTGCTGCTGGCTGACCAGCTCTCTCTTGAGAATGAGACCCCCTGTCTTAATGAGACTTCACTCTTTAAATAAAGGTTAAATAAAAAATAAAAATTCATTCTCTAATGAGCAGTATAAGAAAACCAACGACAACAGACCGTCGTGTAACGTTACCGTAATAAATCGCATATTTAGTTACTCATAAAGTTACTCACTACCCGAGTCATTTTTTCACAAGATACTTTTTTACTCTTACTCAAGTCAACCTAGACGTAGGTTCCTCCTGAACACAGCTAAAGAGTCTGGAAAAGCGGACATGACATTTTATTTTATTTGCATACTTTATTTATTCATTTAATTAGCCAGTTGGGTTTTTGCAACATAATTTTGCATTTAAATGGCTATGTGTCCAAGAGTTTTCCTCCCATTGAATAGGTGTGGTGAGTTATCCTGTATCATTTCATTAGTTTCAGTGGAGAGGTGTTAGTACAGTTGGAGGCTTGTCCAAGTCACTTGCTATTCTCCTCTTTAAAGGTACTGAGATTTAAACATACTGGAAAATATCTGTATCGGCCTCGAATACCACATATCAGTCAATCCCTGATATGCAACATGTCTTTAAAACTGACTGTGCATCACAGTTTCATAGTGAGTGTATCATTCATTATTACTTTGTGTCTGTATGTTTTGTTGGTACATTGTTTGAACAAATATTCATGTTTGATATTATTTATTTTCTGTCAACATGTTACAATAAAGCATATATATTTGGCGATGTATTATTGAATACATTCATACAAAACAAAACTAAGCTAAACATCAACAGTTTACCTGAGTTGAAGGAATCCATTGGAAGATCTTAGTAAAAGTTACAGACATTCACACATGGAGAACGATTCCCATCTCAACATGTCTCCCATATGGAAACAAAATATATTTTACATTATTTATTTTTGCCACAATGCATTTCAACTACATTTAGAATGGATTGGATCTTCAAAATACATTTTGAAAATGCATTTGATGCCATGCAATTCTTTTTATTTCTGTCTCTAAAATGTATTCCTACCTAAAATACATTTTATCAAAATATATGCCGGTTAGCCCGGCATGCAGATATGTGCAATATTTGAGGGAATTGTGCCTTTGATGATAAAAGCTTGAGCATTGGCACAATGTTAGAGCATGACCTAAAGACAATTTTTAAAAGATGTTAGCAACTAAATACATATATCTGGCATGCAGGGAACTAAATTATAGTAGAACCAACATTATTGGCGGAGTTATACACTAACTAGCACCACCTGGGTGCAATAGCGCCTGCACGCTGATTGGCCGCACTCGGCTATATAATCTACTCTCAGGTCTGATTTCCAGCGAGCAGACGTATGTTGTCATGTGAGACTGAAGTAGACGTGTGTAGGACAGAGAAGGAAAATGCATAGCCATAGCCTACTTACTTAGAGTAGAGAGCTGGTCGTGAGCGGTCCCTCTTGGAGCGCATGCTTTTAGTGTTGTCCACACTTGACTGTTGTGTTGTTGTGACTGGAATTCACCCACGGTGGAGGAACGTTGCAGCAGCAAAAGCAGGCTGGGGCAGGCAGCAGCGGTAGCAGCGAATCTGTGGTCCATGTGCTGTCCTGGTAGTCAATAGATAGACAAACTCACCAAATGCAGGGGAATATATGGACGGGCCTCAGTCATGCTTAGTCATAAAATTGAAAATAAGTATATGTGTATATCAGGGGAGGTTATTAATGTATGGAAGGGAGAATGAGCCTCCCTTATTTTTTAGATGGGGGATTTTATATATATATATATATATATATATATATATATATATATATTATTTTTTTTAATAAAATATCAATCAAATGTGTTTTTTCTTAATAAAATTCATGGTATTCATGATATTCTTAAAGTTCTTCAACAGTGACACCTGTAGGGCACTGATGGAAAGGAGAGCGGCATGTATGTGCCTTCAGGTACCCTACATTAACATTACCCCCTTGGGCATTTCATTTCCTTGGTAATTTATCTCATGCTAATCTATGATTGGTTGAAAAACACATGCAATTCACAGGGAACAGTGAAGCCTCAACCGCCCTCACCAATCACTACCAATCAATTAATTTATTCAACCAAATTGGTTGTTGATTGGATAGATTGCTAAGATTGACATTGTATTGTCCAATGATGAATGAGTCTCAAAATGTTGTTGAATCCAGCTCCATTTGTCCAGGAAGTGATGACATCAAGATACCACTTTAATGTGATGACCTGACAGTAATAGATAGATTTACACGACAGTAGCAGCTATATTTTCCCCTTCTTCTTTTTATTTACTTTGTATCAAGCAGTAGCTCACAGTCGTTGCATTGTATTACGCGAGGCGCGAGCCAACAGGACTTTCCACAACACGAGTTGAGAGCGGGTGGTGCGCGCGGAGACTGAAATCTCCGCAAACACTGGGATACTGCAACGTCTCGGCTGCACGCGGTTACAGACGGCATGGATGTGCAAGTAAGTCAATTAAGTTCAAGTTATCCAGGTCTTCTAGTAAATCCGGCGTGCTATTTTTTTTGTATTAATATGTTTCATGCTGCATTAGCCTGTCATTTTTCCAAATAAAAACGGCGACCTTAAACTCTCACATTTTTAAACTGAATTTGGCCTGAAAATCCACGGCTGACAGGGAGCTCATTTTTAAAGCTAGAGTGATAATCTTTATACCATATGAAAGTAGAAGAAATAAGGAATCTATGGGACCAAGCATGTCAACCTAGCATATCAGGAAGGGGGTAAATAACGCTGTAGCTGATAGTCACTCCCCCTGTCTTTACGACAGCTACTGTCAACAGTACAGTAGCGGAGTGGTTTTGTTTGATTTATTCATCAAACCTTTTACTGACAAACTAACTGTAAATAGTCTACTTTATTTTGAGGTGCATTGCATTGCTCAGCCAGAAATTATTCCCAGATCAACTCTGTTTCTCCTGGGCCTAAAATGCACCAGATGACAGCTGTTTAATCCATCTAATTTGTTTGTTTAAATAATGCAATTGTTTAATCAATGTGCAACAATTCACCAGCTTCTCACAACAGTTGTAGCCTATAAACCAGTGGTTTTCAAAGGGGGGTCCCCAGCAAAAAGGGGGGATAATCTATTTTCACTATAATTCCCCCCATAATTAACACAATCTAAGCTAGTGTAGAAGTGAGTAGTAACTAAGCTAATAATAACCATAACGGCACAAATAATTGACAAAAATCTCGAAATAAATATACAGTATTCACTCTGAGAAATGAAATGATGAGAAAAGGAACAATTATTGATGGTTAAAACTGAATAATGACATCACAACAGTCTAATCCTAATGCTAAATTAAACTGAGATATTCTTAAAACTGCAAAAGAAAGGAAAAAACTTGCTTGCTTTCAAGCTCAGGAGGTACATACATACTTACACACAACTGTATAACTCATGTGTCTGTCCTGTGTCTGACTATATGCTTCTGGTGTTTGGGGTTTCTGTGAACATACAAGCTGTAACACTGTGCATCACAGAGCCATCCGCTTTCTAGGAGTTCATAAATTCACCTCAGTTCTGGCCATTAGTGGAGATATGGGTTGGGAATCCCCAAGCATCAGACACAGAGTTCAAATCCTTCGACTATAGAATAGACTTTTGAGAATGTCTGACCAAAGACTCACTAAGAAGATATTTCATTGGGACACTGCCCATACAGTAGTATCAAGCGCAAATTTAGCATTTGCGCTTGTTTAACGCGTGCACAATGCAAATTGGGGGCGGGCACAAGCGCATGCCTGTTATAATTGTACTGGGCATAGGCGTGCCACATGCCAAAGCAGGCGTTTCAGCGCTAAAATGTGGGGATAGATGGCATTAACCTATCGTCAGCAGCGCACAATTACTTTGGGCTAAGAGCTTTGAAAAGGACCTCTTACGCGCTAAATACCTCGCTGCGCTGGATCCCGCACCATAATCGCAGCACAGCGCAGAAACGTCATTACGCACGGACGTGCCACCCCAGTACATCAAATCCTGATGCTAAAATTGGGTAACCAGCAGATTATTCGGTGAGGCAATCAACTATAATTCACTGAGAAACTTTGATCACATTGCAAAGAGGGGTTATGGTAAATTAATTGAGAAAACTTGTACATTGTAGCCTACTTGCAATAGGCTACTCACCTTCACCTGCTATAACCCGGAGGGTCGTTGGCATCACAGCCGATCTGGCACAAGCCTCGGCACGAGTCGAGTTTTAATTGAGTCCACTGTAAATCCTCCAATCTTTTCTTTTGTCTCCGCCATTTACCCGCTGGAAAACACATTTCTATTGTCCCACCCCAGGCAACAAAATAACCCGAATTGCATCAAAACGCTGATGTTTTTAACAGGTATATGATGTGATGGTGTCGTTATGAGATAGGGATAATATATACAGTCAATAAGCTTACACCTATCCAAATTACGCATGGGAAGAATTACAGCATGCTATAACTGCAGCAAGATGGGAATCTGGTTTGATTGATGTAACGCCCAGGCATTGCCAGGCCACACCTGTGAATAATTCTGGTGGTTAGCACCGCCCAAATCCCGTTTGCGGCGTGCATAAATGATTTGGCACGCCTCTAATCTGCGTTTGCGCCCGTTCTTGTGACGAGTTATGCTTCCCCGCACCACCATGCATCACCACCATATTTTGGGGCTGTATTAACTTAAACAGGGAAGTCACGTCTACCCAAACAATTATATCATTTTTAAACAGTTATGTTTCTGTATAAATCATTACAATAATGTTCCCGTTAGGTGGGGATGCGTTTTGCTGCTATCTGGCGGGGGTGCAAAACTCAGTATAACACCTGGACAGCGGACTGCAATCTTCTCTGCTTTAAGGCCAAAAACGGGTCAGATATTTGAGAACCTTTTAAGCACATTGTTCTCAGGGACCTGAGTCAGTGAGTCTATTCTAACAGACCAGGAGTGTGGCTGGTCACACAGCAGCTTATGAGTCAGTGAGTCTATTCTGACAGACCAGGAGTGTGCCTGGTCACACAGCAGCTGCATTGGCTCCGACCATGTCAGAGCGGCTTCCGCTCCCTCCTCCCTTTGTGTCAATGCTACTATAGCTAGCAAGCTAACGGCAGAAAGCTACACGCTAGCTCGTTGCGTTGCTACACGCTGAAAATGGCAAGTTGGATTGTTGGAAACTATTTTCCAAGGGCACCGACGCTAAGCGCCGCCCATCGCAATTCCACAATGGAGACCTGCGCCACCAGACTCCTCACGGATGCTGGCCAGCGAGACTAAGCTGTGTGTAATGGCTCTGGCTCACTGTAGGCCTAAAAGTCCCTCTATGATGTTACCAGTATCAAATCTGTGCACATGGTTGGATTAGTAAACCATGTGCACAGATTTATAAATTGTAATAAAACTGTGCACACTAGTTTACCATATTGTTTTTGTACCAGCTGCGACTAGTGGACTAGTTTGATAGAGAAATAGTGAAATAACTGTTGTGATGGTGCAGTGTGCCCCCCCCCCCCCGGTATCTCTCTTTTTTCACCATACATGAGTTTGCATCCCTGAATCAAATCTCCAGCTCTTGTGTGTCTCTCATTCACTCATTATTTTAATGCTGCTGTACTGTTTATATTTTCTAACATATATATTGTTTTACATAGTAATAAATAATAATATAATATAATATGTCATTTTGTTACGCCTTTCGTTCCACCAGTGGAGGTAGTAACATCGCTGAATCAACGTCTGTCTGAAAAGGTGTGAGCCGACGAGCCAGGAAGCATCTCATTCATAAAAAAAGAAACAAACTCTGAGATTCACATTACTACCAGAAATAAGAATCAGAATCACTTTTATTGCCACAATATGCAAGATCACATAGGAGGAATTTGTCTTAGTGTCAGTATGCAGTGTAGATCACATAGGAGGAATTTGTCTTAGTGTCAGTATGCAGTGTAGATTACATAGGAGGAATTTGTCTTAGTGTCAGTATGCAGTGTAGATTACATAGGAGGAATTTGTCTTAGTGTCATTATGCAGTGTAGATCACATAGGAGGAATTTGTCTTAGTGTCAGTATGCAGTGTAGATCACATAGGAGGAATTTGTCTTGGTGTCAGTGTTGTGGCTTCTTAACAAACAGTAGTTCAATAGCCACTTGCCTTTGACGGGGTTGTGGGTTCTGACTCGCATCCAAACAATTAGGTACAGAGGTCCTTGTTAAAGTTGCTTCAAATCATATTTATTTGCAGTTCAGGCGTGCAGCAAAACATTAATAAATGTACTATTTCCAAACAAAAAATTATCACAAAGAACTTGCTATTTTGCGGTCAAAAAACTGTACCGCTCCCCGTCTCACCATCAGCACACACCTGTCTGTCCAACACACCTGCAATCACTTCACATAACATATATTGGCTTAGCTGTCTGCAATACATTTGAAAGGACAGCAGGGGGAGATCCTTTTCTGGCTTCATTCATTGGCCATTAGACCCAATAGTAAATAAACCAAATCAGACATTAGACTTTAGACAAATAATTAAAACCCAATAGAACAATGAATAATAATCATCAAACAAGAATAATTTGAATAATTAAATAGAGAAATTGGAAACTGGCTCTAACAGTCAGTATACAGTGTAGATCACATAGGAGGAATTTGTCTTAGTGTCAGTATGCAGCATAGTCTCTCTCCCTCTTTCTCTCTCTCCATATCTCTCTTTCACTCTCTCTCCCCCTCTTTCTCTCCCTCTCTCTCTCTCTCCCTCTCTTTCTAGCTCTGTATAACATTCATTAAGTCAAAGAAAACATTGAAGGTCACAAAAGGAAGGAAAAACAACCACAACGAAAAAGACAAACATAACAAACAAACCCTCAAATTAAACTGAGATTAAAACAAAACTGCCACCCCCCCTATAAGGCAATCATTCTCAAAGGCCTTTGAGATTCAAAGCAAGTATTTTCCAACTAACCCGGGCTGTAGATTGCTGTAAGTTCACTATATCTAAATACATTATTGACTGGTTTGCACCATGTACCCAGGCTGTAAGTTCACTATATCTAAATACATTAGAAGCCAGGCTCTGCAGCTCAGACAGTGAGGAGCTTTCCACCACGTAGCAATCACTTTCTTCACAGCTGTAAACCAGGCTAATTTATTTCTATCTCTCTTTCACTCTCTCCCTCTTTCTCTCTCTCTTTCTCTCTCTCTCTCTCTCTCTCTCTCTCTCTCTCTCTCTCCCCTCTTTCTCTCTCTTTCTCTCTCTCTCTCTCTCTCCCCTCTTTCTCTCTCTCTTTCTCTCTCTCTCTCTCTCTCTCTCTCTCTCTCTCTCTCCCCTCCAAGCCTCAGGGAGAGGCTCTCTATTGGTGTCAGCTGAGACTGGGGGCAGAGAGGGGGAGAGTCTGGGGATGTTTGGGGAGTTGGAGGGGAGGGTCCACCTGTAGGCGGCAGTAACCAAGGTCAGGAACATCAGGGCTCTCCAGGAGGTCAAGCATCAGTGGCAGGAGATGCTGGGTGAGCAGAGCATGGCAGGCTTTAGATGGAGGCTGCTTTATAAGAGGTCAGGGGACCTACAGTGGAGGATCCTGCATGGGGCCTATAGCAACGAACACACGGGTGACTAAGATGGACTTGAGTGTGGGGGTGGGATGTCCTTTTTGTCATCTGCCTGAATCTGTTCAACATGTATTTGTGCGATGTCATCGTGTTGCACCTGTTTTGAAGGTTTTGACCACTTTGTTCAGGAGGTTGAGGGAAACTTTGTTTATTTTGGGACCAAAATATGCTTTTAGCAAGAGGGCCAAACGTGTGTTGATCAACTTGTTGTTGGGTCAGGCAGAACTGTCTTTGTGTCTGACAAGGAGAAACAAGATGCAGGGGAGCAGGCTCGGTATGTTTAGGGGGTCTCTGCTCGCCTTAGGGCAGAACTGGCATACTACTCTTTGGTCAATGATGTTCCGGGGTTTCAATATGTGTGGTGCCTGCAGGGGGCAGTGTGCACTGTTGATGAGGGAGAGCTGTCTATCTCATTCTAAATGTAAAGATTCTATAAGGAGGTTTGTTCTGTGTGGGGTTATTATTTTGAATGCTCCATCATGTTGGTTGGATGTATGGCTATGTGCTGTGTTGTGACATCATGTTGTTTGGATGTATGGCTATGTGCTGTGTTGTGACATCATGTTGGTTGGATGTATGGCTATGTGCTGTGTTGTGACATCATGTTAGTTGGATGTATGGCTATGTGCTGGGTTGTGACATCATGTTGTTTGGATGTATGGCTATGTGCTGTGTTGTGACATGTTTGGATGTATGGCTATGTGCTGGGTTGTGACATCATGTTGTTTGGATGTATGGCTATGTGCTGTGTTGTGACATGTTTGGATGTATGGCTATGTGCTGGGTTGTGACATCATGTTGTTTGGGTGTATGGCTATGTGCTGGGTTGTGACATCATGTTGGTTGGATGTATGGCTATGTGCTGTGTTGTGACATCATGTTGTTTGGATGTATGGCTATGTGCTGGGTTGTGACATCATGTTGTTTGGGTGTATGGCTATGTGCTGGGTTGTGACATCATGTTGGTTGGATGTATGGCTATGTGCTGGGTTGTGACATCATGTTGTTTGGATGTATGGCTATGTGCTGTGTTGTGACATGTTTGGATGTATGGCTATGTGCTGGGTTGTGACATCATGTTGTTTGGATGTATGGCTATGTGCTGTGTTGTGACATGTTTGGATGTATGGCTATGTGCTGGGTTGTGACATCATGTTGTTTGGGTGTATGGCTATGTGCTGGGTTGTGACATCATGTTGGTTGGATGTATGGCTATGTGCTGTGTTGTGACATCATGTTGGTTGGATGTATGGCTATGTGCTGTGTTGTGACATCATGTTGTTTGGATGTATAGCTATGTGCTGTGTTGTGACATCATGTTGTTTGGATGTATGGCTATGTGCTGTGTTGTGACATCATGTTGGTTGGATGTATGGCTATGTGCTGTGTTGTGACATCATGTTGTTTGGATGTATAGCTATGTGCTGTGTTGTGACATCATGTTGTTTGGATGTATGGCTATGTGCTGCGTTGTGACATCATGTTGTTTGGATGTATGGCTATGTGCTGTGTTGTGACATCATGTTTGGATGTATGGCTATGTGCTGTCTGTGTTGTGACATCATGTTGGTTGGATGTATGGCTATGTGCTGTCTGTGTTGTGACATCATGTTGTTTGGATGTATGGCTATGTGCTGGGTTGTGACATCATGTTTGTATGACTGTGGGGTGGAAAGTGATGTCATGTGCAGTGTATTGTGGCCCTCTTTCCCTCTCTCTCTCTCTGTCTTCCTCTCTATCTCTCCCCTTCTTTCTATCTCTCTCTCTCTCTCTCTCTCTCCCCTCTTTCTATCTCTCTTTCACTCTCTCTCTCTCTCTCTCTCTCTTTCACTCTCTCTCTCTCTCTCTCTCCCCTCTTTCTATCTCTCTCTCCCCCTCTTTGCCTTTCTTTCTCTCTCTCCCTCTTGTTCTATCTCTTTCACTTTCACTCTCTCTCTCTTTCTCTCTCTCTTGGACTCATCTTCTCTCTCTCCTTTTAGAAGCACATGGAAAAGATCTCAGCTGTGTTGTAAAGAGGACAATCAAAAAAAACAATCATATTTTTGTTCTAAAATGTAAACAGTGAATATATCAAAAGAAAGAACAGAGAGTCTGTTTATATAGCCCATACACACAAACGTACACACACACACGCACACACACACACACACACACACACACACACACACACACACACACACACAATAGACAGACCTGTATACACACACACACACACACACACACACACACACACACACACACACACACACACACACACACACACACACACACACACACACACACACACACACACACACACACACACACACACACACACACACACACACACACATAGAGTTGTATTGGAGGATAAGGGAGAGCTGAGATGCATTTTCAAAGTGAACATTTACAAAGTGTAGATTAAGAAGCCGCTGAAGGTGGAGTGGTTGTCTGAATTGTCCCAGATCGTTTTCCCTGAGTAGAGTTTCATGTAGACTGTGTCTCCAGGCTGCAGCTGCAGGAGCAGAGCGTTGGAGAAGTGGGTGGTGATGGCCTTGCTGTCAGTGGGGCCCTCTAAGTTATACATCAGCTGCTCGTTGTTCCTGTAGAGAATCACTCCTGTCCATTTATCAGCAAACTGGTTGTAGGCGGTGAATCTGAAGTAGTAGACTCCTCTCACCGGTGCTGTGAAGACGCCTGCAGCACAAACACGCCAACAAGAAAAGTCTCCATGAAGTCAACTCCACACTGTTGTGTCTGTGTGTGTCTGTGTGTGTGTGTGTGTGTGTGTGTGTTGGGTCACTACCTGTACTTGAGCTGTAGTGTCCAGAGTTGGTGAAGATCTTCTTGTAGATCAGCGTTGTGTGGCCGCTGTAGGGTCCCACTGTGCCTCCACCTCCCAGAGAGGCAGAGAACGCCACCTGCTGTCTGGTTCTGTCTGTGTCTGTGTCTGTGTCTGTGTCTGTGTGTGTGTGTGTGTGTGTGTGTGTGTGTGTGTGTGTGTGTGTGTGTGTGTGTGTGTGTGTGTGCGTGCGTGCGTGCGTGTGTGTGTGTGTGACAGGAAAAAACAATTAGAAATTAAACAGTAATGGTTTAGTTGTTTTGTGTTTTGTTTTTGTTTTGAGTAGAGATCAGAGGCCTATTATACCACGAATGGAGGATAAACAGATCCAGGATCTGTCCCTTGATCTGGTTTGGCTTAACCAGATCAAAACAATCAAGCTATTCTGTTACTGAAGGACTGTCTAAAGTTACCGCTTTATTCACATCAGTCATTTTGATCTCTGCTGCCATTTCTGCCTAGTGTCTATATACAGCACATTAATATAGGTCTGCTCAATAAAACCCAATGTGTTTTTTGCAAGTAGAAGTCTAAATTTCCAAAATCCATAGACCTATTTAGATCATAGATTTAACGTTAGAAATATAGGCTCTGAATCAACACAGTGCGGGCGTAGTTTTCATTTAATTAAAAAATAGCCTATAAAAATAGCAGCACACAGAGCACCTTAGTGCGCTTTGGAGACGTTTATGATTCCTCTTTACGCCTCCTACCTGGCTATTTGCCATCCCACACAGTCACACCTGACACCTCAGTGCTCCACTACAATCCTCCCTCCTGGACACCAGGGGGCCGGTTGCACCAAGTGGTCTTAACTATGCCTGGTCGTAACTCCTACGTCGGTCTTAGTTAAGACCAGTCTTTAGAGTGGATTTATGCCTGTTGCACCAACACGGCTTACGTCTGGTCTTAACTACGCCGGTCGTAGCAATGCGCGTCCATGTGAATTGCCAGGGAATGATCATTGGATGATGTTGCAAAAATGTGCCTCGCGGCCTGCTTGGAGCGTCACTGTGCCACTACGCTCTATCAGCCACTACTGTATGTGCATCACTACACCCTCCCTCCTCCCACCCTCCCTCGCTCCGGGGGGAAAATGGCGGCGATTGAGCCAGACAGACAGTCTGAATGAAATTGAATGTAATGTTCCCAATTCTATGTATTAAATTCTAAAAGATTAACGGCAACATTTGGGAAGGCTAAGCCACACAACTAGTTAGTTATAATCTAACATTGTGCTTCAAGACGGAGAACTTGCTGTGTTACGACGATGACGGTAAGGACTCAAAAAGGTCTCCGCTGATAAGACACGGAGATCTCTGTTACAGGCAGGCACTACGCCTCCTCCTGACCAGGCGTAAGAGTTACGCCTGGTCGTAGTGAAAAGAAGGCTTAAGCCGTCTTGGTGCAACCGGCGTAGCTGTTAGGTCGTAAAGTTACGACCAACTTAGCTTAAGACCAGTGTAAGACCAGTTGGTGCAACTGGCCCCTGGTATTATTTGCTGAAGCTGTAGCGGGTCTTTGTTAGTACTTGCTGAAGCCGACTGTACTGGGTCTGTGTTAGTACTGGCTGATGACCCAGCATCTCCTTTACTGACAAACCTAAGCGTAGAACCTGCAAATCATAGAACACTATTATTATATTGATCAGTTGCATCTGACCCTGTTCAAACTCTTCTCCCCCAGATTTCCTGTTATACATGTTCAAATATAAAAGACTTAAATATAGCTTGGCTGCAATACTAATCAATAGCTATTTAGTCAATGTCAATCCATTGCTTTCCATCATGCAGTAGGCTATCTATCTATCTATCTATCTATCTATCTATTAGGGCTGTGGCGATTCACTTATCTCCCGATTCGATACTATCACGATTCTTGGGTGCCGATTCGATTTATATTGCAATTCTTAAGTATTGCGATTCTACGATTATTGCGATTCGATATTACGATTTATTGCGATTTTTGTTTATTTTTTTCTTTTATTTTTTCAGTTTGTTTGCTTTTTACACTAGATTAGAACATGGGAAAAGTTTAATCATACACTAGAGACTGTATATTATATATCATGAGTAGGGCTGGGCGATATAGTTAAAAAAAGGGGCGGACTGGGATCATAATTCAGGCCGGGCATTAGATACCAAGCAGGCCAGGCCGATATGGGCCGACGCGTGTGAAATATGGACCGTTTGAAGCCCAATTTGGGCCGTTTGAAGCCAGATTTGGGCCGTTTGAAGTCCAATTTTACAATGAGATGCACCCACTTTAACTCATTGAGTGCCAAGGACGTCGATCGACGTCAAAGTAAATAGTGACGTAGAGTGCCAATGACGTCGATCGACGTCAAATGCGTTTTTTGACGGTGGGATGTGGATCAAAGCCTCCTGCATCTCCTGTACAAATATTGTAGCTATTGGAGGTGTATAACCTATTTTACAGACCCTTAGGTGGCGACAGTGCTCTCCAGATTAGAGAAAGTTGAGTAAAAACAGCAGGAAAAAGCCGTGAGGAAACCATTCTCATGAGAATGGTTTGGCTTTTCGTTGTCGCGCTGGGAGCTGGCGCACAACGGTGGGGGATTCCAAAAATAGACTCTGGGTGCAACACACTTTGAAACGCGCAGCAGAAAGCCCAGAAAGCCCAGAATCGGACGCAGCTTCATCCCAGCTCACAACCGAAACCCCAGAAACGAGCGAGCCCGATCCAGACTCCCCCGACAAGCGGCCGCCAGGCAGCAGAGACTCGCCTGTGACACACGCTGCAGAGCCACCAGAGACACACCCACGGAGGAGGAGTTTGCACTTGAGGGGGGTGGGGGTGCTGTTATATTGAATGAAATTACTGTTCAGATGTTTCAGGTCAGAAAATATTAGCTTCAGAGTCAGTGAATGTGCTTGAAATGCTTCATTTCACAAAAGGCTGAATATCTCAGCTTCTAATTTGAAACTCTGTTTTTTGCTGAAAACAACCTATCTTCTCCGGCTCATAACTAAAGAACGGAAAATGGTATCAATAAACTTTTTTTTGCTGATGATACAATAGAGTCTCCTCGTTCTTTGTGCATGTTCGGTGTTTACATAGTAATATCACACAATATTCTGTGGGCCTCGAGAAATCACTGAAAACGCTCTGAAACTCTGGCACTGGGAGCGTCCGTTCTCCAAAAGTGGCTGGCACTCAATGAGTTAACCCTGAAGTGTAATTATTACTTCAGACTAACTAATAAAGTAATAAAACCACTAGTAAACCAGTAGGCGGCGCCTGGCCTGCTGTTCAGGCCTGACTGCAAGCACAAAAAAAAAAAAAAAAAAATGTGATTATCGATTCTGGAATAAAAGATCGATTCAAAAAATCGTGACATTAAAAATTGCGATACTTAGGTGAATTGATTTTTTCCCCCCACCCCTACTATCTATCTATCTATCTATCTATCATCTGTCTGTCTGTCTGTCTGTATGTCTGTCTGTCTGTCTGTCTCTATCTATCTATCTATCTATCTATCTATCTATCTATCTGTCTGTCTGTCTGTCTGTCTGTCTATCTATCATCTATCTATCTATCTATTAGGGCTGGGCGATTAATCAAATTTTAATCATGATTACGATTTGGGCTGTCCACGATTATGAAAACAAGATAATCGACATCAAACGATTTTGCGGCTCTTGTCTCTCTCGTTCTGTCTTGTGTTGTAAATCAAGCGCACCCCTTCCTTTGCTCGGCCCCTCCCCCAAAGCCCAAAGCACACCAGCTCGAGTTGTGACTGTCGTGTGCAGAGCCACGGCACGTTTCTCCTCCCGGCTTATTTCACAGAAAGAGAGCCGCTGTTCGAGAAGAGAGGTGAAACAACGTATGTGGGGTGGAAACACTATGGTTTCGCCGAGTTTAAAGGTCCTTACACTGCGCATATCTTGCACTGTTTGTTCCAAGTCTGTGCCTGTGATTGACAGGTGGGTCAAAACTCGCATCGCAATTCCGTGCTGTATATTCGCATCGCTCTTGATGTGCAACTGATGTGTAACTTACACATCAAGAGCGATGCGAATATACAGCACGGAATTGCGATGCGAGTTTTGACCCACCTGTCAAGATATGCGCGGTCGTGGCAGCAACCCGCAACACGACCTCTCCCTCTGTTTAATCACTTGAAATCCACTCACAAAGTGGTCTATGACCAAGCAACAACGCTAAATGAACAAAAAGACAAAGCCCCATCTAGTTACTCCTGCCACAACACAGTCATCGATTCAGGACACTCTTTACAATGCGACCGCATATTCAACAGCTAACGAGCTCACAGATAAACATTAACAATAGCCTATTAAGGAACCTAAACATAAGTCGCTTTGGATAAAACCATCTGCCAAATGAGTAATTTAATGTAATGTAAACAAACGTTACTCAATAGCATTCTCATTTGGTTAGTTTTGAGGTTTAAGGCCTACTTGTTCAGATGTTTACCAACATATTGAATGTAGATTAATAGTTGCAGTTGGTTGTGGCAGTTCACTGCAACATAGTAGGCCTCCATATACTGTATATTTATTTTAGTTTTTATTTTATTTCTAAATCTTTGCACTTTTATTATTTATTTTCACTTATTTATTTATTTATTTTCAATTATATCTAAAATCCAAAGACATCCAATGTTAAAAAGAAAAGCCAGTGTCAATGTTCAATAAATTCATGATGTTCTCAATATCAATTAAAAATAATCGTGATTAGGCTACATTGCAGAAGTCAACACCAAACCATTGACAGTGCAACAGTGGTGAAGGAGTGAACAGGTTTCGCCTCCCTGACCGCTGTTTGTCACAGTTCACTTTTACGTTTTTTTCACCTTCTTTTTTTATTGCCAGAGGGATAAATCCACTTCATCTTTCAGCCAGTCAGTCAGTCAGTCAGTCAGTCAGTCAGTCAGTCAGTCAGTCAGCCAGTCAGTCAGTCAGCCAGTCAGTTGTTTTCCCACCTTTGTTCTCCATCTCCAGATCTTCCACCTTCTTCTTCTGCAGCTGCAGCTCGGCCTTGGAGGCGCTCAGATCATCGTTCTGCTGCTTCACCTCCCTCTCTGTGTCGTTCACTCTGCCTATGAGGGACGTCACTGCAGAGTCTTGAGCTGGAAGCACAGAGACAAATCACAACAAACGTTTCACTTATTTCCCGCCATTATTATGATGTCAATCCCTGTCAGGCTATTTGATCATAGGATGATCTTACTGGCTGTTTGAACGAGACGTGCAAGCTTAGGCCTGGTTTACACAACAACAATCTCTGCATAAAACAGGAAACTGTCATTGCATTCTTGCCTTTGATTTCACATTTAAAGACAGCGTTTGTGATAACGATTTGCGTGCAGACTGAAGCTGCAAAAAAACTCAGAGCCGTGTCAAGTGAGCCAGAATAAAACTGAAACTTCTGGTTACAGCCTTCACAATAATGGCAATTAAATAAGCGAATAGCCTTATTGATGCATGTTGCAAAGTTGTTTTTGTGTGTTTCCAAATACACAGAACACAGAAAACTAAAAGTTAATCTTAACCCGTAGTGAATTGACGGTACTTGTTTTTTTTACTTACCCAGTTATATATTGCTGCTTTTATTTTGAAGGTAAAAAGACTTAGCTTCCTGTATTCTGTCTAGTTCTAATGGGATTGATTTAGCTTTATATGATTAAACTTTAAATTAATTTTCCACACGATAGTGACACAGAAGTCACAAATGGTGATAAACTGCTCCAGATTTGTCCATTACAGAATAAAAACCCACTAAAGCGCCATAAAAAATACCTGTTTTATTAGGTAGCCTAATAAACTAAAAAGAAAACTACTTTCTACATAGTTCTACTCTAATCCATCCAAATGGCTTAGCTGTCATGGATTGTGTTGCATAGTTTCTTTCTGTGAAAAAATGTGATATTGTAAGTCGCTTTGGACAAAGCCGTCTCTACTTTCTGAGACGGCTGAGGTCCTTCAACGTCTGCCGGATCATGCTGAGGATGTTCTATGAGTCGGTAGTGGCTAGTGCCTTCCTTTATGCTATTGTGTGCTGGGGCAGCAGGCTGAAGGCAGCGGATGCCAACAGACTAAACAAACTGATCCGTAAGGCCAGGGACATTGTGGGGATGGATCTGGGCTCTCTGACTGCGGTGTCAGAGAAGAGAACGTTGTCCAGGCTACGCTCCATCATGAACAATGACTCGCACCCACTCCACGGCATGCTAGTCAAACACAGGAGTACATTCAGTGAGAGACTGATTCCACCTAGATGCAACACGGAGATGCACAGAAAATCATTCCTGCCTGTGGCCATTGGTCTATTTAATGCCTCTCTTAAAAGAGCACCTCGGAGACGCTCAGTCTCCCTGAGACTGAGCCAGCCGATAGGCTAACTGAAAAAAGAAAAAGAAAAAAAGTGCCTGGCTGAGCCACGTGTAACGTGTAACGTATAGGGCAAGCCGAATAATATAAGTTCAGTGTGCAATAAAGACAATTGGCACGTAAGGTATACTTACTCTACGTTATTTTGCTTACTTAGACGTATTCCACTTATTTTGCTCCTATCACATTTAATACTGTTTATTCCATGCTATGTTGTGTTCCTATTCTTCTTATTCTGCTTATTTTACTATCGCTATGTATATTTTACTATGTATATACTATGTATACTATGTATATTTTACTACTGTTTATTTTATTTTATTTTATGCTATGTGTGTTATGTGAGCGAGCTACTGTAACTTGTCCTAATTTCCCCCCGGGGATCATTAAAGTCTTTCTGATTCTGATCTGATCTGATTCTGAAAAGCGTCTGCTAAATGACGTAATGTAATGTAATAAACAAAAAATATGCAATTTTAGTCAATAAATACAATGGTAGCCTTGGATAACACATTGCTCTGGTATTGGTCTTGATTTGGACTGGTAGTTTTGCGGTCTCGACTCGACCTCGACCAAAGCGGTCTTGACTACATGCCTGATGTGTGGCTCCCCGGGTACCTTTGTTCTCCGTCTCCAGATCCTCCACCTTCTTCTTCTGCAGCTGCAGCTCGGCCTTGGAGGCGCTCAGATCATCGTTCTGCTTCTTCACCTCCCTCTCTGTGTCGTTCACTCTGCCTATGAGGGACGTCACTGCAGAGTCTTGAGCTGGAAGCACAGAGACAATTCACAACAAACGTTTCACTTATTTCCCGCCATTATTATGATGTCAATCCCTGTCAGGCAATTTGATCATAGGATGATCTTACTGGCTGTTTGAACGAGACATGCAAGCTTAGGCCTGGTTTACACAACAACAATCTCTGCATAAAACAGGAAACTGTCATTGCATTCTTGCCTTTGATTTCACATTTAAAGACAGCGTTTGTGATAATGATTTGCGTGCAGACTGAAGCTGCAAAAAAACTCAGAGCCGTCTCAAGTGAGCCAGAATAAAACTGAAACTTCTGGTTACAGCCTTCACAATAATGGCAATTAAATAAGCGAATAGCCTTATTGATGCATGTTGCAAAGTTGTTTTTGTGTGTTTCCAAATAAACAGAACACAGAAAACTAAAAGTTAATCTTAACCCGTAGTGAATTGACGGTACTTGTTTTTTTTACTTACCCAGTTATATATTGCTGCTTTTATTTTGAAGGTAAAAAGGCTTAACTTCCTGTATTCTGTCTATTTCTAATGGGATTGATTTAGCTTTATATGATTAAACTTTAAATGAATTTTCCACACGATAGTGACACAGAAGTCACAAATGCTGATAACTGCTCCAGATTTGTCCATTACAGAATAAAAACCCACTAAAGCGCCATAAAAAATACCTGTTTTATTAGGTAGCCTAATAAACTAAAAAGAAAACTACTTTCTACATAGTTCTACTCTAATCCATCCAAATGGCTTAGCTGTCATGGATTGTGTTGCATAGTTTCTTTCTGTGAAAAAATGTGATATTGTAAGTCGCTTTGGACAAAGCCGTCTCTACTTTCTGAGACGGCTGAGGTCCTTCAACGTCTGCCGGACCATGCTGAGGATGTTCTATGAGTCGGTAGTGGCTAGTGCCTTCCTTTATGCTATTGTGTGCTCGGGCAGCAGGCTGAAGGCAGCGGATGCCAACAGACTAAACAAACTGATCCGTAAGGCCAGGGACATTGTGGGGATGGATCTGGGCTCTCTGACTGCGGTGTCAGAGAAGAGAACGTTGTCCAGGCTACGCTCCATCATGAACAATGACTCGCACCCACTCCACGGCATGCTAGTCAAACACAGGAGTACATTCAGTGAGAGACTGATTCCACCTAGATGCAACACGGAGATGCACAGAAAATCATTCCTGCCTGTGGCCATTGGTCTATTTAATGCCTCTCTTAAAAGAGCACCTCGGAGACGCTCAGTCTCCCTGAGACTGAGCCAGCCGATAGGCTAACTGAAAAAAGAAAAAGAAAAAAAGTGCCTGGCTGAGCCACGTGTAACGTGTAACGTATAGGGCAAGCCGAATAATATAAGTTCAGTGTGCAATAAAGACAATTGGCACGTAAGGTATACTTACTCTACGTTATTTTGCTTACTTAGACGTATTCCACTTATTTTGCTCCTATCACATTTAATACTGTTTATTCCATGCTATGTTGTGTTCCTATTCTTCTTATTCTGCTTATTTTACTATCGCTATGTATATTTTACTATGTATATACTATGTATACTATGTATATTTTACTACTGTTTATTTTATTTTATTTTATGCTATGTGTGTTATGTGAGCGAGCTACTGTAACTTGTCCTAATTTCCCCCCGGGGATCATTAAAGTCTTTCTGATTCTGATCTGATCTGATTCTGAAAAGCGTCTGCTAAATGACGTAATGTAATGTAATAAACAAAAAATATGCAATTTTAGTCAATAAATACAATGGTAGCCTTGGATAACACATTGCTCTGGTATTGGTCTTGATTTGGACTGGTAGTTTTGCGGTCTCGACTCGACCTCGACCAAAGCGGTCTTGACTACAGGCCTGATGTGTGGCTCCCCGGGTACCTTTGTTCTCCGTCTCCAGATCCTCCACCTTCTTCTTCTGCAGCTGCAGCTCGGCCTTGGAGGCGCTCAGATCATCGTTCTGCTTCTTCACCTCCCTCTCTGTGTCGTTCACTCTGCCTATGAGGGACGTCACTGCAGAGTCTTGAGCTGGAAGCACAGAGACAATTCACAACAAACGTTTCACTTATTTCCCGCCATTATTATGATGTCAATCCCTGTCAGGCAATTTGATCATAGGATGATCTTACTGGCTGTTTGAACGAGACGTGCAAGCTTAGGCCTGGTTTACACAACAACAATCTCTGCATAAAACAGGAAACTGTCATTGCATTCTTGCCTTTGATTTCACATTTAAAGACAGCGTTTGTGATAATGATTTGCGTGCAGACTGAAGCTGCAAAAAAACTCAGAGCCGTGTCAAGTGAGCCAGAATAAAACTGAAACTTCTGGTTACAGCCTTCACAATAATGGCAATTAAATAAGCGAATAGCCTTATTGATGCATGTTGCAAAGTTGTTTTTGTGTGTTTCCAAATACACAGAACACAGAAAACTAAAAGTTAATCTTAACCCGTAGTGAATTGACGGTACTTGTTTTTTTTACTTACCCAGTTATATATTGCTGCTTTTATTTTGAAGGTAAAAAGGCTTAGCTTCCTGTATTCTGTCTATTTCTAATGGGATTGATTTAGCTTTATATGATTAAACTTTAAATGAATTTTCCACACGATAGTGACACAGAAGTCACAAATGGTGATAAACTGCTCCAGATTTGTCCATTACAGAATAAAACCCCACTAAAGCGCCATAAAAAATACCTGTTTTATTAGGTAGCCTAATAAACTAAAAAGAAAACTACTTTCTACATAGTTCTACTCTAATCCATCCAAATGGCTTAGCTGTCATGGATTGTGTTGCATAGTTTCTTTCTGTGAAAAAATGTGATATTGTAAGTCGCTTTGGACAAAGCCGTCTCTACTTTCTGAGACGGCTGAGGTCCTTCAACGTCTGCCGGACCATGCTGAGGATGTTCTATGAGTCGGTAGTGGCTAGTGCCTTCCTTTATGCTATTGTGTGCTGGGGCAGCAGGCTGAAGGCAGCGGATGCCAACAGACTAAACAAACTGATCCGTAAGGCCAGGGACATTGTGGGGCTGGATCTGGGCTCTCTGACTGCGGTGTCAGAGAAGAGAACGTTGTCCAGGCTACGCTCCATCATGAGCAATGACTCGCACCCACTCCACGGCGTGCTAGTCAAACACAGGAGTACATTCAGTGAGAGACTGATTCCACCTAGATGCAACACGGAGATGCACAGAAAATCATTCCTGCCTGTGGCCATTGGTCTATTTAATGCCTCTCTTAAAAGAGCACCTCGGAGACGCTCAGTCTCCCTGAGACTGAGCCAGCCGATAGGCTAACTGAAAAAAGAAAAAGAAAAAAAGTGCCTGGCTGAGCCACGTGTAACGTGTAACGTATTGGGCAATCCGAATAATATAAGTTCAGTGTGCAATAAAGACAATTGGCACGTAAGGTATACTTACTCTACGTTATTTTCCTTACTTAGACGTATTCCACTTATTTTGCTCCTATCACATTTAATACTGTTTATTCCATGCTATGTTGTGTTCCTATTCTTCTTATTCTGCTTATTTTACTATCGCTATGTATATTTTACTATGTATATACTATGTATACTATGTATATTTTACTACTGTTTAATTTATTTTATTTTATGCTATGTGTGTTATGTGAACGAGCTACTGTAACTTGTCCTAATTTCCCCCCGGGGATCATTAAAGTCTTTCTGATTCTGATCTGATCTGATTCTGAAAAGCGTCTGCTAAATGACGTAATGTAATGTAATAAACAAAAAATATGCAATTTTAGTCAATAAATACAATGGTAGCCTTGGATAACACATTGCTCTGGTATTGGTCTTGATTTGGACTGGTAGTTTTGCGGTCTCGACTCGACCTCGACCAAAGCGGTCTTGACTACAGGCCTGATGTGCGGCTCCCCGGGTACCTTTGTTCTCCGTCTCCAGATCCTCCACCTTCTTCTTCTGCAGCTGCAGCTCGGCCTTGGAGGCGCTCAGATCATCGTTCTGCTTCTTCACCTCCCTCTCTGTGTCGTTCACTCTGCCTATGAGGGACGTCACTGCAGAGTCTTGAGCTGGAAGCACAGAGACAAAACCACAACAAACGTTTAACTTATTTCCCGCAATTAACGTCATATGACATCAATCTGTGTTTTCACCGCCATGCGCTCTTGGCCACCTCATTAAGTGCTACTTACAGATACAGATTAGTAATCTGCTTTGTGAACCCTCACATCATGTACATTTCTGCCATCAGACATGCCCCCAGACCTCCAGACATCGAGCTCCAGAAGCCTCCACCCCCTGGGACCCGGCATGTCCACTCTCTGAGTGCAGGGTGAATCTTTCACTCACTCTGCTGCACAAGAAGGCTTTTGTCTCTGCTTTCTAGGGACAGACGGGGGTTTTCGGTGAAAACGACCTACATTCAAGCGTCGATAACTAAAGAAAGGCAGAAACAAACTATTTGTTTCTATGAAAGTAGAGGCTCTCTTCTTTCTTTTGAGATATTCAGTGTTTACATAGTCATAGAAGAACATATGTGCAGGGTCCCGGAAGATCAGTGAAAATGGTCAGAAACCCTGGCAGGGAATGAGTTAATGGATTTGTTTTGCTGTTGCCATCTCCTACACAAGTCTGCAAATGTCTGGAGTTGTCTGGAATAAGAATTGCATATTTTCCAGGTCTCAACGTTTGGAAGTTCCACAAGTATGGGAAAATATTGTTCTAATCTTCTGATGTACATGCAGCTGCACATTTTCTTTTCTTTAAACGTTTGTCATCTCTGTCTCTCTCTTTTGTCAATGAAGAATAAGCGTCATTATCCATGATGTGGCAGTTAGATAGTAGAGACAAGAGGACAAACGATGTCAACTGTATTGAAAACCAAACTCTCCAAATCAATCAGGGACCAACAGACAAGAAGAAGGAGAAAAGTATTTGTTTTGTAATTATAAGAAACAGAGAAAAGCAGAACATCTTAACATTTGTGAGGCTGGAACCAGGAAATCTTTGGTATTTTTACTTGAAGAATCGTGCCTAAAACACTTAATTCTTTATCAAAATTAGAATTAATCGATTAATCGCCCAATAGTTTCGAAAGGATTAGGGAGGCAGGAGGAACTTGGTGTTGACTTGTTTGAAATTGTATGGGACAGGAGTCTATCTATAGTCTAGCTCTGCTCAATTAACAGCAGACACAAAGGGCCCTATCTTCGTACAGGCGATATCCCCTATTTACGCTTGCGCACCTGTTTGCGCGTGCCTTAAGGCAGGGAAGATACCCGTCTGCCTTGCGCATTTGTCCAGGTGTTATGCCGAGTTTTGCACCCTCGCCCGGCAACATCCCCACCTCACGGGAGCATATTTAATGATTTATACAGAAATGTAACTGTTTAAAAGTTATATAATTGTCTTGGTAGACATGACATCCCATATGTTAGGGATGCAATTCTCGGCGGGGATGCGGAAATGTTCACGGCACGTGTCGCAGGCGCAAATTAGAGCCGTGCCAAAATCATCTGCACCTTAAATGCCTGCGCAAACGGGATTTGGGCGGTCTTAACTACCAGAATTATTCACAGGTGTGGCCAGGCAATGCTGGGCATTACGTCAATCAAAACCAATCACATTCCTCGCGATCGCTGTTTGCGCGAGTCATCCAATATGCAGTAATTCTCTCCATGCGTAATAGAGTGGACTCACTCCTGCCGAGGACAAAGAGAGATGGAGAGAGCTTATTGACAGATCATCTGTGGTGCCAACGACCCTCCGGGTTATGGGATAGGTGAAGGTGAATAGCCTATGTCCTTTGTCCAACAGGTTTTCTCAATTAATTTCCCTATTTACGATGTGATAAAAGTTTCTCAGGGAGTTATAGTTGATTGCCTCACTGAATTATCTGCTAATACCCAATTTTAGCAGCAGAATTTGATGTGCTGGCGTGGCAAGGCTGTGCGTAATGACATCCAAAAGAAATTAATTACTCTGCACTGCTCTGCGCAGCACAGAGATTATGGTGCGCTCCAGCGCAGCGAGGTATTTAGCCTAAGAGGTCCTTTTCAAAGCTCTTAGCCCAAAGTAATGCTGACGATAGGATAATGCCATCTATCCCCACATTTTAGCGCTGAAACGCCTGCTTTGGCATGTAGCACACCTATGCCCAGTACAATTATAACAGGCATGCGCTTGTGCCCGCCCCCAATTTGCATTGCGCATGGCGTTAAACGAGCGCAAATGCTAAATTACCGCTTTTGCGAAGATAGGGCCCCAACTGATCCAATTTAAGGTCACTCATCGTCTTCATTATTCCAAGTCCAGGTTGCACAATATCTACCCTTCTGTCTCACCACTATGTGATAGGTGTCAGGTGTCAGAGGGTACACTATCCCATGCTTTTTGGTTTTGGGCTTCACTATCTGGATTCTGGGCCAAAATATTTGATTGGTACTCTAAAGCAGAGGTTCTCAAATGTTTTTCAGCCAAGGACCCCTTACAAGATAGAAAATATACCGGGGACCCCCACATTCTGATTTGTGATTTTGGGCTAAGCGTAATTATTTCCACGGTAACGTGCTTGACTTTTTTTTTTTATTACGTATACATTACGTCATTTAGCAGACACTTTTGTTTTGTCCAAAGCGACTTACAATATCACAATTTGTCAACAGTACAGAAAACCACTATGCAACACAATCAATGACAGCCAAGATATTTTGATAGACTAGCACCATGTAGGAAGTAGTTTGAGAAGGAATGAGTAACATGTAGCATTTTTTTTTTTTTTTTTCTTAACACATTGACTGCCAGCCCTTTTTTCAATGCTGTAGGTAGGTTGTGCCAGTTTTTTTTTTGAGGATTCTGGCTCATTTTACAAGAGCCGAGGATTCTTTTCTGTTAAGACTTCGTGAACACCAATCATCTAAAAAGAACGAATAGAATGTGTGCTTTCTCTGTCTAAAAGAGTTAGTTTGTAGAGTTAGTAGTTATGTAAGCATTAGCAGTTGAATACAGCATGGTTTCAGCGTCAGAAAAATTATTCAGAGATAAACGGCTTTTTGTGAAATTCGATAGAACAGTCACTTTAACCATTCATTTTTGGCATCAGTAAGAGTCAGACATCTAAACAATAGTTTTGAACAGTAATTTCCTCCATAACAGCAGGAAACCCCCCTCTGCTTCCAACTCCTCCCTCCGTGTGTGTTCTCCTCCTGCCTCCCTGGCTCTCCAGCGGGCGTGTCACAACGAAGTTGCTGCTGCCTGGCTGCTGCCTGTTTGAGCGGCCGCTGTTTGAGGAAGTCTGGGTGGACTCGCTCGTTTCGTGGAGTTTTGGTTGAGAGCTTTGATGCGATTCTGGTCATATTTATGCTGCGTGTTTCAAAGTGTGCATCCAATCTATTCTTGGAACCCCCCACCGTTGCCACCGCTGTGCATCAGCGCGAAAGTGAAAGCGTTTTCGCCATCAATTTTACAGTATGAGAACGGCTTGCTCGCGCTTTTCCGTCCAGTTTTGGGTCGCCTCTTTCTACTGTGGAGAGACATGTCGACACTCAGTGGGTCGGTAAAATAGATTATACACATTCAATACCTCCAATTCTGGTGTAGGAGACGTAAAAGGGGTTGATCGATGTCCCACCGTCAAAAAAAAAAAATGTTTATGTAAGCCGAGATATCTCGTCCTTGGCACTCAACGGTTGGATTATGTAAGCCGAGATATCTCGTCCTTGGCACTCAACGTGTTAACCTGAAAACTTTTCGCGGACCCCCTGGCAAAGTGCCACGGACCCCCATTTGAGAACCACTGCTCTAAAGCCTATAAAATAACCCTTCAACCGGAGGTGGAACTCGCCATCTTCGGCTGCTCAGAATCCTCTCTACTCCTCCCTACGGCTGTACAACAGTCTCTGACGCAGGGGACGACTATCTCCAAGAGACTCATTCTGTTATTATATTCCCCCCCCCTGATTTTTTATCCCATTTTTATCCCCCTTAGTGCTAATTTACTTTTATTTATTCTGGTTGCTACTCCACCCTCTGCCGATCTGGGGAGAGCCAAAACTGGCTCCATGCTTCCTCCGAGACATGGGCAGTTAGCCAGCCGCTTCTTTTCACCTGACAGGGGAAGCTTCACTGGTAGGACATAGCACGTGGGAGGTTCACGCTATTCTAACCGGTTCCCCTCCCTCCGAACAGGCACCCTTAACGACCAGAGGAGCTGGAACCACATTAGCAACCAGGATATTGCATGTTTTGGTGAAGGGAGTTCCTATATGAAGGAAAACCCCCGTGAGGCACGGGGAAAACATGCAAACTCCACACAGAAAGGCCCTTTTGACGACCCCACCCGGGCGGTGGGCCCTCGAGGACATGCGGATGGGCACGCATTCCTTCAGCGTTCACAGCTTCCCAGGTGAGAATCGAACCCAGGACCTTCGAGCTGTGAGGCGACAGCGCTTACCACTGCACCACCGTACCCCCCAAGAGACTCATTCTGAAGGAGTGGAAGTCCCCCTCTCCACCTTCTTTTCAGCTGTGGCTGACGGACATGGGCCCCTATCTTTGCATCGGCGTAGAAAATAGGCCGAGCGCAGTGGGCGTGGACCAGCGCACTTGATATCTTGGTGTTGGCGCTACACGCAGCCTAAAGCATTACAACCACGCCTTTTAAGCGTAAAATTATGCACCATCATGCTCATTGGATAAGTGCAATAAACAAATCACATGCTTCACTTTTCCGCTGTCACTTATCTAAATCACGTTAAATCGACAAGGGATATATATAGGCCCAGGAGGACATATATGTTTCACATAGGGTGGTGTTTTCATTTCGATGTTTTATTTGGTCCAATATTGAAATGTTCTACAATTGCAGGTTGTGTTACAATTACACATTATTTTAGATCTACCTTTTATATCTATTTTGGCTCATTTGGTTGCTATTTAGTAGCGAAATGGAGCAGCACAATGCATGCTGGGACATGCCAGGCAGTGAACTTGCAATTTCTTTTTCCTATGGGAAGTGTGTTGTGTCTGTCTAAGCGAGGGAGTCAGAGAGAGACAGAGAAGGGTGACAGGGGAGAGGCAGAAGAGCGCTCTTCGCAACTGGCGCACTGAATAGGCCTGGTTTTCAAAAGCGCAAAGCGCTAAATTTACGCCAGGTGGGTAGATATCATTAGGCCGATATTTAAGGCCGACACGCCCATTCTCGCCCATTCTGGGACTGCGCCACGCCCATTCGGCCTAAAGCGCATTTGGCAGCGTAAAGCCATATTGATATCTTCCCGAGGCAGGCGCAAGGCACGTTTTTTTGCGTTTAAGGCCTGTTTTAGCGCCGAAGGCCTGTGGGAGAATAGGGCCCATGGTCTTGGTTATACATATGGAGAGACTCCGGTTCCTGAGGACCAATTCATTTAGGAAATTTACAATTATCTGGGATCCATTTCTAGCCTACTTACAGTAGATGAGGTTAAGAGCGAAAAGTAACTTGCTCAGCTGACTTCTCATGGACCCCTTGCACGGGATTCCACGCACATTTCTTACAAGCACATAGGCACTTGATGCGGCTGGTAGCGCCATGTTGTAACATTAATGTTACAACATGTGTAACTCGGCTATACCACGTTGTATTTGCGACGGATATATATACACGACCCTGGATTACATGTATGTTTCACATAGGGTTGTGTTTTGATTTTTATGTTTTATTTTGTCCAATATTGAAATGTTCTAGAATTGCATGTTGTGTTAACATAAATATTATTTCTATCTACCACTTAGCCTACTTAGGCTGATTTGGTT
Organism: Poromitra crassiceps; assembly: GCF_964638095.1. NCBI lineage: Eukaryota > Metazoa > Chordata > Actinopteri > Beryciformes > Melamphaidae > Poromitra > Poromitra crassiceps. The sequence goes on along the minus strand of NC_139627.1, from coordinate 56,002,922 downwards.
GCTTTCTCTTGTCAAAATGTATTAGCCTCAATGCATGCTGGGAGAGAAGCATGTGTGTCTTGTGTGGCATTGGGTAGGGGAGCCGGCGCAGTGAATAAGGCCTGGTTTTGAGAAGCACTAACGGCAGTTGGGAAGATCGCTTTAGGCTGGTATTTAAGGCCGAAACGCCCATTCTGGCATATTCTGGCACTGCGCCACACGCCTCTTCAGCGTCAAGTGCATTTCGAGACGTAAAAACATGATGCTATCTTCTAGAGTCAGGGGTACGCAGGCGCAAAGTGTGTTTTTTTGCGTTTAACGCCAGTTTAGCACCTAAGGCCAGGGAGGGAATAGAGCCCTTGATGTCTGGCTCCCCGGGGTGTCCCACCTTTGTTCTCTGTCTCCAGATCCTCCACCTTCTTCTTCTGCAGCTGCAGGTCGGCCTTGGAGGCGCTCAGATCGTCGTTCTGCTTCTTCACCTCCCTCTCTGAGTCGTTCACTCTGCCTATGAGGGACGTCACTGCAGAGTCTTGAGCTGGAAGCACAGAGACAAATCATTCCCCGCCATCAACGTCATATGATGTCAGGCTATTTGATCATAGGATGATCTTACTGGCTGTTTGAACGAGACGTGCAAGCCAAATACACATAGAAAACAGACAACTAAAAGTTAATCTTAACCCGTAGTGAATCGACGGTCCTGTTTCTTTTTTACTTACCCAGTTATATATTGCTGCTTTTATTTTTAAGATAAAAAGGCCTAGCTTCCTGTATTCTGTCTACTTCAAATGGATTTATTTAGCTTTATAGGATTAAACTTTAAATGAATTTTCCACACGATAGTGACACAGAAGTCACGAATGGTGATAAACTACTGCAGATTTGTCCATTACAGAATAAAAACCCAGTTAAGCCCCATAAACAATACCTGTTTTCTATATTAGGTAATAAACTAAAAAAAACTACTTTCTACAAAGTGCTACTCTAACCCATCAAAATGTCTTAGCTGTCATGGATTGTGTTGCATATTTGCTTTCTGTACTGTGACAAAATGTGATATTGTAAGTCGCTTTGGACAAAAGTGTCTGCTAAATGATGTAATGTAATGTAATGTAATAAACAGAGAATGTGCTATTTTACTCAATAAATACAATGGTAGCTTGGATAACACATTGCTCTGGTATTGATTTGGACTGGTAATTTTGCGGTCTCGGTTTCGACTTGAACTTGACCAAAGCGGTCTTGACTACAGCCCTGATGTGCGGCTCCCCGGGGTGTCCCACCTTTGTTCTCCGTCTCCAGATCTTCCACCTTCTTCTTCTGCAGCTGCAGCTCGGCCTTGGAGGCGCTCAGATCGTCGTTCTGCTTCTTCACCTCCCTCTCTGTGTCGTTCACTCTGCCTATGAGGGACGTCACTGCAGAGTCTTGAGCTGGAAGCACAGAGACAAATCACAACAAACGTTTAACTCATTTCCCGCCATTAATGTCATATGATGTCAATATGTGTTTTCACCGCCATGCGATAGATGGCGCTCTTGGCCCATTAAGTGCTACTTCACTCCTAAAGTTGCCCAGAAGCCAGGGTTATTGTCCCACAAAACCAGCAAGCAGAGAAAAGCAACAATCTCTCTTCAGGAAAAAAGCTCCATAAAACATAAACATTTCTTTGACTGCTTTTTGAACTTGTCTTGGTTTGTATCTCTTTTTTATTCTTGATTGTTGTATATTCATGTTTTCTCATGTGTATTATTGTAAAATGGGAAACCGATAGCGTCATTCCCTTTTCTGTTTGCCTTCCAGCCGAGACCTCACGACCACAATGGAAATAAGTTTAACGACTTTATTGTCATATCCTGATGAATTATTTTATACTGTATGCTTGTTGGTGTATTTTATTTTTTAATTTGTCAAAGAAATTCAATCAATCAATCAACATTTCCAGCCTGGTGCCTCAAAGTGGTGCAATGAGCTATTTCCCCCGGGTTCAACGCGCTGTCACAAGGACTTGTGACAGTCACTCAAAGCTGAAGGTTTTTTTTCACCAGACGCTGGTAAACGCACACAAATCACTTCTCCTGTCAGCTAGATTAGTAATCCGTTTTGTGAACCCTCACATCATGTACATTTCTGCCGTCAGACATGCCCCCAGACCTCCAGGTGAATCTTTCACTCAATCTGCTGCACAAGAAGGCATGTTTTTCAGCTCTCTAGGGACAGACGGACGTTTTCGGTGAAAACGACCTACATTCAAGTGTCGATAATGCCTCCCCCACACCTAAAGATAATGCCTCCCCCACACCTAAAGATTTTCAAAATCTTGAAGATTATAAAAATCTTGAGAGTCCACACACCTCACGACAGAGATCACAGATTTTTTAACATTTCAATCTTGGAACGCACACACAATCGCTACCATTCAGACGTAACCCCACACACTTGACGATTACGCTGAAGATTGTCACCTCAGAGGACTTGGGATCTCGCAGAAACTCGCGTGATTAAACGTGACTTCAGAGCAAAACACGCTACCTTTCTCAAAGACGGGGTCCCAGATTTGTTTGGTTGTTGCCGCCTCCTACACAGGTCTGCAAATGATGTCTGGAATAAGAATTGCATATTTTCTAGGTCTCAATGTTTGGAAGTTCCACAATTGTGGACCATCCTAACAGCTTCTTCTGCAATGGAAATGTTGTTTTCTCCAAGCCCTCTCCTTTTTTATTGCAGTAGCTCCCGAACAGACGTAAAATTGTAGCAGAAACTATATTAAAAGTAGATTAAAAGTAGATTTGGACTGGTAGTTTTGTGGTCTCGGTCTCGACTCGACCTCCACCAAAGCGGTCTTGACTACAGCCCTGATGTGCGGCTCCCCGGGGTGTCCCACCTTTGTTCTCCGTCTCCAGATCTTCCACCTTCTTCTTCTGCAGCTGCAGCTCGGCCTTGGAGGCGCTCAGATCGTCGTTCTGCTTCTTCACCTCCCTCTCTGTGTCGTTCACTCTGCCTATGAGGGACGTCACTGCAGAGTCTTGAGCTGGAAGCACAGAGACAAATCACAACAAACGTTTAACTCAGTGGTGACCAATTTGGGGCCCGCGGGCTCTTTTTCTTTTGGCCCGCCACGGATTTGGGGGTAATTTTTTTTTTTTTTTTTTTTTGCAGGCCAGGCCACGTGCCCGACGTGCCTGATTATGCAGTCTGCGCCTGAATGGAGATGTCGGGACTCTTCTATCTACGATTAACGTTAATTTTGTGCAGCTGGTATTCTCTCTCCCCGACTCTATCACACGGGTGTGAGGCATTGCTATCTGAGGATTGATTGCTCCTGATTGGTTGGCTGAATCACCTGGTTGGGGGGTGAGCTCTGATATTTGATCCCTCCCCAGTCACTGGCTTTACACCAGCTCAGCAAGATGGACAGATCATCATCACGGCAGTGGCACACTGACAAAAGAAAGTTTAGGACGGAGTGGCAAGACGAGTATTTTTTTACCGAAGTAAATTCAACAGCGGTTTGTCTCATTTGCAGACAGAGAGTGGCTGTTTTGAAAGAGTACAATATACGTCGCCACTACGAAACTGATTTTCAAAGTACCTTGAGGATTTTTCAAGTTGTGAATTAAGTCAAATTTCTCTCTTGATTACAAAGGTGGAAAATACAACTGTTTTTAACTGGGTGTTTACTGATTTAAGCTCCCCACAAATGCAGATGTTTTTTTAAATATATATAACCAATTGCAAATTATTACAATTACCAAACAGATAAAAAGTAAATTATTATATTGAAATGTTATTTTACATTTAGAATGTTAATTTTCTATAAAACACAATACATTTTAATGTAATTCCACAACGTTTATTTTTGGCCCTCGGCCCTCCACCCAGATTGAGTTTTGGCCCTTCATGGGAAATAATTTGGGCACCAACTCATTCCCCGCCATTAACGTCATATGATGTCAGGCAATTTGATCATAGGATGATCTCACTGGCTGTTTGAACGAGACGTGTAAGCTTACAGTAGGCCATGTTTACACAACAACGGTCTCTGCATAAAACAGGAAACTGTTGTTGCATTCTTGCCTTTGATTTCACATTTAAAGCTCAGTGTGCTTCACAGAAAATATTCTGAATTAAAACAATAGTAATACATAATACAAAACAACACAAAATAAGATGTCGTATAACACAAGAGTCCAACACGGCTCTTAAGCTACATCCTTCCAGAAGATAATCTCACACCTCCAACAGCAAAATGCTGTGAAACAGTGTGAGCAGCTCTACCTGTCTGCAGTTCCTCCACCTGCCTCTGGGTGTCGTTCACTCCACCTCTGAGGGACGACACTGCAGAGTCTTGAGCTGGAAGACAGAGACAAATCATTGTATTGAGTTGACATATCGAGTAGCCTACTACACACTATAGAAATATTATACGAATATTATAGAAATATAATCATGGTTATCTGTCTCTCTCCTTGCTTTTGTGTGTGTGTGTGTGTGTGTGTGTGTGTGTTAAATATGATCTATGACATATTTAGACATATGTTTTACTCCTTATAAAATGTTATAAAATGATCATAACTGCATGTTATGAAAATGAAATAAAATACAATACTCAGATTCAATGGACATGACGCCTCTGATCTTAGTTATTTAGTTGTTCCCAGCATCAAGGCCCATTTATTTCAGAAAATCACTTCACAGAGAATACCTTTTATACTGATGAACATTATACAATTAAAATATTGGTTTCCATGAAAAAATAGCCTATACATGCCTATCATGAATCTAACCTCAGCCATAACCTACTGTAGCTCTTGCACTGCCAACCTCACCATGGCTGGAAGCAGGGGCTGGGCTGGCCTGGGGATGGGTTCTTTTTCTAACGTTAAAGATTGGATAGATGTTCTCCTTTACATTATTGCTTCACCATGATGACATGACTGACTGACTGCGTCAGCCAGTCAGTCAGCCAGCCAGTCAGTCAGTCAGCCAGTCAGTCAGTCAGTCAGTCAGTCAGCCAGTCAGTCAGTCAGCCAGTCAGTCAGCCAGTCAGCCAGCCAGCCGGTCAGCCAGCCAGTCAGCCAGCCAGTCAGTCAGTCAGTCAGTCAGTTGTTTTCCCACCTTTGTTCTCCGTCTCCAGATCTTCCACCTTCTTCTTCTGCAGCTGCAGCTCGGCCTTGGAGGCGCTCAGATCGTCGTTCTGCTTCTTCACCTCCCTCTCTGTGTCGTTCACTCTGCCTATGAGGGACGTCACTGCAGAGTCTTGAGCTGGAAGCACAGAGACAAATCACAACAAACGTTTAACTCATTTCCCGCCATTAACTCATTCACCGCCAATGACGTCTTTGACGTGTTATCAGCAATGGCCTTCCCCGCCAAGGACGTGTTTGACGTGTTTTTGTTTTTATTGGTGCAGCGCCTGCAGCAAACACTTGCCCAGCCTGTCACACAGACACAGGTCCCTGCCTTCAAAGGGTAGCCGACAGCACGCGATCAAACACATACCGCAGCTGTTGTTTTGAAATTGATGCAAGAGGAAATGCAGAGAACGGGTAACGCTTCCTTGTGCAGACAGGAGAAACATTGAAACGCCGAGCTGGAGTCGCCTTCCTCTGTGCCAGCCAGGAGAAAACGGGAGAAAGTAATCAAGAGATGTGTTTGATCATCGGAGGAATGAGGAAATGATCGATCAGTTTGCGAGGGCGGTGAGGACGTGTTGAATAGCCGAGGGGAAAACGGGAACGATCATAGATATGACAGGGAGACATGGACGAGGACGGTGTACCAGAACAAATCAAAATAAACACAGGAACAGCTAGGCAGCAGCGGGCAGAAGGCACTCACAGCAGCCCGCTGTCCTTCTCAAGAGCTCTTGGGCTGCTCGCCCTCCAGTGTTGCTCCTGGCCAATCCCAGCGCCACAGGGCGTGGTTATTGATTATCCTATGTTGGGTTAGAAATCTAAAAGGGGGATCGTGTGTGTGTGTGTGTGTGTGTGTGTGTGTGTGTGTGTGTGTGTGTGTGTGTGTGTGTGTGTGTGTGTGTGTGTGTCTGTCTGTCTGTCTGTCTGTCTGTCGGTGTGTCTGTCTGTCTGTCTGTCTGTCTGTCTGTCTGCACACTCACACCGAGTAAACTGTATTGTTGAATGTAAAAAAAAGCACTTCATGTGTGTATATATATATATATTAGGGGTGTCACAATATATCGTCCCACGAAATTTCGCGATAGTAAAACGTCACGATATGTATCGTTGAGATGAAATCTCATATCGCAAAAAAAAAAAAAAAAAAAAAAAAAAAAAAAAATCCAATTTTTTTTTTTTTTTTTTTTTTCCAAAAAATAGACTAAGAAACGTCTTTGTTTGTTGAAGTTCAATGTGTGGAAAGTAGTTCAGTTGAACAAGTCTCTGAAGAGACACATGAGAAGTTATACAGGAGAGAAACCATTCAATTGAGTTTCTGGCAAAACAGTTTACTTGACAGGAAAAACTGAAGATGCATAAAAAATAGATTAAGAAAAGTCTTGTTGTTTGAGTTTGAAGAAAAACTGAAGATGCATAATGAGAATTTATACTGCTGAGAAACCTTTTAGTTCAAAGTAAATCTAAGTGATGGTGTAACTCATTCTATTTCAAGATAAGCCTCATCTCCAATCTCATGTTTTTTTTAGTTGTTATTGTAATAACAATTTCCCACAACAGCATGTTTTGTATTTGTGCATTTCAAATAAAATACTACTTTTCCAGTCATATATTGTCATTATTCAAGTTTAAAAAAATATTGTTAAAATCGTATCATATCGTATCGTTATCGTGAACCCAGTATCGTGATACGTATCGTATCGTGAACTGAGTGTATCGTGACACCCCTAATATATATATATATATATTTTTTTTTTTTGTCATTTGTGTCCTAACGAATAATATTTACATGTCTGATGTCAATACAGTTCAAAATAAAAGAATTGAGAGTGAGTTATGCCTGAGATTGTGCCCTTTTACAAAAATGCTTTTTTCTCCCTTTTCTCTTCCCAGACAGGCTTTTTTGGTGAACATGGGGTGTATAAAAAGGGTTATAAGTAGAGTACAGAACATGCTAAAAGCTAACTTTCTTTTTGGGGGTGAAAGTAGAGACTTAGATCTTCATTTCGAGGTATTGGACATCACTGTAGTCCTAGTACAGAATTTACTGTGGGTCTTGAAAGATGACCAAACATTATGGAAATACTTGGCCTGTGCCAAAAATGCCAGTCAGATATTGGCAGTGAATGAGTTAATGTCATATGATGTCAATATGTGTTTTCACCGCCATGCGATAGATGGCGCTCTTGGCCCATTAAGTGCTACTTCACTCCTAAAGTTGCCCAGAAGCCAGGGTTATTGTCCCACAAAACCAGCAAGCAGAGAAAAGCAACAATCTCTCTTCAGGAAAAAAGCTCCATAAAACATAAACATTTCTTTGACTGCTTTTTGAACTTGTCTTGGTTTCTATCTCTTTTTTATTCTTGATTGTTGTATATTCATGTTTTCTCATGTGTATTATTGTAAAATGGGATACCGATAGCGTCATTCCCTTTTCTGTTTGCCTTCCAGCCGAGACCTCACGACCACAATGGAAATAAGTTTAACGACTTTATTGTCATATCCTGATGAATTATTTTATACTGTATGCTTGTTGGTGTATTTTATTTTTTAATTTGACAAAGAAATTCAATCAATCAATCAACATTTCCAGCCTGGTGCCTCAAAGTGGTGCAACGAGCTATTTCCCCCGGGTTCAACGCGCTGTCACAAGGACTTGTGACAGTCACTCAAAGCTGATGGGTTTTTTTCACCAGACGCTGGTAAACGCACACAAATCACTTCTCCTGTCAGCTAGATTAGTAATCCGTTTTGTGAACCCTCACATCATGTACATTTCTGCCGTCAGACATGCCCCCAGACCTCCAGGTGAATCTTTCACTCAATCTGCTGCACAAGAAGGCATGTTTTTCAGCTCTCTAGGGACAGACGGACGTTTTCGGTGAAAACGACCTACATTCAAGTGTCGATAATGCCTCCCCCACACCTAAAGATTTTCAAAATCTTGAAGATTATAAAAATCTTGAGAGTCCACACACCTCACGACAGAGATCACAGATTTTTTAACATTTCAATCTTGGAACGCACACACAATCGCTACCGTTCAGACGTAAGCCCACACACTTGACGATTACGCTGAAGATTGTCACCTCGGAGGACTTGGGATCTCGCAGAAACTCGCGTGATTAAACGTGACTTCAGAGCAAAACACGCTACCTTTCTCAAAGACGGGGTCCCAGATTTGTTTGGTTGTTGCCGCCTCCTACACAGGTCTGCAAATGATGTCTGGAATAAGAATTGCATATTTTCTAGGCCTCAATGTTTGGAAGTTCCACAATTGTGGACCATCCTAACAGCTTCTTCTGCAATGGAAATGTTGTTTTCTCCAAGCCCTCTCCTTTTTTATTGCAGTAGCTCCCGAACAGACGTAAAATTGTAGCAGAAACTATATTAAAAGTAGATTAAAAGTAGATTTGGACTGGTAGTTTTGTGGTCTCGGTCTCGACTCGAACTTCACCAAGGCATTTTGACTACAGCCCTGATGTGCGGCTCCCCGGGGTGTCCCACCTTTGTTCTCCGTCTCCAGATCTTCCACCTTCTTCTTCTGCAGCTGCAGCTCGGCCTTGGAGGCGCTCAGATCATCGTTCTGCTTCTTCACCTCCCTCTCTGTGTTGTTCACTCTGCCTATGAGGGACGTCACTGCAGAGTCTTGAGCTGGAAGCACAGAGACAAATCACAACAAACGTTTAACTCATTCCCCGCCATTAACGTCATATGATGTCAGGCAATTTGATCATAGTATGATCTTACTGGCTGTTTGAACGAGACGTGTAAGCTTACAGTAGGCCATGTTTACACAACAACGGTCTCTGCATAAAACAGGAAACTGTCATTGCATTCTTGCCTTTGATTTCGCGTTTATAGACAGCGTTTGTGATAACGATTTGCGTGCAGACTGAAGCTGCCAAAAACTCAGAGCTGCGTCAAGTGAGCCAGAATAAAACTGAAACTTCTGGTTACAGCCTTCACAATAATGGCAATTAAATAAGCGAATAGCCTTATTGATGCAGGTTGCAAAGTTGTTTTTGTGTGTTTCCAAATACGCAGAACACTGAAAATTAAAAGTTAATCTTAACCCGTAGTGAATCGACGGTCCTTGTTTTTTTTTACTTACCCAGTTATTTATTGCTGCTTTTATTTTGAAGGTAAAAAGGCTTAGCTTCCTGTATTCTGTCTATTTCTAATGGGATTGATTTAGCTTTATAGGATAAAATTTTAAATGAATTTTCCACACGATAGTGACACAGAAGTCACAAATGGTGATAAACTGCTCCAGATGTGTCCATTACAGAATAAAAACCCAGTAAAGCGCCATAAAAAAAAACCTGTTTTATTAGGTAGCCTAATAAACTAAAAAGAAAACTACTTTCTACAAAGTTCTACTCTAATCCATCCAAATGGCTTAGCTGTCATGGATTGTGTTGCATAGTTGCTTTCTGTGACAAAATGTGATATTGTAAGTCGTTTTGGTCAAAAGCGTCTGCTAAATGACGTAATGTAATGTAATGTAATAAACAAAAAATATGCAATTTTAGTCAATAAATACAATGGTAGCCTTGGATAACACATTGCTCTGGTATTGGTCTTGATTTGGACTGGTAGTTTTGCGGTCTCGGTCTCGACTCGACCTCGACCAAAGCGGTCTTGACTACAGGCCTGATATGCGGCTCCCCGGGGTGTCCCACCTTTGTTCTCCATCTCCAGATCTTTCACCTTCTTCTTCTGCAGCTGCAGCTCGGCCTTGGAGGCGCTCAGATCGTCGTTCTGCTTCTTCACCTCCCTCTCTGTGTCGTTCACTCTGCCTATGAGGGACGTCACTGCAGAGTCTTGAGCTGGAAGCACAGAGACAAAATCACAACAAACGTTTAACTCATTTCCTGCCATTAACGTCATATGACGTCAGGCAATTTGATCATAGGATGATCTTACTGGCTGTTTGAACGAGACGTGTAAGCTTACAGTAGGCCATGTTTACACAACAACGGTCTCTGCATAAAACAGGAAACTGTCATTGCATTCTGGCCTTTGATTTCACGTTTATACACAGCGTTTGTGATAACGATTTGCATACAGACTGAAGTTTCAAAAAACTCAGCAGCGTCAAGTGAGCCAGAATAAAACTGAAACTTCTGGTTACAGCCTTCACAATAATGGCAATTAAATAAACTAATAGCCTTATTGATGCATGTTGCAAAGTTGTTTTTGTGTGTGATCAAATACACAGAACACATAGAAAGCAGACAACTAAAAGTTAATCTTAACCCGTAGTGAATCGACTGTCCTGTTTTTTTTACTTACCCAGTTATATATTACTGCTTTTATTTTGAAGGTAAAAAGGCCTAGCTTCCTGTATTCTGTCTATTTCTAATGTGATTGATTTAGCTTTATAGGATTACACTTTAAATTATTTTTTTACATGATAGTGACCAGTGTTGGGCAAGTTACTTTCAAAATGTAATATACTACATATTACTAGTTACTTTCATTTGAAAGTAATATGTTACTTTACAATATTATTTTCTGTGTAGAGTAACTCGTTACTTATTACACTACTTTTGTATTACTTTTACCAAAACAACAGCAGCAGCAGAATGACATTGCCGCCCCGGAACCATCCCGAAAAATAATTTCAACCGCCTTGAAATCAGTGTAAACAATCCAAAATTCTAAATGTTATTCTTTTCCTTTGTTATTGTCATCTATAGTGGTTATTTGTATAAAAACACACAGTTTGATTAGAAAATTATTGTATCTTTTTTTAAGTTGTGCTTTCATTTAATCAAATGTAACTCAATTTGTAACTTGAGTTACTTGACAAAGTAACTGGTATAATATTACTGACATCCTATAAGTAATAAGTTATATTACTGAGTTACTGCTAAAAGTAATATATTACATGTAATATGTTATTTTGTAATGAGTTACACCCAACACTGATAGTGACACACAAGTCGCAAATGGTGATAAACTGCTTCAGCTTTGTCCATCACAGAATAAAAACCCAGTAACGCCCCATAAAAAAAGACTTGTTTTCTATATTAGGTAATAAACCAAAAATATGCTATTTTAGTCAAATACAATGGTAGCCTTGGATAACACATTGCTCTGGTATTGGTCTTGATTTGGACTGGTAATTTTGTGGTCTCGGTCTCGACTCAAACTTGACCTATGCAGTTTTGACTACAGCCCTGATGTGTGGCTCCCCGGGGTGTCCCACCTTTGTTCTCCAGATCCTCCACCTTTTTCTTCTGCAGCTGCAGTTCGGCCTTTGAGGCGCTCAGATCAGCTCTGAGAGCTCCTGTGTCATTGTTCTGCTTCTTCACCTCCCTCTCTGTGTCGCTCACTCTGCCTATGAGGGACGTCACTGCAGAGTCTTGAGCTGGAAACACAGAGACAAAATCACAACAAACCTTTAACTAATTTCCTGCCATTAACGTGATATGATGGCAATCCCTGTCAGGCAATTTGATTATGGGATGATCTTCCTGGCTGTTTGAATGAGACGTGCAAGCTTAGGCCTGGTTTACACAACAACAATCTCTGCATAAAACAGGAAACTGTCATTGCATTCTTGCCTTTGATTTCGCGTTTGTGATAATGATTTGCGTGCAGACTGAAATAAAAAAAAACTCAGAACGGCGTCAAGTGAGCCAGAATAAAACTGAAACTTCTGGTTACAGCCTTCACAATAATGGCAATTAAATAAACTAATAGCCTTATTGATGCATGTTGCAAAGTTGTTTTTTTGTGTGATCCCAAATACACAGAACACATAGAAAACATACAACTAAAAGTTAATCTTAACCCATAGTGAATCAACGGTCCTGTTTCTTTTTTACTTACCCAGTTATATATTGCTGCTTTTTTTTAAGATAAAAAGGCCTAGCTTCCTGTATTCTGTCTACTTCTAATGGATATATTTAGCTTTATAGGATTAAACTTTAAATGAATTTTCCACACGATAGAGACACAGAAGTCACAAATGGTGATAAACTACTCCAGAAACTACTCCAGATTTGTCCATTACAGAATAAAAACCCAGTAAAGCCCCATAAAAAATACCTGTTTTCTATATTAGGTAATAAACTAAAAAAACTACTTTCTACAAAGTACTACTCTAACCCATCAAAATGTCTTAGCTGTCATGGATTGTGTTGCATATTTGCTTTCTGTACTGTGACAAAATGTGATATTGTAAGTCGCTTTGGACAAAAGTGTCTGCTAAATGACGTAATGTAATGTAATAAACAGAAAATGTGCTATTTGAGTCAATAAATACAATGGTAGCTCGGATAACACATTGCTCTGGTATTGATTTGGACTGGTAGTTTTGTGGTCTCGGTCTCGACTCGACCTCGACCAAAGCGGTCTTGACTACAGCCCTGATGTGCGGCTCCCCGGGGTGTCCCACCTTTGTTCTCCGTCTCCAGATCCTCCACCTTCTTCTTCTGCAGCTGCAGCTCGGCCATGGAGGCGCTCAGATCGTCGTTCTGCTTCTTCACCTCCCTCTCTGTGTTGTTCACTCTGCCTATGAGGGACGTCACTGCAGAGTCTTGAGCTGGAAGCACAGAGACAAAATCACAACAAACGTTTAACTCATTCCCCGCCATTAACGTCATATGATGTCAGGCAATTTGATCATAGGATGATCTTACTGGCTGTTTGAACGAGACATGTAAGCTTACAGTAGGCCATGTTTACACAACAACGGTCTCTGCATAAAACAGGAAACTGTCGTTGCATTCTTGCCTTTGATTTCACATTTAAAGACAGCGTTTGTGATAACGATTTGCGTGCAGACTGAAGCTGCAAAAAACTCAGAGCCGCGTCAAGTGAGCCAGAATAAAACTGAAACTTCTGGTTACAGCCTTCACAATAATGGCAATTAAATCAACTAATAGCCTTATTGATGCATGTTGCAAAGTTGTTTTTTTGTGTGATCAAATACACAGAACACATAGAAAGCAGACAACTAAAGGTTAATCTAACCCGTAGTGAATCGACGGTCCTGTTTTTTTTTTTACTTACCCAGTTATATTGCTGCTTTTATTTTTAAGATAAAAAGGCCTAGCTTCCTGTATTCTGTCTACTTCTAATGGATATATTTAGCTTCATAGGATTAAACTTTAAATGAATTTTCCACACAATAGTGACACAGAAGTCACGAATGGTGATAAACTACTCCAGCTTTGTCCATCACAGAATAAAAACCCAGTAAAGCCCCATAAAAAATACCTGTTTTCTATATTAGGTAATAAACTAAAAAAAACTACTTTCTACAAAGTGCTACTCTAACCCATCAAAATGTCTTAGCTGTCATGGATTGTGTTGCATATTTGCTTTCTGTACTGTGACAAAATGTGATATTGTAAGTCGCTTTGGACAAAAGTGTCTGCTAAATGATCTAATGTAATGTAATGTAATAAACAGAGAATGTGCTATTTTAGTCAATAAATACAATGGTAGCTTGGATAACACATTGTTCTGGTATTGGTCTTGATTTGGACTGGTAATTTTGCGGTCTCGGTTTCGACTTGAACTTGACCAAAGCGGTTTTGACTACAGCCCTGATATGCGGCTCCCCGGGGTGTCCCACCTTTGTTCTCCGTCTCCAGATCTTCCACCTTCTTCTTCTGCAGCTGCAGCTCTGCCTTGGAGGCGCTCAGATCGTCGTTCTGCTTCTTCACCTCCCTCTCTGTGTCGTTCACTCTGCCTATGAGGGACGTCATTGCAGAGTCTTGAGCTGGAAGCACAGAGACAAATCACAACAAACGTTTAACTCATTTCCTGCCATTAACGTGATATGATGTCAATCCCTGTCAGGCAATTTGATTATGGGATGATCTTCCTGGCTGTTTGAACGAGACGTGCAAGTTTACGCCTGGTTTACACAACAACAATCTCTGCATAAAACAGGAAACTGTCATTGCATTCTTGCCTTTGATTTTGCGTTTGTGATAATGATTTGCGTGCAGATTGAAGTTGCAAAAAACTCAGAACAGCATCAATTGCGTCAATTGAATTTTATTGCTCTTGTTGGTTTTATTGTTTTATGCTTTTTATTTATATCTTGACCTCTGTACTTTTAACCTCTGTCCCTGTCGCTGTTTTAGACACCTGAATCTCCCCACGGGGATAAATAAAGGTTTTCAATCAATCAATCAAGTGAGCCAGAATAAAACTGAAACTTCTGGTTACAGCCTTCACAATAATGGCAATTAAATAAACTAATAGCCTTATTGATGCATGTTGCAAAGTTGTTTTTGTGTGATCCCAAATACACAGAACACAAACAACTAAAAGTTAATCTTAACCCGTAGTGAATCGACGGTCCTGTTTCTCTTTTACTTACCCAGTTATATATTGCTGCTTTTATTTTTAAGATAAAAAGGCCTAGCTTCCTGTATTCTGTCTACTTAGCTTTATAGGATTAAACTTTAAATGAATTTTCCACACGATAGAGACACAGAATTTGATCATAGTATGATCTTACTGGCTGTTTGAACGAGACGTGTAAGCTTACAGTAGGCCATGTTTACACAACAACGGTCTCTGCATAAAACAGGAAACTGTCATTGCATTCTTGCCTTTGATTTCGCGTTTATAGACAGCGTTTGTGATAACGATTTGCGTGCAGACTGAAGCTGCAAAAAACTCAGAGCCGCGTCAAGTGAGCCAAAATAAAACTGAAACTTCTGGTTACAGTCTTCACAATAATGGCAATTAAATAAACTAATAGCCTTATTGATGCATGTTGCAAAGTTGTTTTTGTGTGTGATCAAATACACAGAACACATAGAAAGCAGATAACTAAAAGTTAATCTTAACCCGTAGTGAATCGACTGTCCTGTTTTTTTTTACTTACCCAGTTATATATTACTGCTTTTATTTTGAAGGTAAAAAGGCCTAGCTTCCTGTATTCTGTCTATTTTTAATGTGATTGATTTAGCTTTATAGGATTACACTTTAAATTATTTTTTTTACATGATAGTGACCAGTGTTGGGCAAGTTACTTTCAAAATGTAATATACTACATATTACTAGTTACTTTCATTTGAAAGTAATATGTTACTTTACAATATTACTTTCTGTGTAGAGTAACTCGTTACTTATTACACTTCTTTCTTCTTCTTTCGGCTGTTCCCGTCAGGGGTCGCCACAGCGGATCATCTGTTTCCATCGGTTTCTGTCCTCTGCATCGTCCTCCGTCACGCCCACTGCCTGCATGTCCTCTTTCACTGCGTCCATGAACCTCCTCTTGGGCCTTCCCCTCCTCCTCTTTCCTGGCAGCTCCATCTCCAGCATCCTCCTCCCAATGTACCCCACCTCCCTCCTCCGCACATGTCCATACCATCTCAGTCTTGCCTCTCTCACTTTCTGTCCAAACTGCTCAACATGGGCGGTTCCTCGGATGTAATCGTTCTTTATCTTGTCCAGCCTTGTCACTCCCAGAGAGAAGCGTAACATCTTCATCTCTGCCACCTCCAGCTCTGCCACCTGCCTGTTTGTCAGTGCCACCGTCTCTAGACCGTACAGCATGGCTGGTCTCACTACCCTGCTGTAGACCTTTCCCTTCACTCTCGCTGGTACCCTTCTGTCACAGATCACCCCAGTCATCCTTCTCCACCCGCACCACCCCGCCTGCACTCTCTTCTTTACCTCCTTGCCACAGTTACTTATTACACTACTTTTGTATTACTTTTACCAAAACAACAGCAGCAGCAGAATGACATTGCCGCCCCGGAACCATCCCGAAAAATAATTTCAACCGCCTTGAAATCAGTGTAAACAATCCAAAATTCTAAATGTTATTCTTTTCCTTTGTTATTGTCATCTATAGTGGTTATTTGTATAAAAACACACAGTTTGATTAGAAAATTATTGTATCTTTTTTTAAGTTGTGCTTTCATTTAATCAAATGTAACTCAATTTGTAACTTGAGTTACTTGACAAAGTAACTGGTATAATATTACTGACATCCTATAAGTAATAAGTTATATTACTGAGTTACTGCTAAAAGTAATATATTACATGTAATATGTTCTTTTGTAATGAGTTACACCCAACACTGATAGTGACACACAAGTCGCAAATGGTGATAAACTGCTTCAGCTTTGTCCATCACAGAATAAAAACCCAGTAACGCCCCATAAAAAAAGACTTGTTTTCTATATTAGGTAATAAACCAAAAATATGCTATTTTAGTCAAATACAATGGTAGCCTTGGATAACACATTGCTCTGGTATTGGTCTTGATTTGGACTGGTAATTTTGTGGTCTCGGTCTCGACTCAAACTTGACCTATGCAGTTTTGACTACAGCCCTGATGTGTGGCTCCCCGGGGTGTCCCACCTTTGTTCTCCAGATCCTCCACCTTTTTCTTCTGCAGCTGCAGTTCGGCCTTTGAGGCGCTCAGATCAGCTCTGAGAGCTCCTGTGTCATTGTTCTGCTTCTTCACCTCCCTCTCTGTGTCGCTCACTCTGCCTATGAGGGACGTCACTGCAGAGTCTTGAGCTGGAAACACAGAGACAAAACCACAAACCTTTAACTAATTTCCTGCCATTAACGTGATATGATGGCAATCCCTGTCAGGCAATTTGATTATGGGATGATCTTACTGGCTGTTTGAACGAGACGTGCAAGCTTAGGCCTGGTTTACACAACAACAATCTCTGCATAAAACAGGAAACTGTCATTGCATTCTTGCCTTTGATTTCGCGTTTGTGATAATGATTTGCGTGCAGACTGAAATTTAAAAAAACTCAGAACAGCGTCAAGTGAGCCAGAATAAAACTGAAACTTCTGGTTACAGCCTTCACAATAATGGCAATTAAATAAACTAATAGCCTTATTGATGCATGTTGCAAAGTTGTTTTTTTGTGTGATCCCAAATACACAGAACACATAGAAAACATACAACTAAAAGTTAATCTTAACCCATAGTGAATCAACGGTCCTGTTTCTTTTTTACTTACCCAGTTATATATTGCTGCTGTTTTTTAAGATAAAAAGGCCTAGCTTCCTGTATTCTGTCTACTTCTAATGGATATATTTAGCTTTATAGTCCGGGAGCCGTGGGGTTGAACCTCGCTTCGTCGGATAAAGTTTTTTTCTCTGCTGATTCTTGTAGTTTGGGGGTATCTATTCAAAATACAGGAGGGTGCCCGGTGAGTACCCTTGAGCATTTTCAGATATTAACCCCTTAAGTGCCAAAATTCCAGAAAATTTGGGATTTATGGGATGTCATGCAAAATACTCAAATCAAATGCATCCAATTTGTTTTCTCCAATGTCTATTCATAAAGGAGGTCATGTACAATGTATCTCATTCCACATTAAATAATATTAACCCTTTTAGGCCGTGCCAGCAAAACCAACTGTTTATGACTATAGGGGTTGTGCTGGATGAGAACATCCATTAAGCCTTTGCTCATTCGCATGTAGAGATTCAGAGTAGATGATACACATTGGGAGGTGTGAAGGGCACATTTTGCTGCTGATGGTCTGATGGTAGTTAAGCCTATTTGGATCTTGAGCATCCTACCCTGAAACATGCACAGAACATTGTGCATGGCAAACCAGGCACTCCACAGTTGCACTTATTGGAGTTAAAAGGGTTTTGCAGCCACACCTGATCATCTCCAAAATGTAGTCTGGGACAAGTTTGCAATCTTCCGGTAGAGTGGTTGGGCTCAGTGACCTGTTGCATGTGTCTTTTTTTCCATCAAAATTCCTCAGTGTTCAATGCTAGTGGCAGATTTACATTGATATTTCAATATATTGTTTGAAAGTGGGCCCTCTTAACATTCTCAATTAATGCTTCATTCGCTAGCGGTAGAGCAGCTAAGTTTGGAGCAGACATGTGTCCTTTCCCTATCTTTTCCTCCCAGACAAGTAGCCTTGTGTGTGACATGTCTGTGCTCTCATTTATACCAGAACAGGCTGAGATGAAGGCAGTGGCTTGGTCGGGGACCTGCTGGAACGGTGCACCCACATTGCTAATGGGAGATAGTTTGTACAGTTTTGAGGACTTTGATGACAGAGCCTTTTCCCAACCCATAGTAAGACGCTACAGTGTCACATCCCAATATGGCATGGGCTGGTAAAAGGTTCTTCACAATTTGTGAATGCTTGGCCAGTGTTGACTTGATGTCCGCTATTGCCCTTTCCTTGTGGGGCGATTCCATGATGTGTGGTGTACATCCAGTCCTTCCTGATGGTAATGGTGAAGAAGTAGTCAGAAGTAGTCTGTGTCATCAGAAACCACTGAGATTTGATGGGCTTCTCCAGCACACCTCAGGGCCTTTTGGACAATGATGTGTCAGTTTCTTCCTGTCGATTTTCTATATCATATTGGCTCCTTCTTTCTTCCAACCTGATCTCAATGGGGCATGGCTCCTCCCCTGTCACATGGCTCCTCCCCTGTCACCACCAACTTGTGTTTGCTTGTCCTCTGTAGATGGAAAAGCTGAACCTTCCTGGGTCAGTTCCTCACATAAGAGCTAAGAGATGGTGTTTCTAGGTGAGCCTTGTCTCTGTGACCTCTCGGGTGATGGACTTGATACAGTACTGTAATCAGAGTAGCTGCTGAAGATGAGGTAGGCATCACTGTCTGATAGGTATGAATTCAGCCGTGTCTTATCATTTTTGATGAAATCGGCTATGATGCCATCAGCTGGCCAGTGGATGTCCAAAGAAGGGCTGATCCATCAATGACACTGGCATTCCACCTGGAGATTTTGACTTGGAATTACTTCTTCAGTGTAGACTTGGATTTACAAATTTGCATTCCGTCCTCATCCTCCCTAGACAACAGTGTGATTACCCTTCAATCGATGGCATTAAGGTCATAAATTGTGGAGTTGTCAACTTGGATTGATTTGGTTGTTGTCATTGTCTTTACTTTGTTTGAGATGGTGTTGTAAAATCCCTCTGGCCAGGTCTTCTCAAAATCTTCTAACATTGCCTCCCCAATCATTACGGCACTGTCACTGGTGTTGGTGATCTTGATGTTCACGATGCGTTTGCCCCTGGATGTTCGTTGGGATCCAATGGATGGAGGCAGGTTTCCAGTTTCTGACAAAGTCCAGTCCTGTCCTTGACTTTGGGAACTGCTTAACCCATGGCTTTAGCCTCCTCCTTGTGATAGAGATGAACCTTTGTAGTATCTGTCTCATCATCTTCCATCTCCTTCATGTCTGATTCAATCTTGCAGCATATGTGGTGGCTCAGAGCCCAGATCTTCAGTGCCTCTGGCTTCATGGTTATTCCAATGATCCCTCCATCACTGTGGCCGTACCTCATGAAAGTAGTTATGAACTGGTTGATCCACAGGCCATTCCATATTCCACTTATGTGTCACATTACATGCTGCCCCTGGAGAAAATTCCTTTGTGGAGGAAGCTTCTCCATGGAACGAAGATAGTAGAGGCCATACCAGACATGATTGACATGGCCAGCTGCAAAGTAGTAGGTAAGCATCTTCTGGAATGTGGTCAGATGGAGAAGCCAGTCACCCTCACGTTCAGCCCAGATGTATGACATCAGCATCAGCATCATTGGTTTCACCAAGACCTAAACCCAAAGTTTGGCTGTTCTGGTCTGACTCACAATCTGATCCATAAGGCTCTCATCAGGTCATCTGCTTTCTGGAAATTTCTTACCGGAACTCCAGAGAGCCCACTATCAGCCATCAGTGAACATAAAGCCCCAACAAAACTCATCAATGCGTGCATACCCCCAAGACGCTTTAAGCAGCGCAGCCACATCTATAAGTGACATGTGTGTCTGTTTGAGGCGAGATGTGTCTGAGCCGAGATGCAGTGTCCCAGCCATTTTGAGTGGGGTGGCCCAGGTGGGGCACAGACTCAAGCAAGGGTGGCACTGATTGGCATTTAGGAAGGATGTAGAAAGGTTTTCCCTCGCCAGAATTTAGCCTAACACCACTCTAGCTTAAAGATTAGCCCGCTACAGCCTCTGAAAGACAGTATTGTTGGCCAGCACCCTCAGGATTTTGGGGTGGCCAAATTAGATTTAAGGGGTGGGCAGTGCCACCCCTGGCCACTCCCTAGAGACTCCCCTGCCAAGATGTGTGCACAGGATTTCAACAGTGCACCTAGAGCCCTCCCCTCGGCTGTACAAGGAATTGAGAGTGGAGACAGAAAGTGCCACGGCTCAAAGCCAGTGAAACATGCACATACGCGCACATGCACGCACACATACATGCGCACACGCATGCACACACACAGTGCCAGAGAGAGGGGAGTGTGGGAGAAGGGTCTGACCTGCACCGCTTCAACACCTAGGATTGATTTATCAGACTAAAAGTCCTCTGCTAATTTCATGTTTTTATTGGGGGTCGGAGGTGGGGGGGGGGCACATGGGCGGGGGAATCAAATAGGCTACATTATACATGACCTCGTTGCTCCTTTATGAATAAACATTGGAGAAAGCTAATTTGATGCATTTGATTTGAGGATTTTGCATGAAATCTCATAAATCCCTATTTGTAAGGGGATTTTGACACTTAAGGGGTTAATATCTAAAAATGCTCAAGGGTACTCACCGGGCACCCTCCTGTATTTTGAATAGGTACCCCCAACCTACAAGAATCAGCAGAGAAAAAAACTTTATCCGACGAAACAAGGTTCATCAAAAAAACAGCCTTTGGCTCCCGGACTATTATAGGATTAAACTTTAAATGAATTTTCCACACGATAGAGACACAGAAGTCACAAATGGTGATAAACTACTCCAGAAACTACTCCAGATTTGTCCATTACAGAATAAAAACCCAGTAAAGCCCCATAAAAAATACCTGTTTTCTATATTAGGTAATAAACTAAAAAAACTACTTTCTACAAAGTGCTACTCTAACCCATCAAAATGTCTTAGCTGTCATGGATTGTGTTGCATATTTGCTTTCTGTACTATGACAAAATGTGATATTGTAAGTCGCTTTGGACAAAAGTGTCTGCTAAATGACGTAATGTAATGTAATAAACAGAAAATGTGCTAATTGAGTCAATAAATACAATGGTAGCTCGGATAACACATTGCTCTGGTATTGATTTGGACTGGTAGTTTTGTGGTCTCGGTCTCGACTCGACCTCGACCAAAGCGGTCTTGACTACAGCCCTGATGTGCGGCTCCCCGGGGTGTCCCACCTTTGTTCTCCGTCTCCAGATCCTCCACCTTCTTCTTCTGCAGCTGCAGCTCGGCCATGGAGGCGCTCAGATCGTCGTTCTGCTTCTTCACCTCCCTCTCTGTGTTGTTCACTCTGCCTATGAGGGACGTCACTGCAGAGTCTTGAGCTGGAAGCACAGAGACAAAATCACAACAAACGTTTAACTCATTCCCCGCCATTAACGTGATATGATGTCAATCCCTGTCAGGCAATTTGATTATGGGATGATCTTCCTGGCTGTTTGAACGAGACGTGCAAGCTTAGGCCTGGTTTACACAACAACAATCTCTGCATAAAACGGGAAACTGTCATTGCATTCTTGCCTTTGATTTCGCGTTTGTGATAATGATTTGCGTGCAGATTGAAGTTGCAAAAAACTCAGAACAGCATCAATTGCGTCAATTGAATTTTATTGCTCTTGTTGGTTTTATTGTTTTATGCTTTTTATTTATATCTTGACCTCTGTACTTTTAACCTCTGTCCCTGTCGCTGTTTTAGACACCTGAATCTCCCCACGGGGATAAATAAAGGTTTTCAATCAATCAATCAAGTGAGCCAGAATAAAACTGAAACTTCTGGTTACAGCCTTCACAATAATGGCAATTAAATAAACTAATAGCCTTATTGATGCATGTTGCAAAGTTGTTTTTGTGTGATCCCAAATACACAGAACACAAACAACTAAAAGTTAATCTTAACCCGTAGTGAATCGACGGTCCTGTTTCTCTTTTACTTACCCAGTTATATATTGCTGCTTTTATTTTTAAGATAAAAAGGCCTAGCTTCCTGTATTCTGTCTACTTAGCTTTATAGGATTAAACTTTAAATGAATTTTCCACACGATAGAGACACAGAATTTGATCATAGTATGATCTTACTGGCTGTTTGAACGAGACGTGTAAGCTTACAGTAGGCCATGTTTACACAACAACGGTCTCTGCATAAAACAGGAAACTGTCATTGCATTCTTGCCTTTGATTTCGCGTTTATAGACAGCGTTTGTGATAACGATTTGCGTGCAGACTGAAGCTGCCAAAAACTCAGAGCCGCGTCAAGTGAGCCAAAATAAAACTGAAACTTCTGGTTACAGTCTTCACAATAATGGCAATTAAATAAACTAATAGCCTTATTGATGCATGTTGCAAAGTTGTTTTTGTGTGTGATCAAATACACAGAACACATAGAAAGCAGACAACTAAAAGTTAATCTTAACCCGTAGTGAATCGACTGTCCTGTTTTTTTTTACTTACCCAGTTATATATTACTGCTTTTATTTTGAAGGTAAAAAGGCCTAGCTTCCTGTATTCTGTCTATTTCTAATGTGATTGATTTAGCTTTATAGGATTACACTTTAAATTATTTTTTTACATGATAGTGACCAGTGTTGGGCAAGTTACTTTCAAAATGTAATATACTACATATTACTAGTTACTTTCATTTGAAAGTAATATGTTACTTTACAATATTACTTTCTGTGTAGAGTAACTCGTTACTTATTACACTACTTTTGTATTACTTTTACCAAAACAACAGCAGCAGCAGAATGACATTGCCGCCCCGGAACCATCCCGAAAAATAATTTCAACCGCCTTGAAATCAGTGTAAACAATCCAAAATTCTAAATGTTATTCTTTTCCTTTGTTATTGTCATCTATAGTGGTTATTTGTATAAAAACACACAGTTTGATTAGAAAATTATTGTATCTTTTTTTAAGTTGTGCTTTCATTTAATCAAATGTAACTCAATTTGTAACTTGAGTTACTTGACAAAGTAACTGGTATAATATTACTGACATCCTATAAGTAATAAGTTATATTACTGAGTTACTGCTAAAAGTAATATATTACATGTAATATGTTCTTTTGTAATGAGTTACACCCAACACTGATAGTTACACACAAGTCGCAAATGGTGATAAACTGCTTCAGCTTTGTCCATCACAGAATAAAAACCCATACGCCCCATAAAAAAAGACTTGTTTTCTATATTAGGTAATAAACCAAAAATATGCTATTTTAGTCAAATACAATGGTAGCCTTGGATAACACATTGCTCTGGTATTGGTCTTGATTTGGACTGGTAATTTTGTGGTCTCGGTCTCGACTCAAACTTGACCTATGCAGTTTTGACTACAGCCCTGATGTGTGGCTCCCCGGGGTGTCCCACCTTTGTTCTCCAGATCCTCCACCTTTTTCTTCTGCAGCTGCAGTTCGGCCTTTGAGGCGCTCAGATCAGCTCTGAGAGCTCCTGTGTCATTGTTCTGCTTCTTCACCTCCCTCTCTGTGTCGCTCACTCTGCCTATGAGGGACGTCACTGCAGAGTCTTGAGCTGGAAGCACAGAGACAAATCACAACAAACCTTTAACTAATTTCCTGCCATTAACGTGATATGATGTCAATCCCTGTCAGGCAATTTGATTATGGGATGATCTTACTGGCTGTTTGAACGAGACGTGCAAGCTTAGGCCTGGTTTACACAACAACAATCTCTGCATAAAACGGGAAACTGTCATTGCATTCTTGCCTTTGATTTCGCGTTTGTGATAATGATTTGCGTGCAGACTGAAATTTAAAAAAACTCAGAACAGCGTCAAGTGAGCCAGAATAAAACTGAAACTTCTGGTTACAGCCTTCACAATAATGGCAATTAAATAAACTAATAGCCTTATTGATGCATGTTGCAAAGTTGTTTTTTTGTGTGATCCCAAATACACAGAACACATAGAAAACATACAACTAAAAGTTAATCTTAACCCATAGTGAATCAACGGTCCTGTTTCTTTTTTACTTACCCAGTTATATATTGCTGCTTTTTTTAAAGATAAAAAGGCCTAGCTTCCTGTATTCTGTCTACTTCTAATGGATATATTTAGCTTTATAGGATTAAACTTTAAATGAATTTTCCACACGATAGAGACACAGAAGTCACAAATGGTGATAAACTACTCCAGAAACTACTCCAGATTTGTCCATTACAGAATAAAAACCCAGTAAAGCCCCATAAAAAATACCTGTTTTCTATATTAGGTAATAAACTAAAAAAACTACTTTCTACAAAGTGCTACTCTAACCCATCAAAATGTCTTAGCTGTCATGGATTGTGTTGCATATTTGCTTTCTGTACTGTGACAAAATGTGATATTGTAAGTCGCTTTGGACAAAAGTGTCTGCTAAATGACGTAATGTAATGTAATAAACAGAAAATGTGCTATTTGAGTCAATAAATACAATGGTAGCTCGGATAACACATTGCTCTGGTATTGATTTGGACTGGTAGTTTTGTGGTCTCGGTCTCGACTCGACCTCGACCAAAGCGGTCTTGACTACAGCCCTGATGTGCGGCTCCCCGGGGTGTCCCACCTTTGTTCTCCGTCTCCAGATCCTCCACCTTCTTCTTCTGCAGCTGCAGCTCGGCCATGGAGGCGCTCAGATCGTCGTTCTGCTTCTTCACCTCCCTCTCTGTGTTGTTCACTCTGCCTATGAGGGACGTCACTGCAGAGTCTTGAGCTGGAAGCACAGAGACAAAATCACAACAAACGTTTAACTCATTCCCCGCCATTAACGTCATATGATGTCAGGCAATTTGATCATAGGATGATCTTACTGGCTGTTTGAACGAGACATGTAAGCTTACAGTAGGCCATGTTTACACAACAACGGTCTCTGCATAAAACAGGAAACTGTCGTTGCATTCTTGCCTTTGATTTCACATTTAAAGACAGCGTTTGTGATAACGATTTGCGTGCAGACTGAAGCTGCAAAAAACTCAGAGCCGCGTCAAGTGAGCCAGAATAAAACTGAAACTTCTGGTTACAGCCTTCACAATAATGGCAATTAAATCAACTAATAGCCTTATTGATGCATGTTGCAAAGTTGTTTTTGTGTGTGATCAAATACACAGAACACATAGAAAGCAGACAACTAAAGGTTAATCTAACCCGTAGTGAATCGACGGTCCTGTTTTTTTTTTTACTTACCCAGTTATATTGCTGCTTTTATTTTTAAGATAAAAAGGCCTAGCTTCCTGTATTCTGTCTACTTCTAATGGATATATTTAGCTTTATAGGATTAAACTTTAAATGAATTTTCCACACAATAGTGACACAGAAGTCACGAATGGTGATAAACTACTCCAGCTTTGTCCATCACAGAATAAAAACCCAGTAAAGCCCCATAAAAAATACCTGTTTTCTATATTAGGTAATAAACTAAAAAAAACTACTTTCTACAAAGTGCTACTCTAACCCATCAAAATGTCTTAGCTGTCATGGATTGTGTTGCATATTTGCTTTCTGTACTGTGACAAAATGTGATATTGTAAGTCGCTTTGGACAAAAGTGTCTGCTAAATGATCTAATGTAATGTAATGTAATAAACAGAGAATGTGCTATTTTAGTCAATAAATACAATGGTAGCTTGGATAACACATTGCTCTGGTATTGGTCTTGATTTGGACTGGTAATTTTGCGGTCTCGGTTTCGACTTGAACTTGACCAAAGCGGTTTTGACTACAGCCCTGATATGCGGCTCCCCGGGGTGTCCCACCTTTGTTTTCCGTCTCCAGATCTTCCACCTTCTTCTTCTGCAGCTGCAGCTCTGCCTTGGAGGCGCTCAGATCGTCGTTCTGCTTCTTCACCTCCCTCTCTGTGTCGTTCACTCTGCCTATGAGGGACGTCATTGCAGAGTCTTGAGCTGGAAGCACAGAGACAAATCACAACAAACGTTTAACTCATTTCCTGCCATTAACGTGATATGATGTCAATCCCTGTCAGGCAATTTGATTATGGGATGATCTTCCTGGCTGTTTGAACGAGACGTGCAAGCTTAGGCCTGGTTTACACAACAACAATCTCTGCATAAAACGGGAAACTGTCATTGCATTCTTGCCTTTGATTTCGCGTTTGTGATAATGATTTGCGTGCAGATTGAAGTTGCAAAAAACTCAGAACAGCATCAATTGCGTCAATTGAATTTTATTGCTCTTGTTGGTTTTATTGTTTTATGCTTTTTATTTATATCTTGACCTCTGTACTTTTAACCTCTGTCCCTGTCGCTGTTTTAGACACCTGAATCTCCCCACGGGGATAAATAAAGGTTTTCAATCAATCAATCAAGTGAGCCAGAATAAAACTGAAACTTCTGGTTACAGCCTTCACAATAATGGCAATTAAATAAACTAATAGCCTTATTGATGCATGTTGCAAAGTTGTTTTTGTGTGATCCCAAATACACAGAACACAAACAACTAAAAGTTAATCTTAACCCGTAGTGAATCGACGGTCCTGTTTCTCTTTTACTTACCCAGTTATATATTGCTGCTTTTATTTTTAAGATAAAAAGGCCTAGCTTCCTGTATTCTGTCTACTTAGCTTTATAGGATTAAACTTTAAATGAATTTTCCACACGATAGAGACACAGAATTTGATCATAGTATGATCTTACTGGCTGTTTGAACGAAACGTGTAAGCTTACAGTAGGCCATGTTTACACAACAACGGTCTCTGCATAAAACAGGAAACTGTCATTGCATTCTTGCCTTTGATTTCGCGTTTATAGACAGCGTTTGTGATAACGATTTGCCTGCAGACCATTGCAGACTGAAGCTGCAAAAAACTCAGAGCCGCGTCAAGTGAGCCAAAATAAAACTGAAACTTCTGGTTACAGTCTTCACAATAATGGCAATTAAATAAACTTATAGCCTTATTGATGCATGTTGCAAAGTTGTTTTTGTGTGTGATCAAATACACAGAACACATAGAAAGCAGACAACTAAAAGTTAATCTTAACCCGTAGTGAATCGACAGTCCTGTTTTATTTTTACTTACCCAGTTATATATTGCTGCTTTTATTTTGAATGTAAAAGGCCTAGCTTCCTGTATTCTGTCTATTTCTAACGTGATTGATTTAGCTTTATAGGATTAAACTTTAAATTAATTTTTTACATGATAGTGACACACAAGTCACAAATGGTGATAAACTGCTCCAGCTTTGTCCATCACAGAATAAAAACCCAGTAACGCCCCATAAAAAAAGACTTGTTTTCTATATTAGGTAATAAACCAAAAATATGCTATTTTAGTCAAATACAATGGTAGCCTTGGATAACACATTGCTCTGGTATTGGTCTTGATTTGGACTGGTAGTTTTGTGGTCTCGGTCTCGACTCGAACTTGACCAATGCAGTTTTGACTACAGCCCTGTTGTGCGGCTCCCCGGGGTGTCCCACCTTTGTTCTCCAGATCCTCCACCTTTTTCTTCTGCAGCTGCAGGTCGGCCTTGGAGGTGCTCAGATCATCTCTGAGAGCTCCTGTGTCATAGTTCTGCTTCTTCACCTCCCTCTCTGTGTCGCTCACTCTGCCTATGAGGGACGTCACTGCAGAGTCTTGAGCTGGAAGCACAGAGACAAAATCACAACAAACATTTAACTCATTTCCCGGAATTAACGTCATATGACGTCAATCCGTGTTTTCACCGCCATGCGATAGACCTCATTAAGCTACTTCACTCCTAAAGTTGTCCAGAAGCCAGGGTTATTGTCCCACAAAACCAGCAAGCAGAGAAAAGCAACAATCTCCCTTCAGGAAGAAAGCTCCATAAAACATAAACCTTTCTATGACTGGTTTTTGAACTTGTCTTGGTTTGTATCTCTTTTTGGCCGGTGTGTGCGCATGCGCCACGGTGGCCTGTCATCTCCACTCGTCCATACAATTTGCGTGCCCGACCTGGGGACCGACCTGGGGCCCATCCTGGTCTGGTCGTCCCACTGGTCACCGCTGTACGGCGCTGTACTCCGCATTCAAGTTGTTGCCACGGTAAGTGTGCCCACTGAGTGTGTCCACTGAGCTTCTTTTCCACAGCTCCAGCTTCTTCAGTTTTCCAGTTGTTTGCAATGACGACAGAGCGTGTATAGAGAAAGTTGGGAGCGTTAGAGAAAGTTGTGCCAAGGCAGCGCTGGCGTCCCACAGCTGAGCTAACGTTGTTTTCAATCTGCTTAATTCATTGCATATTGCGGGCGGACCAGCGTGTTAACTTGTTAGCTGGTAGCTATCAAGCTAGCTCCAGCTAGGGTTGCCAACCGTCCCTTAAAATACGGAATTGTCCCGTATTTGTAAACAAAAAGACGTGTTCCGTATTGAACTGATACGGGACACGCTTTGTCCCGTATTGAAGAAACAATGCAGTGCAAAGAGTGACAGGCTATTTGTATTGAGTGAGAAACTCCATAGCCGCTGCAGCTGGTCTGCTCCTCAGCCTGTGTGGTGTCATGTTACGTCCAACTACCCTAGAATGCGCTTCTCATTGATTGTTGTGAGTCACGATGAGAAGCACCATCAGCGTTGCTAGATTCAACTAAACTGACGACAGCACATTGAGTAAGCTATAGCCTACATTGTATCTATACATAGTAACATGCCATTTTGTTGTGTTCAGAAGATTTAATCTGAAATCTAAAATGTTTTTGCACTAATGATTTAATCTTTCATAATACCAGGTTTGTTCTATTCAAAAGAATATGTAACGTTGCTGTTTGCACTGTTAAAAGAAAATTGAATGAGTATGCAAAGTTGCATTACCCGGTAGGCTATATCAAAATACCGTTTGCACTACTATTTATTGTTTGTTTTTTAAATACAGCTGTTTTAGCCTATTAAGAATAAGAAACTTCCGTTTTGTGACGCCCAAATAAAATTCTTGAATTTTGAAAAGTGATTCTGATTCTGATTCTGATAATCTAGGAATAGGCTAGATGCAAAAATGCAAAAACGGATCAAATTCAGGTTTGCTTGTCTTAATAATAATGGGTAAATGGTTGAAGTTGAAGCAATTGCAGTTATGTGATTGTTAATAAGTCCACACTACTGACTGCCCCCCGGACCGTTCCTTATTTCCATTTCAAGAAGTTGGCAACCCTAGCTCCAGCTGCTGAGCTAACGTTGTTTTCAATCTGCATAATTGCATATTGCGGGCGGACCAGCGTTCTTCCAGCATTTACTTTCTGTCTGCTCCTTGTGCCCGGCTAGCAGGGTAAGTCCAACGGCCCAGAAAACCACAAAATAAACAATGATGCTGATGATGCTGATAAGAATTTAATTATATTAGGGATATATGATTCAGTTTCAGTTGTTCTAGCCTCATAGTCTCGTAGCCTATATGGGCGACTGAAGTTTATTTATCCACCTTTTTTTAGATAACAGCACGATGTGAGAAAACTGCCTCAGAAATTAGTTTATCCATTTTTCTGACCAGTGACCACGAGCACTGCTCCACAGAAAATAAAGAGCTGCATGACGTTTATAATTGATGAACGGCAGGTTCATTTAACACAAGACAAGTAGCCTAATAATAAACTTCGTGAGGTCTCCAGACCATAGTTCAAGCAGAAGGCCGCGTAATCCGATCTCAACGTGGTCAGTCAAAAATCCTAGTATGACGTCTGCTATGACGTCAAACATGACGTCAGTTAATCCTCATATATATAGCAAGGGTTCTACGTCACCTCTCTCTCTCTGGCCGATCATAGCAGCAGCAGCCCACGGCAGTCCATCTCCCTTGAAGCCGGCCTCCGAAGCGTTGTTTTGCACCAGATCCGCAGACCGAATCAGCACCCACAAGCCTTCTCTACCCGTGGATATTCCCATTCCTGGCATGTTGAGTTCCGAGCCAGGGCAGCCCATGGACTGTGACGGCAGCCTAGACATCGGTCCCCTGTCCGACGAAAACGTTGGCAAAGCGACCGGACCACAGGCTGCCAGCATAGCCCCGACGAGAAGGCCCAGCGCGTGTTCCCGTGGCACGGGGCGCGCCACTGCGACGGCCCGTGTAACAGAAGACGAAGCGCCGCGCCGTGGACGCCCAAGAACGCGTGCGAGCGTGCCGGAGGGAGAGGCCGCTCGGCGCGGACGTGCGAGAGGCCGCGGGCGAAGACCAGTAGAGGCAGCTGCCCCGGGAGCCGGGAGCCGCCGAGGAAATGCAGGCCGCGGGGCCGCCGCGAGACGCCACGTACCTCCTGGTCGCACTGACCTCCAGGCCGCTGCCCCGGAAGCGGAAGCGGCCCCATTCGTAGCTCCGCCGAGCCGACAGGGGTCGTCAAGAGCCATTCTGCTGTCCCTGCTAGATAATAGCAGATCTGTAGAAGCTCGTCTGAGAGCCCTGGAAACCCCCCCCCCCCCCATTCCCCCCACTCCCCCCACGTTAGCCTCAGCCCAGCAGCAGCCGATCCTGCCCGGGCCATTAAGAGCCATCCTGCTGTCCCTGCTAGATGCTAACAGATCAGTGGAGGCTCGCCTGAGGGTGCTGGAAACCCCCCCCCCCCATTTCCCCCACGCTCGCCTCAGCCCAGCCGGCTCAACAGCCGATCCCGCCCCCGCCCGCGCAGCAAGCCGACGTGCTCCCCACCACCACCCAACCCGCCCGGACGAATACCCTGGCATCCGCCACGCCCCCGGAGCACACCAAGCCCTCCCGGCTGGACCGGCTGCTGGACATGCCGCCCGCCGGCCCGGACGTCCAGGAGCAGCATTCCTGGAACAACGACGACCGCTCGCTCAACATCTTCGTCAAGGACGTCAACAAGCTGGTGCTCCACCGCCAACCCGTGGCGCAGAGCACGGACGCCATCCGCGGCCGGGTGGGCTACACGCAGGGACTGCACGTGTGGGAGATCAGCTGGGCCACGCGCCAGAGGGGGTCCCACGCCGTGGTCGGGGTGGCCACGGGCGACGCGCCGATACATTCGGCGGGCTACACGGTCCTGGTGGGAAACAACACCGAGTCCTGGGGCTGGGACCTGGGCCGGTGTAAACTCTACCACGACGGCAAGAACCACGCGGGCAGAACCTACCCCGCCTTCCTGGAGCCCGACGACACCTTCATAATACCAGACTCGCTGTTAGTCGTCTTGGACATGGACGAGGGGACGTTAGGTTTCATAGTGGACGGACATGACCTAGGGGTGGCGTTCGGAGGACTTAAGGGCAGGAAGGTGTACCCCGCAGTGAGCGCCGTGTGGGGACACTGCGAAATACGAATCCGGTACATAAACGGACTCGATCCGGATCCCCTCCCTCTGATGGACCTGTGCAGGCGCTCCGTGCGGGCGGCTCTAGGAAGGGACCGCTTGAGCGGAATCCACGGACTGCCCCTGCCCGCCTCTCTCAAGAGCTACCTGCTCTACCAAGGACGGGGTTGACGACCACAGCACCGAGCATACCCCGGAGGACCAGTCACCCGTGGACGCGAAAGGACCAATGAGGAAAGTATCAGTACTTCAGCATTTAAACGGGCAATCTACCAGTCCAGTCCCGCAAAGGGCAATTTAAGGCATGAATACTGCAAACAAGCTGTATGCTGTGTACACATAAAAAAATAAAAATAAAAAGACAATAAATACAATAAATGACACTGATAAAGCAAGATCCCTGATTACAGTGTATCCAACACCACAAAGGAATATAGGTGTCAGATCAATACAAATTAATTTCAGTCAATACAACCCAAGTACATATTAGACTTGTTCAAGGGTTCAAATCAAAAGGTCAAGGTACAGACCTAGTCTAGATAAACCGACCACTTCTCGTACTGTGGCTGTTCACCAGTCGAATGGCCTCTGGAACTGGCCAGCGGGAGTCACAATAATAATAATAATAATAATAATTATAATAATAATAATTACAACAATAATAATAATAACCACGCAAGGGGCCATTCTAACACCCCTGGCCCACGGAGCTTGTCTGAGCATCAGCTAGAATGAGTGTTACTGCATAACTTCGGACCGAAGCCAGACGGCCCAGGGAATGCTGACGTCTTTCCATGTTAAGCTACCCGGTCTTAATACACCACCTCCTGTTCTTAACGAATTTCAAAGTAAAATGCCTCTGGCATTTCTTCAGAAGCAGAATCAGAATGACTTAATGATCCCCGAGGGGAAATCGGGACAGGTTACAGTAGCTCGCTCACAGTACACACATAGCTTAAAATAAAATAAACAGTAGTAAATGCAACGCAAATGCAATATTAAGCAATAAGCAGAAAAAAAAAAAAAAAAAAAAAAAACACAACATAGCATAGAATAACTAGTAAATGCGCTAGAAGCAAAAAAAAAATAAAAAAAAAAAATAAAAAAATAAAAAATAAAAAATAAGCGGAATGTCTAAGTAGCAAAATACAAAATACGTCAGGTAAGTATACATTCCGTGTCAATTATCATTATTGCACCCCGGACTATATTAAGTCGGCTTGCCCTATACGCCACACGTGGCTCAGCCAGGCACAGTTAACCAATCGGCTGGCTCAGTCGGATCTCCTAGCCCATGCAGGCGCCCTCCTCTGCCTCAAGAGCAGCGCCACTGGCCAATGGAGTCAAGCGCCAAAGCATTTGCCATGCACGCCGATTGCTAAATAAAGTTTGTCTAATCCTACCAACTGGCCTCTCCTGATTGAAGTGAGGTCTCCAGACCATAGTTCAAGCAGAAGGCCACTCACGCGTAATCCGATCTCAACGTGGTCAGTCAAAAATCCTAGTATGACGTCTGCTATGACGTCAAACATGACGTCAGTTAATCCTCATATATATAGCAAGGGTTCTACGTCACCTCTCTCTCTCTGGCCGATCATAGCAGCAGCAGCCCACGGCAGTCCATCTCCCTTGAAGCCGGCCTCCGAAGCGTTGTTTTGCCCCACCCACCTCCCCAGTCCACCACCAACGAGTCTTGACTCCTGATCCCCCACGGGGGGGGGGATCTCCTAGCCCATGCAGGCGCCCTCCTCTGCCTCAAGAGCAGCGCCACTGGCCAATGGAGTCAAGCGCCAAAGCATTTGCCATGCACGCCGATTGCTAAATAAAGTTTGTCTAATCCTACCAACTGGCCTCTCCTGATTGAACTTTTTTTAGGCTACATTTTCCCCTCCAGAGAACATCCAATTCTGCAATCATCCTATGAGAAACATGATATGTGCATGCTTTACCACACCGGCCATATGCTAGGTTTCGACCTAGCCTTGTTTTATTCTTGATTGTTGTATATTCATGTTTTCTCATGTGTATTATTGTAAAATGGGATACAGATAGCGTCATTCCCTTTTCTGTTTGCCTTCCAGCCGAGACCTCACGACCACAATGGAAATAAGTTTAACGACTTCATTGTCATATCCTGATGAATTATTTTATACTGTATGCTTGTTGGTGTATTTTATTTTTTAATTTGTCAAATAAATTCAATCAATCAATCAACATTTCCAGCCTGGTGCCTCAAAGTGGTGCAACGAGCTCTTTTCTCCAGGCTCAACGCGTTGTCACACGGACCCGCTACAGTCACTCATATCCTGTCCATTCATATACAGTCAATGGTTGCAGCTTGTGAGCTTCACAGGCAGCCCGCTTAATCACGCCTCAGTACTGTCACACACCACTACAGACAGGGTCGGCACTAGTCCGACACCCCATGAGTCCCACACCTCACGAGTCCGACACCTCACGAGTCCCACACCTCACGAGTCCGACACCTCACGAGTCCCACACCTCACGAGTCCGACACCTCACGAGTCCGACACCTCACGAGTCCCACACCTCACGAGTCCGACACCTCACGAGTCCGAAAAATGACGCATTGGACAGACATCTCATTAGTCTCGTTAACCCGACAACGAAAATCTCACTAATCCGACCCCTAGTTGATTTCGGATGTTCGTATGGAGAGACTCAGGTTGCTGAGGACCAACTCACTTAGGAAGTTCTCGGCTATTTGGGACCCGTTCCTGGCCTACTTTGACAAGATTAGAACTGACGAATAACTGGCTGATTTCTCATGGACTCCTTGCACGGGATTTTATGTACAGCATTTCTTACAAGCATTTAAGCACCTTATGCGGCTGGTAGCACCATATTGTAATGTTGGTGTGTTTTTTGTTTTTTGTGTCCGTGTTTGTTTTGCCTTTGTTCTGAAAATTGAAAATACAATATTGTAAAGTAAAAATAACTGCTGCTGGTTTCAGTGGGAAGATGAAGAGGAATGGGATCGGTGTTGACGCTGTTAAGAGGTTACTAGAGGTGGATGTATCTGAAGCAAAGGTAGATGAAATACTGAGGGATGCATTTAACTCATTCACTGCCAATATCTGACTGGCATTTTTGGCACAGGCCAAGTATTTCCATAATGTTTGGTCATCTTTCAAGACCCACAGTAAATTCTGTACTAGGACTACAGTGATGTCCAATACCTCGAAATGAAGATCTAAGTCTCTACTTTCACCCCCAAAAAGAAAGTTAGCTTTTAGCATGTTCTGTACTCTACTTATAACCCTTTTTATACACCCCATGTTCACCAAAAAAGCCTGTCTGGGAAGAGAAAAGGGAGAAAAAAGCATTTTTGTAAAAGGGCACAATCTCAGGCATAACTCACTCTCAATTCTTTTATTTTGAACTGTATTGACATCATACATGTAAATATTATTCGTTAGGACACAAATGACAAAAAAAAATATATATATATATATATATATATATATATACACACATGAAGTGCTTTTTTTTTACATTCAACAATACAGTTTACTCGGTGTGAGTGTGCAGACAGACAGACAGACAGACAGACAGACAGACAGACAGACAGACAGACACACCGACAGACAGACAGACAGACAGACAGACAGACAGACAGACACACACACACACACACACACACACACACGATCCCCCTTTTAGATTTCTAACCCAACATAGGATAAGCAATAACCACGCCCTGTGGCGCTGGGATTGGCCAGGAGCAACACTGGAGGGCACGCAGCCCAGCGATTTCATGAACCAACTGAAGAGCTCTTGAGAAGGACAGCGGGCTGCTGTGAGTGCCTTCTGCCCGCTGCTGCCTAGCTGTTCCTGTGTTTATTTTTGATTTGTTCTGGTACACCCGTCCTCGTCCATGTCTCCCTGTCATATCAACTCTGCTATTTGATCGTTCCCGTTTTCCCCTCGGCTATTCAACACGTCCTCACCGCCCTCGCAAACTGATCGATCATTTCCTCATTCCTCCTATGATCAAACACATCTCTTGATTACTTTCTCCCGTTTTCTCCTGGCTGGCACAGAGGAAGGCGACTCCAGCTCGTGCAGCGCGCCGAGGGCGTTTCAATGGCGTTTCTCCTGTCTGCACAAGGAAGCGTTACCCGTTCTCTGCTTTTCCTCTTGCTCAATTTCAAAACAACAGCTGCGGTATGTGTTTGATCGCGTGCTGTCGGCTACCCTTTGAAGGCAGGGACCTGTGTCTGTGTCACAGGCTGGGCAAGTGTTTGCTGCAGGCGCTGCACCAATAAAAACAAAAACACGTCAAACACGTCTTTGGCGTGGATGGCTATTTCTGATAACACGTCAAAGACGTCTTTGGCGGTGAATGAGTTAAGCAAACTCAGACAATTGTGTCTGGGTAAGAAGAGGGAGAATATTCTCTAACTGTGAGAGACAGCAATGTGCCGCAAGGCATCCAGTCTGCCGGAAAGCCACAAGAAAAAGAAGAAGAAGAAGAAGCCTTCAATTTGAGACACAGTGTACTCGAGGAAGACCGAGAGTTAGGAACCAGACGATGGCTTCCGCCCCTGGGCTGACATCTTTATACGGAGGACCCCTTCATGAAGATGAAGGCGCTCAGGGGGGATGAGGAGCGGAGGAACATGAGACAAGGTGCAACAGCCATGATTGAGAAGGTGTGAGAAACTGGAAACTTGAAAGAAGAAGAAGAACCAGGTCTAGAGTCAGAACATCTTATCTGTGAGAGGCAGCAATGTGCCGCAAGGCATCCAGTCTGCCGGAAAGCCATTAGAAAAAGAAGAAGTAGGGAGAAGAGGACAGAAGAAGGGTGAGTTAAGGGGGAAAGGTAGTTTCTCCAGTCTCCACCCTAGAAATCGAGCGTGTGAGATTTCTATTAAGATAAAAAAAAAAATGTATGGGTTTTGAGATAAACTATGTTATAATAGTTTCTCAAGCCAGTTAATGCAGTCGTTTTTCAGTAGCAGTACTGCACACAGTACTAGGTGTAAGTAAGTACTCGCTATCCCGCACATCACACATCAACCCCCGCGTCCCACCTGCGTTTTTCCTCTCCAGATCCTCCAACTTCTTCTTCTGCAGCTCATTGTTGGAGGCGTTCAGCTGGGATCTGAGAGCTGCTGTCTCCTTCCTCTGCTCCTCCACCTCCCTCTCGTTGTCGCTCACTCTGTCTCTGAGGGACGACACTGCAGCGTCTTGAGCTGGAAGCACAGAGATAAGTGACAACAAAGATATAGAAGCCTGTATGTTAGCCCATATTTGGCTAATTTCGCCGCAGTGGTGGTGCTGGCCAATTAGTGCATTTAGAGGCGTGTCCAAGTCATTGTGCTATTCTTTGCAGTGTTCGCTGAACGAAAAGGTGAAATGGGCTGGATTTAGAGGTATAATAATTAGGAAAAGGTGTTATACTGCATATTTACAGTTCAACGTTCAATGTCTCCCAAATATGGATCCACAAAAGTAAAATAAGGGTCCCAGTTTCGTATAATTACCTCCGCAAGCAGAGTTGGTCAGGTTACGTTTTCACCCCCGTTTGTCTGTGTCTTTATATTTATATCTAAAAAAAGTATGAACGGATTTGCACAAAACTTTGAAAATTAACTTTCCAGCCCACTGGCCAGAAGGGCCAATTTTGTCAATCACAAAACATACCCTACAGCAGACCTGGGCAAAAGGCGGCCCGCGGGCCACATGCGGCCAGCGAGCGCCCCCTGTGTGGCCCGCGCTGGAATTGCAAAAAAAAAAAATAATAATAATAATAATAATAATAAGTGTCCAAATGTTCATGTTATTCTGGGCAATACTCCACTTCTGTTATAACATTTCAGTCTGGATGGAATATCTTTCAGTAATCTTTATGACTAAAAGGCTAAAAGTAATCTAATGTGTAAGAAATGACTGTTCTACATTGAAGTAAAAATGGAAATAATTAACTTGTTAGTTTTGGATTTATTTAGCTTCAAGAGTGCATTTTTGTTCGTGTGACCCTCAACACAGGCTTTGAGAATCCCGGGCCACTTACTGATACTTATGCTTAAATTAACACTCATATTCTGGTTTATTTAAAGAAAAACATTTTGGCTAGTGGAAATTCTAATTGGCTGGTAACTTTAAAATATAGCAACCATATTGGCAGGTGGTCAAAAAAGTTAATGACATAGGAGTGAGTGAGAAAAGGATCAAATATTGGTGTTTAAGACTGAATAATGACATCACAACTGTTAATTTAAAATGAGGTATTCCTCTAAACCTGACTTCAAATGCCCCCCAAAAATTTGTGCCGGCGCCATTCGGCCCCCAACGCTCCGCAAAATCTGGCCCTCTGGTAGCGAGGACATTTTTTTGTAGCCCTCTATCATCAAAGTTCCTGGGTTACGGCATGACAATATTTGTTCGGCCCCCGGCAACAATCTGGGTTTCTCATGTGGCCCCCAATGAAAAATAATTGCCCACCCCTGCCCTACAGCCTAGAGTAAATAGCGCTACACAGTTCAAAGTAAATAATGCTAAATAAGGAGCAACATTTTTCGACTGCCGCCATGGTGTTTAAACAGACGAATGGGATATTCGCTTTAAGGTGACTTACTTCTAGAATTGAATGAAATTGTATTCACTTACTAACTGCTCCGTGGAGTATATAGCCTAACGTTATGCTTGCAGAGTTAAAGAGTGGCACCTGGTAATCCATAAATTGTATTTTTTGTACCTTTGTAGATCATCAAGAAACTTGAAATGAATAAGGTTAGATGTGTAGAGCTTGAAATGAATAAGGTTAGATTTAGGGATGCACAATATGGATGTTTAGAGCCGATACGATAACGATAAATATATTCTTCTTGGCCGATAACCGATACGATATAACCGATAATTATTATAATAAAAATAGATGTAATTTTTTTTTTTAGTTTTTAACCTGTATTTTATGCACACCTGGGGTTAAAAAAGGGTCAGGGTAGATGTATGGATGTAGTGAGCATAGCTCTGACCTAACCAAATCTAACTAACATCACTGTGAACGCAAAACAAAGAAAACTTCTGATATAATATGATTGTTTTAATAAAGTGTATCACTCAATTATAGTCAATACAAAAATAAAGGCTTTTATAGAAGGGAAAGCCAAGCTGCTTAGTCTGCAGATAAAACACAATGACAAAAGGCATAGTAATTTAGACTCTTATTGTCATACTGATCTGTTCAAATTTTGCATTGGTTCCAGTTCTCAGTGAATTGTAGCCTGGGCCCAATGAATGGGGCAGGCATATATACAGTCCATGGGAAGGCACTATAAACCATCTGTGTCGTTTCACTTTTTACTGAAAAATGCTGCCACCAGATTAAATAAAAGGCACTATGTAATGTTGACTGACTGATGCTTTTTATGTAGCCTAATGTGCGTAGCTAACGCTAACTAGCGCGGTTAGCTTAACGTTAGCGAGTGGTTTTTTGGAGTTAAATACACAATCTCTGGATGTTTCATTTCGGGTAAAGGGGTTTCCATTAGTTTCTATAAGTTTACGCAAGCTCTGTGTATTAAGTGCTTTTGTGGGGCTGTTTGATCATAAGCCACAGACTGTAAATGTCACAGTTTGCTAAGCGGACGAGCCTGCAGGGTAGGCCCGCTACGACTGAGCTAATGCTAACAAAACTCGCTAACACAAACAACAAACATATCCGCTGCATCATCGCCAGCTTTGGTTTAACGTAATGCCAGCTTAGAGGTTTCCCCTCCTCTCTGAACCTGTGTGGGACATGGATTGCAAATTACAGTAGCTTTCTGATCATTCTGAAACTGAAGGTTAGATGTGTTTAATAGAGTGTGAAATTAATAAGGTTAGATGTGTTTAATAGAGCTTGAAATGAATAAGGTTAGATGTGTTTAATAGAGTCTGACATGAATAAGGTTAGATGTGTTTAATAGAGTGTGAAATGAATAAGGTTAGATGTGTTTAATAGAGCTTGAAATGAATAAGGTTAGATGTGTTTAATAGAGCTTGAAATGAATAAGGTTAGATGTGTTTAATAGAGCTTGAAATGAATAAGGCTAGATGTGTTTAATAGAGCTTGAAATGAATAAGGTTAGATGTGTTTATTAGAGCTTGAAATTAATAAGGTTAGATGTGTTTATTAGAGCTTGAAAGGAATAAGGTTAGATGTGTTTAATAGAGCTTGAAATAAATGGAGAAGGTTAGATGTGTTTAATAGAGGTTGAAATAAATGGAGACGGTTAGATGTGTTTAATAGAGTCTGAAATGAATAAGGTTAGATGTGTTTAATAGAGTCTGAAATGAATAAGGTTAGATGTGTTTAATAGAGTGTGAAATTAATAAGGTTAGATGTATTTAATGGAGTCTGAAATGAATAAGGTTAGATGTGTTTAATAGAGCTTGAAATGAATAAAGTTAGATGTGTTGAATAGAGCTTGAAATTAATAAGGTTAGATGTGTTTAATAGAGCTTGAAATGAATAAAGTTAGATGTGTTTAATAGAGCTTGAAATTAGTAAGGTTAGATGTGTTTAATAGAGCTTGAAATTAGTAAGGTTAGATGTGTTTAATAGTGTGAAATTAATAAGGTTAGATGTGTTTAATAGAGCTTGAAATTAATAAGGTTAGATGTGTTTAATAGAGCTTGAAATTAGTAAGGTTAGATGTGTTTAATAGTGTGAAATTAATAAGGTTAGATGTGTTTAATAGACCTTGAAATTAATAAGGTTAGATGTGTTTAATAGAGCTTGAAATGAATAAGGTTAGATGTGTTTAATAGAGCTTGAAATGAATAACCCATCGCCCCTCCCGTACACTCCGATCCTCTTCTACTGCCACCCTCATCATCCCCCCATCCAGACCCAAAACCTTTGGTGACCGTGCTTTCTCCCGCGCCGCACCCCAACTTTGGAACTCCCTCCCCCAGACCATCCGAGACTCTCCCTCACTCCCTACTTTCAAAACCCAACTTAAAACCTACCTGTTCTCCCAAGCCTACAACCTCCCCTACCCCTGACCACCTCCTCCTAACCACCACCCTCCGCCTTCCCCTCCTTCCCCCTTCCCCCCCTGCCCCTCCCTCCTGTTCTCTTCCTCTCCTCTGCTTCTCCATACAACCTTGCCCTGAATCGCCACTGTTATTTGTACCTGTTACCTGTATCTGTTGCCTGTTTCTGTTGCTTGTCTTTTGTTTACTGTTAAGCGTCTTTGGGTTCTGAAAAGCGCTATATAAAATAAATGAATTGTTATTATTATTATTATTATAAG
>NC_139627.1:55882339-55959839 GCF_964638095.1 Poromitra crassiceps | reverse complement strand
GTGTTTAATAGAGCTTGAAATGATTAAGGTTAGATGTGTTTAATAGAGTCTGAAATGAATAAGGTTAGATGTGTTTAATAGAGCTTGAAATGAATAAGGTTAGATGTGTTTAATAGAGCTTGAAATGAATAAGGCTATATGTGTTTAATAGAGTCTGACATGAATAAGGTTAGATTTGTTTAATAGAGCTTGAAATGAATAAGGTTAGATGTATTTAATAGAGCTTGAAATGAATAAGGTTAGATGTGTTTAATAGAGCTTGAAATTAATAAGGTTAGACGTATTTAATAGAGCTTGAAATTAATAAGGTTAGATGTGTTTAATAGAGCTTGAAATGAAAAAGGCTAGATGTATTTAATAGTGTGAAATGAATAAGGTTAGATGGGTTTAATAGAGTCTGAAATTAATAATGTTAGATTTGTTTAATAGAGTGTGAAATGCATAAGGCTAGATGTGTTTAATAGAGTCTGAAATGAATAAGGTTAGATGTGTTTAATAGAGCTTGAAATGAATAAGGTTAGATGTGTTTATTAGAGCTTGAAATGAATAAGGTTAGATGTGTTTAATAGAGCTTGAAATGAATAAGGTTAGATGTGTTTAATAGAGCTTGAAATGAATAAGGTTAGATGTGTTTAATAGAGCTTGAAATGAATAAGGTTAGATTTGTTTAATAGAGCTTGAAATGAATAAGGTTAGATGTGTTTAATAGAGCTTGAAATGAATA
Source organism: Poromitra crassiceps (assembly GCF_964638095.1). Taxonomy (NCBI): domain Eukaryota; kingdom Metazoa; phylum Chordata; class Actinopteri; order Beryciformes; family Melamphaidae; genus Poromitra; species Poromitra crassiceps. Next base: position 55,959,115 of record NC_139627.1, on the reverse strand, counting down.
AGGTTAGATGTGTTTAATATAGCTTGAAATAAATGAATAAGGTTAGATGGGTTTAATAGAGTCTGAAATTAATAATGTTAGATTTGTTTAATAGAGTGTGAAATGCATAAGGTTAGATGTGTTTAATAGAGTCTGAAATTAATAAGGTTAGATGTGTTTAATAGAGCTTGAAATAAATGAATAAGGTTAGATGTGTTTTCACTTTCCCCACCCAGGTTTATCCTGCCGGTCTGGGGATAGTCACAAGCTCGCTTGCTTCTCGAACTGTTGGGCCACCACTGCCACGTTGATGTCACAATATCAAGTGTGACATCAGGGATGTCACATACACTGATCATGGCATGAACGTGACCAAAATGAATAGCTTCAGCACTAGTCAATTTGACACGAAACACAACAAAATAAAGTCCCGATTTTGGGGGAAACATTATAATAAAGTGTCTCAAGCCAGGTACTGCAGTAGTTTTTCAGTAGTGGTACTCCACACAGTACTAGCTGTGGTTCCTCAGGGCATCCCACCTGCACATGTGTTCTCCCTCTCCAGATCCTCCACCTTCTTCTTCTGCATGCTCAGCTCAGCTTTGAGAGCTGCTGCCTCCTTCCTCTGCTCCTCCACCTCCCTCTCGGTGTCGCTCACTCTGTCTCTGAGGGACAACACTGCAGAGTCTTGAGCTGGAAGCACAGAGACAAATCACAACAATCATTTGTGTGTGTGTGTGTGTGTGTGTGTGTGTGTGTGTGTGTGTTTTCTTCCAGTGTGGCTGAAAACATCCTGCCACATGAAGGAACCAGCAAACCTCAATTTCATAGCGTACATGTTAATTAACATCATCAACCATTTACTAATATTTGTTAGTACCTTAATTAACATGTAAACCCTTAATAAATGTTAACAAGACACAAGCAAGTTGCAAGCCTCAAGCCTCCTCCAGCCTAGCAAACTGCACTGCATAATTCAACCCTTGGGCCATCTGCAAATACTCTCAGCAAAGAACATTGAATTCTGTCTGGGTTTTCGTGCCTGCTCTTTGGGGTTTCTTTCTGGGCCACGACAAGACCAAAATAAATAAATGAATACATATTTTCTTATGATATGAAAGAGATGTATTCAATCTTAACATTTGTGAACAGTGTTGGGAAGTAACGAGTTACTAGTTACTCGTTACTGTAATAATATTACTTTTTCCAAGTAACGAGTAGTGTAACGAATTACTATAGAATATAAGTAATAATATTACAGTTACTTCAAGATAAACGAGCTCGTTACGTTAGTCGTTACATCTTTTGTTGAGTCCATTCTGTGATGCCGCTGCGCTGCAAAACGACACGCAGTCGGCATTCACTGATCACAAGCAGCATGGCTTTTAACGCTCCCAAAACAAGGTGACGTCACCGCAGAGCACTTCAGAGCACCCTCTCTGCCCTGCTGACTGAGCCGAGGAGGAAAATCCGTGGCTGGATATATTCCCATGACTTTGTTTTTGTCGGGAAGAAAGGTGCACGATTGAACATCAAAGTCAAATGTAAACGGTGTCCAGGACAGGTAGGCTACTAACACTCTTTCCACTGTGAAAAACACGAGCTCAAACTTCCTAACGTTAACGTTACGAGACGAGAGGACAGCACAACAGAAACCGGAAAACTGTTAAAATACAGAGATAACGTAAAAACTCACAAGTTGGTGGACATCAAACATTGCTGTTATTATTGTCATGTTAATGTTGCAGAGCTAACGTTATTTGTGACACAAACTTGTTAAGCAAAGATGTAGCCTATACGTATTGAGTTTGCAAAAGATTGCATCTTGTCAGTCATCACTTTGAGCCAGGTGTGCTCTTCATCAAGCATCTCTGTAGGAAGCTGTGCTCTGGCAAAGCGATTAGTTTAAATGGAACGGCACATAATAGACCTAGTTGACACATTCGCACCGCAAAGTCTGCATTTTGATGAGAAAAACGCCATGGGCCTTTTTCACAACGGCCATTTGTGTCTAGACGACAGAGGCTATACACAGGTGCAACCAACTAACTAATTAAGGCTCCAGCACTGGAACACCTAAATGGACTGGAAGTTGGAAGCCCTAATTAACATCTTGGTGCACCTGTGTTACCTCCTGCCTTTTAGACACAAAATCGCTGCAGTGAAAAAGGCCTATTGCCATTTGTGTGGAATGTAACGGAAAAGTAATATAACGAGTATCTAACGAATTACTTTTGGCATGGAGTAATAAGTAAAGTAATAATATTACTTTTGAAAATAGTAACGAGTAGGGGTGTCACGATACACTCAGTTCACGATACGATACGTATCACGATACTGGGTTCACGATAACGATACGATACGATACGATTTTAACAATATTTTTTTAAACTTGAATAATGACAATATATGACTGGAAAAGTAGTATTTTATTTGAAATGCACAAATACAAAACATGCTGTTGTGGGAAATTGTTATTACAATAACAACTAGAAAAACATGAGATTGAAGATAAGGCTTATCTTGAAATAGAATGAGTTACACCGTCACTTAGATTTACTTTGAACTAAAAGGTTTCTCAGCAGTATAAATTCTCATTATGCATCTTCAGTTTTTCTTCAAACTCAAACAACAAGACTTTTCTTAATCTATTTTTTATGCATCTTCAGTTTTTCCTGTCAAGTAAACAGTTTTGCCAGAAACTCAATTGAATGGTTTCTCTCCTGTATAACTTCTCATGTGTCTCTTCAGAGACTTGTTCAACTGAACTACTTTCCAGACATTGAACTTCAACAAACAAAGACGTTTCTTAGTCTATTTTTGAAAAAAAAAAAATTGCGATATGAGATTTCATCTCAACGATACATATCGTGACGTTTTACTATCGCGAAATTTCGTGGGACGATATATTGTGACACCCCTAGTAACGAGTAATATGTAATATATTACTTTTTTAGTAATGAGTGCCCAACACTGTTTGTGAAGCTGGAACTTGGTATTTGTACTTGATAAATGTCTAAAACGGCTAATCGATTTTCACCATTATAATTCATCAATCAATCAATTGCAGACTAGTTTCAGCACTAGTAAATATTACACAAAACACAACAAAATAATGTACCCGTTTTGGGATAAACTATCGGTACTCCACAGAGTACTAGGTGTAAGTACTAGCTGTGATGTGCAGTTCCCTGGGCGTCCCACCTGTGTTCTCCCTCTCCAGATCCTCTGCCTTCTCCTTCTGCAGCTGCAGCTTGGCTCCAAGACATGCTGCCCTCTCCTCTGCCTCTGTCACTCTGTGGTCCAACACTGAACACAACAAGAAGCTTTCTTCAAATACAAATTAACATCAATGTAATTATTGCCAAACAGAAGCATTTGTATAAAATACTGTATGTCAAAGAAGGTATAGCTAATTCGATCAAATGTCATCTGGGGGGGATACAGCATAGTATCGCAATATTCTGTGTGGCTATTTCATATCGATACACACAGCCAAGTATCACAATATTTTATTATATACATTATCAGGTACATCATGCATGCAACATTTATGACTTTTATGACTATTAAAGGCCCATTCCGTCGGTTATGGCGAGAAATAAATGTGCACAAAGTGTTTTTTATTGGCAATGAGTGAATACGCCTTGACGTAACTTAAAAATGGCGACCAGGGGCGTTTCTCTCCGACCAGCCGTTCAGAAGATACATGGAAATACCGCATTTTCGAAGGGGTGAGCAGTTCAGGAGGATGTGACGTCTGCGCGTTCACGAGCCTGCCTCTTGTCCTGGATCCGGCGTAAACGAAGAAGACGGCTAACAGGAAATGGCTAACGTTACGTTCGTCGCTAGCTGCTAGCAAAATGAAACAACACAGACTCCAGAAAAAGTCCACACTAAATAAATAAATAAATATTTATCTAATGAAGCCCATCTGGCCAGACAGCAGCAATGTGACCGACATCGGGGGGAAACTAGAGTCAGGACTGTGTTTTCGGTTCATGAAGGGAACTTGCTGCTTGTAGCTACTGTAATGTGGTTTTGACCAGATAACGTTAGCTGCTTGCTAATGGATTTTCAAGATTCAAGATTTTTATTGTCACTCCGTAGTACAACTATCTGACCACCTGGTCAGAAACTCTGCTAACATTACCGTCTTGTGTGAAGTAATATACAACCCTAACGTTACTACCATTATGCTTATGGTCATGGAACATTATTGTTTGACTGCAGTTAGCTGCGGTGGTGAGTCTGCCTATTATAACCATAACGTTAGCTTGATGCTATACGCGGCTAACTAATAGATTTAGCTATATTTATAGAAATTACCACCAGCCCCACTGATAACGTTACTGTCTTGTGTTGATAATGAATCGAACAGTCGGAAATATGCCTAACGTTAGCCTACTGTCTGTTATGCTTACGGTACATTGTTTGACTGTTCAGTTTGGTCAAGACGTACCGGGGGAGAAGGCTCTGACTGCAGTTAGCTGCAGTGGGACTGCACATAGTAATGTTAGCTTGATGCTAATCGCGGCTAACTAATATTAATTTACATTTATAGAAATTACCACCGAGCTCCACAAATAATGTTACCGTCTTGTGTGGATAATGAATGTAACAGTCGTAAATATGCCTAACGTTACTGTTATGCTTATGAAACATTGTTTGATTGTTCAGTTTGGTCAACTCCAGGCATTACACGGTACCGTACATACAGGGGAAGCAGGGTAGTTCCTGGCTCACGGTAACGTGAATATCCTATCCATTTCCCCGCAACCAATGTAGGCCAAAACACGGCCAAACATGCCACAATAACGTCCGATAATTCATCCATCCTGGGCATCTCGAGGCTGATCTGACCGATAAATTGTCCAGGTTGCCGTTTTCAAGTGACTTTTATGAGCAAAGCAACCAACACCTCTGCTGTTGCGAGGCAGCTGCTTGTGCGCGTGCGAGTATGGTGCCCGCGCGTCAGCTCGTTCACACGCTGCCTGCAGTTACTCTTAACGGCCACCGGCATTAGTAACAGTGACAATTGACGGAATGGACCTTTAAATAAACATTATTGAAGTGAGATCAAGTGAAGAGATAAAAGAGACAAAGTTGTATTTTATTTCATTTTATTTATTGATTGATTGATTGATTTATCATTTGCAGTTCAAAAAAGGTAATAAATAAATATAATTATAGCTGCTGCGCAGCAATGGGTCGTGGCCGGGCAAGTCTCAAGGCTTTGAGCTAGAGGTCTTTGGGTATGCCCGACCCCCCGAATACCCGAGGTTCCGACCCGGACCCGGCCGCTTGACCAAACCCTTAGAAAAGTCATAGCACACCTGTCCTCAGTTCGGGCATGTCTATGTGGCGCAGAAATTGTGGGAGTTATTACGCGCCAAAAAAGTGGCTGCTGCGCAGCAATGGGTCGTGGCTGGGCAAGTCTCAAGGCTTTGAGCTATTATGACATCACAATTGCTCGAGTGACATCAGTGATGGCATCCCAATTGCTTGACTGACTGATGACATCACAAATACAACCTAATTGCTATAGGTAATTAAGGTAATTAGGCTATACACAGGGCCAGAATTCAACGTTTTGATGCACTGTGGGCTTAATTTTTGACCGATCGAAAATCTGTGTTGATACTTTTGTGTAGGGCAGTCTAACGATGCAGATGCGGAAGTTTGGTGTCGTTTGAAGAAAAAATGTGGGAGGATTAGGGTTTAATTCTTTTTTGCAGTTTTGCGGTCTTTAGACTTCATAATTCGCCATAGGTTGCATTGTACAAAAGTTTCCCCTCATTTAGGCGCACATTTCGGTGAAAGTTGCAAAGCCGTAGCACGTATGCCCGATTTTTTTATGAATTTTTTTAGTTTTAAACTTTACGGTCGCTGTAGTGCCACCGTTAGGACTATTGGCCCCAAATTTGTGTCAAAGACGTTTGGCATGGGACTGGACCTTTGTGCAAAGTTTGGTTAGTTTTCATCCATGGGAAGTCGAACTTCCCGGGAGGAAGAAAAATAATAAAGGCAAATACAATAAGTGGCCCTGCCACTTCGCTGGCCCGGCCACTAATTAATATATCCCAATATAAGAGGGAGCAAGTGGACTTTGTCTGTTTAAATTTTTGTCTCACTGATGATGTCATATGCACAAATGTCATAGGCATTGTGACATCATCAGTGATATCATAGGGAATGTGACATCATCAGTGATGTCATAGGCTTTGTGATCAGTGATGCGAAGTTGAGCAATTGTGCGCTGCGCATGCCAATATGAGCAGGTGATTGTGTTGTGTGCTGCGCATGCCAATAGAGCAGGCAAGCAGCCTTATAACCCTATAAGGTTATAATAAATAACCTTATTTTGGGCTCAAAGACCTAAAACTAAGCTTTTGGTAAAAATGGTGATGGGTGATGACGTCAGACATTATGTTGTCTAACGAGTGACATGTCATAGACAAATACAATATTTATAGTAAATATGATCTTCCGTTAGCTAGCTCTTAGCTGTTAGCCACTACGTTTGCTAACTAAGTGCTCACCAGGCTCATAATGCCGCGATAGTAACTTTTAACCAGTTCGAATTGTGCTCTTTCCATAAAGTCCATCAGCTTTCATATTTGTTGGCCTGGTTTGTTGACAATAAGCGATATTTTGGCTTCTAAAAATGTTTTTCACTGAGATATGACTGAACCAGTATGGCTGCTACTTCGGTTTTATCCATTGACAGTAAATATAATGGACTACCTGAGCTATATGTTTTTGACATGGCAAAATGAAGTTCTCTTCCCGATATTGTTTGATTTCGTTTGATTGAATGAATGGATTTTCCTGTTGCATTGTGGGAAATCTGTTCAAGCCTGGAGCCGGGAAAACAGGAAGGGGCGTGAGCGTGGACGGGACTCGGGAGGGTTTCCTCCTAGCCACGGCATCCATCTTGTTCAAGTTGTTTTCCCCGCTAGCTGTTAGCTTGGCTAACAAATGTTGCTAACGTTAGTTGCTATTGCTAGCCTTGCTCCATTGCTCTCACAGTGAATACAGTAGCCCGAAGAAAAACCAGAGTATTATTTCCTCCAGACCTCGCGCGGCGTCACCAGCCTGCCGCTTGCATCTTCCTATCTTCCACAAAATCGAGGTAATCTTATGTTCTAATGTAACGCTAATTGCATAGCATGACATTAACGCTAGCTACATGTCCATTTGTCATTACAGGAGGACTAAGGTTAGACTAGAGTAGCATAAGTTAACGTTATACAACGTTAAACAGTATTGCATGCTGCACAGATTCGGACGTAGACAGAAAACAAACGCAGTTCTGTTTACCTAGGTTACCTCTTTGAGATGAGGCAGACTCAGAGCATACTCATCTACCAGCTATAGCGTTATATATCTAGCTAACGTTAGATCAACTATCAATCAATGAGGGGGAACAAGGGGGTTAAACTCCTCTGGATAGTTTATCCACCTCTGCATTTACAGTATTTACCAATCGCACGTAGTGGTGGGTAAGCAAACGTTAACGTTATAGCCTACAGTGATTAACAGTGTCTAATTCGTTTCTTCCAGGGGTAGCCGCCGTCCAGTACCAGTGATGGGACACACAACAGAGGATCATGATTTGTGAAGATCAAAGCTATAATATTCTGTTCTCCTGAGATTAACGCTAAACTACATGTTACTGCTGATCAGTTGTTTCAACATAGGAAATTGCAATAACACACAAGCCAAATGCTGACATGAGAGATTTGCTTTGAACAAAGTGTAGCTAGTATCTGCCAGTGACCAGAGAATATTGTTATATTTGCTTGTGTTAATGCTTTTGTCAATAAACATTGTCAACAAAGATAGCCTTGTTGTATATTATCATGTATAAGATTGTTGATGTCGAGTGAACACAAACTACGAACCGAAGATTGGACCAGAGGACATGACGACGGAGAAACTTAACCGACCAGCAGTCTGCTTCAATCAATGAATGCTTTATATTTATTGAAATGAAATATGGTGATATCTGGTGGTCTGAAATCACTCTCTCTAGCTAGGGTAACTGGCTTATATTGTCATATTATTGTAACTTCTGAATACAGACTGCATTATGCTACACCATGCAAATATATTTCGATATAATTCAAACAATTAGCTCACCATACCATGGTGGGCTGGACTGTATGTATTGCTGTGAAAAAGTTACATTTGATTGTTTCAAGTGTTACACGTTGTATTTTTAACTGAGCTTTGTGGAATTACCTCAACACAATTGTGTATCAGCTTTAAATGTCCAATATATATACAGCATTAAACAAACGACCAGCAGCATTAAAATGTGCAAAAACGTTATATTTATTGAAATGTGGTGATCATGTCACAAGTCACATTACTCAAATGGTCTACTGCCCAGAAGCGTCACTTTACATGTTTGGTAGGGAATTATTTTCATTATGTTAAACCAGCATTTATCTTCCATAGTGCATTAAATCATAATCACAATGCTATGAAGACATTAGCTGATCACCACAGAGCTGCAGACCAGTTTATCAGATCATTTCGCCGTAAAATGTGTCCAAAGGTGACCAGCCCGCGATACTTTCCTGCCGACTGGCCAACTACAGGTAGGACGCTTTGCGGTGGTGGTTTTAGCGTAACCTATGTGGGGTTTGGCATAACCTTCGTTATTTCGAATCCCACATAGGTTACGCCAAACCCCACAGTAGGCAGGAAAGTATCGCGGGACTTGACGAGACTTGGTGACCGAGATCACGTTTGAGGCAATTTGATCCCTGGGAGACTCCAGGAAACAGCCTGGGGCTAAATATCACTCTGGTGGATGTTGAGGGATCAGATTATGACGACATGTGGCGAAAACGGGAATAAAAATAGCTATTTAGATGCAGGAAAGACAGGCTCCTACTTGGCCCAAATCAGCTCCATTTTACAACTGACTTGGACGCTATTGATCTCAAAACAACGCTAGGATGGCCAGAAACGCCGCGGACATCGCTGGGTGAGTGGCCAAATCATAATTATTGCCAGGAGATGGGTCCAGGTTCAAAAAAACCGAAATTCTTCTTTAACCAGCTTTCTTTCGGGTTTATACATCTGCGCATGTACACGTTGCAGGAGAGCAGGCAGCTGGAGACTTGCGCTGCTCAATAAACTCAACAAACGAATATTTGTCTCGAATTGCGAATAGAACGACGCATTAATAAAAATGCATTGTGTGCACAGTGTGCAAGCCGTGATCTGTGTGTGATGATTTTTTTCAGATGACGGATTAAAAAGATTTATATGAAGAAAACGTAGCCTACTCAGCTAGAATCATGTAAACCTGGTTTTCTCCTATTGTAGGATTATTAAAGTGCATGTAAACGCAGAAATCAGATTATTGTCATAAACTGATTATTCTCAGTTATCCGTTTATTGTTTGCATGTAAACGCACTAACGTTAAATTCAGTCAGTTTTTATACCTGGCTGTATAATGCTTGGTGTAAAAATGTATCTGTTTCTATTCAGTCAGGTGGTGGAAGCAGTGGACAAGATCCTGGAATCAAATGTGGCACTCCCAGCACATAAGGTGAAACTGCTGCTTCAGTCAAAGCACGACATCACCGTCTGTTTGCGCACAGTGAGCAAAATCGTGCAGAGCCTGAAATGGAAATATGGCGAGACAAAGTAAACACACACACACATGGTCCCTATCGTTGCATCGGCGCTGTTTCTAGGCCGATCGCCTGGCGCAGCTCAAATCAGTGGGCGTGGACCAGCGCACTTGATATCGTCGTGCTGGCGCTAGACGCAGCCTCAACCATTACAACCACGCCTTTTAAGCGTAAAATTATGCACCGTCATGCTCATTGGATAACTGCAAAAACGAATCGCACGCTTGCCTTTTTAGCTCCAATTCCAGTGATCCCGCAAAACCAGACGAAAGCCAAATGCTCTGCTCCCCCCCCTCCCTTCATCCAGTCTGTCTGTCTGCATTATAGGCTATTATTCCATATTATGATGCTTCTCAAACCAATCTAACTGCAGTTTCAATACTGCAAGCATGTAAATACGCTACACTATAGCAAGATCAAAGTGAAAATAATGTTCTAAATGCATCGGATAGAAAATTATATAGCCTATGGCTGGATGTCATGAGATTAGATGAAAGTTTGGGCAGAATGATATCGTTTTATCTCTTCTCCCCCACTGCACGATGCAACATCCTCTGAATGACACCTATCACTTTTACTGGATCTGATTACTTTATTCTATTTTATTTACAGGATTTTATTATTGAGTAATTGTATTTTATTTGGCCTATATATGCCCCCCCCCCCACCCCCTGCCCACAGGCGCTGACAAATATGTTCATTCTCAATAAAATCTTCAGTAATCAATCAGAGTGGCTTTAATAGCCAGATTGGCAGCAGCTGGCGCAGTGTGGTCAATATGGCAGACCAAAACCGCTCCACTAAATTCACAGCAGAGGAGAAGATGGTGCTGGCGACTCAGGTGATATATCTGTCCACTATTCATTTTGAATAGCTACAAAACAACTCTTTACTTAAGTCGTTTATTCATCTATCCATCCAGGTTCAAATGTACCATCGCGCACTGTTTGGGGAGGGGAATTACCCCGCCGGGAGGGCCGATATGCGCTGCGGCTTGTTCAGCACCTCGGACAGCGCCGCTGCCACAGACGGGGGAAACATTTGGAAATAATTCTAACTACTATGCTTTGCACACAGAAAAAATAAATACAAAAGACAATTCTGTAATGAATAGCTGTAATGAAGAGTGGGGTTTGAAGAAGCGCTACACAACAGTTTATCCAGTTCTCTCTTTCTCTCTTTCTTTCTCTCTCCCTTTCTCTCACATTAAACGATATACATGCCTATAATGTCAATTATCTGAATGAAATAATAATACATATTAATTAGGAATATTAGTCATATTAGAAGCCTAGCTAATTTCGGGGGGGGGGGGGGGTAATAAAACGTTGAGCTATATTAATACAAAGTTCATATTGCTAATCAAAATGTTTCAAAACGATTTTTTTATACATCAAATATGTGTAGTTAGACAGCTATCCCATTTGAAAAAAATCTGACAGATATAACTCTGCTGCTGTCTGGATGCTGCACATAAATGGGGATTATTATGATAGCCTAAACTAAATAAATGAAACTGTGCATTGCAGCTTCACCCAAAGCCTGAGAAGGGTTGCCACTGCATGCTGTAATCTTCCAATCTTATATTCTATTGTATTCTAAACTGTATTTTTCTATATATTCTATTCTCCATTCACTATCGTGTCCCCTGCACACTGAATAGGCCTGCTTTTCAAAAGCGCAAGGCGCTAAATTTAGGCCAGCTCGGAAGATATCACTAGGCCGGTATTTAGCGCCGACACGGCCACTTTGGCCCATTCTGGGACTGCGCCACGCCCATTCGGCCTAAAGCGCATTTGGCAGCGTAAAGCCATGTTGATATCGTCCCAAAACAGGCGCAAGGCACGTTTTTTTGCGCTTAAGGCCCGTTTTAGCGCCGAAGGCCTGTGGGAGAATACACACACACACACTCATTTCACATTTAATAGAGAAATGCTTCCACCTGATTAAAGAAAACATGTATCCTTATTATCCTTCATAACATTATGATTTTCATATTCCAATTACAGAACAGTTCCAATGACCCGGGAGAAAAACCGAGAGCTGCGTATGATACAAGCAAAATAATGGATAGAGACTGGCGAACAGTTCGATAGCGTGCTGTTCACAGATGAATCCAGCACAGTGGCATTGGAGCCATTTGCAAAACGCAGCTACAGCAAAAAAGGTTTCAATCCAATGATCCAGGTTCCCAAGCACCCCCTTAAGCTCCACGTGTGGGGAGGTATATCACGAGGAGGACCGGGGCTTCTTCTGATCTTTGATGGTGTGTAGGCTACTGTGTTGAGTGGAGCAAATGTTTTTTCTTCTTCTTTCTTCATAAAAAAACTTCTCAAACATTTTGAGTAATGTTGGCAACATGTTATTTCACCCGCAGGTATTATGGACGGTCAGTTTTATGCCGAAGAGATCATCTGCAAAGTAGCTGGGCCATATTTGAGGGATCATTTCCACCTGCCAACGCATCGATTTTTCCAAGGTGAGAAACCACATGTTTACAACACAAATACAAAGCGTGACAGCATTGGCTGTAAGTTTGACAAAGTTTCTCTTTGTGTTTCTATTCTTTTTCTTTTAGACAACGATCTGAAACATACATCAATGAGAGCCAGAGCCAGTATCGAGCAGGAGGGAATTAATTGAGTTTGAACCCCACCAGAGTAAGTAACTTACAGTAAGATTTTATTACAGTTGGACGTGTGGTTTTGTGTGAAGGCAAACATTTAACTTTCCCATTTGTACATGTAGGTCACCTGATCTCAACCCAATCGAGCTTGTCTGGCATCTCATGAAGGAGCATGTGCGACATTCCCAGCCACACAACAGGGAGGCACTAATCGACGTTTTGGAGAGATAAACTCACCCAACAGACTCGCAACAACTACATTAACCATATGAATAAAGTTATGCCAATGGTGAGTACACACAAAACATCTCTGAGCTCTGGCGAGTTTTTACCAGTTCTGTGTATACAGTATTATATTTGAATGTATTTTGTCACCCTGCAGGTCATTCGGAAGAATGGATATGGCACTGCTATGTAGCCAACTTCCATCCTAGGGGCCCACTTTCATATATACTGTATATATTTTTTTTACTCACACCCGATTCTATTGTGGTTGTCTGCATGTGGTTATAAAAGAATGTGATTATACTGTAGCCTAACCGAATGTGCTTAGTTATTACCTTTTTCTATTGTATGTAGCATAACACATTGGCATAATAAAAATATTTTTGATTTGCCTTACTATGATCTCAGAGTATATTTGTTGGTGGATATTACATGAACACCTCATTCACCTTTTGTTTGTAATATAATGACAATACACACAGCTTTATTTGGTTACAGTATGTACACTAACAGGTCATTGTATCAAAAATAATTCTACTGTATTATGAAATAGGCTGGGTTTGAGGGTAAGGCTTTATTTTTAGGTCCCAGGGTGAAAATGTTAGATCCCCTACTAAAATGACTAAACAGGGTTCACATTTTCAAATAAAAATTCCATAACTTTTCCAGACCTTGATTTGTTTGGAAGATTTTGTCTGGTGACAGTTGCATATGGATTTCAGCTAAAAACAGGGTGTAAGTGATGTATTTTCATGTCAACTTGGCATCTCAGGGCTTGTGGAGACTTTGATTACTCCAGGTGAGCAGTATGGAAGCATGTATGTATTTTTTCAGTTGTTTTTTCCGTTTTACCTCATCGCCCCCTTCACACTCAGCAAACAGCTTTACTCACATCACGCGGCCATTACTCTAAACTGGGACAGCGCCGATGCATTCTACTGCATGTAGTACACTGACTGTATGCAAGTACATCATACAACCCCACATCCAAAATAATGTTCAGGGGTGCAAACTGGTACAGGGTTTTTTTTTTTAAAGAAAAAGAAAAAATGTATATGCTCCCAGGACAAAATATTTAAAGATATTTGCTTTACATGCTAATTTCTAGTTACTTTTCAGTAGCCTATATTATTTGCATCTGCCTCAAAACTAATTCTAATAAAACAATCCTACATAAAAACAAAAAATGAATCATGCATGGGGGCTGAATACATCAACAAGCCAGAAACAATAAAAAAAACAAAAAAACAGTTTATAGTAGCTTATCTATTAACTATCAGGCACGTACAATTTTGGTGAAATTGATGAAAGGCTTACATATTATAAATAAATGCATTATAAAATGTCATTATTTGAAGACAAAATCGATAGATGCATCTACATTAACATGATAACCTTTCCTGATTCAGCTCCAGACTTTATAGCCCTGAACACTGAGCTGTGTTTTCAACTCATTTCTTCACCCATGCATGTGGTAGGCTAAACTTTGATTTGCAACTGTTCGTTTTTAGTCATTTCACCAAGTAAATGTGTTGTGTTGAGAGGATGATTGAGAGAGATTAAAAGCAGCACAGAGTAGGTGTTATAATGTGAGCATTATATTAATGTATTGCTAATGGTAAATACAGCCTGCGCCCGCTAGGGGTAGCTGTTTGTAAACAGATCCTATTTTGGGGATACGGGGTTGACTTCCGCTGTTCTGGGATCTGCAGGTCCGCTCCCTGCATATACAAGACGTGCCACTGTCTGTGTATAAATATTATTTCTGCCGTTCTTATATAAAGTACAACTGAGCACATTAAGTTGTTAAGTGGTCTTTTCAAGCAGAAGTTACCACAGTAGGCTATCAGGGCTGAGAACTGAAACGGCTTTCAGTAAAAACAAGTTTGGTGATTAATTCATGTGCTGATGTACGGTCGTTTGAGAGTGAAAGCACACTCAGTACTGCACATAATAGTGTTTCATTGCGACTTTTCACAGGTGTTCTCACTATTAGCTACCATTGTACACAGAGATGGGCGAAAATACATCATAAAGTATTTTGATACAAATTACAAATACTTGGTCAAAAAATGTATCACAATACAAATACAAAATACCTGTCTGAAAATGTATTTGAGATACAAATACGTATTTTGTATTTTGAAAATACATGAAAATACATTTTATAAAAACTTATAAAGAGCTGCAACGATTAGTCAATTCATAGATGAATTGCCAAATATTAAATTAATTGCCTATTTTGATGATCTATTAATCATTTAGAGACATTTCTTTAAGGAAAATGTCCTAATTCTCTGATTTCAGCTATTCAAAAGTGAAATTTTCTGGTTTCCTTAGACAGTAAATCCTCTCTTTAGTCCTCTGTCACAGTATGTGTACTCCTTAACACACTGCAGTTCTTCCATTTTAGTTTTAGTTGTTTTTCAGTAGAACTAATTTCTCCTTCAGCTCAGCTGTTAATCACCTTCTGTGAGGGCTTTTGACTTAAAGGCAGCATTTCTGCATGTTAACCTCAAGTTTTGGAACTTTGACTATGTTTAGCCATAGATATCTGACATCATAACACAATATATAAATAACTGAAATAGGTCAAAGGCATAGTAGGTCCCCTTTAAACAATTTCACATTCACCACCATGTCAGTAACTTGTCATCACAGTATTTATTTAACGTGCAAACATATTTATACAACTAGAAAAGGTTACATTTCAGGAATTGAATGCCCTGATGCACATCCTGTCTAAGGTTGTGAAATTGTGAATCGGTGAGAGGAACGATGAGAAACTGCATCTCAAACAAAAAAGGCCTTCCATGAAATTGGACTCTTGTTCAAATCCTTACATCCTTAAAATGACTTCCCCTCCTTCTGCTTCATAAACAAAATCCAAAACAACCTGGCTATCTAGAACATAATTACTAAAGAACAATCACTCACTGAATACAACTTTCCACTATCAGCAGTGGTAACAACATTCTAGTATCAAAATCTGCATAGCCATCATTATGCACAGTGAAGCTCAGACATCCTTGTAGCAACAGAAAGACATTTTTGATTTTCATTAGGGTACTTTGGTGTTCAGTTATAGTTGTTCAGTATAACTAATTTCTCCATCTATTCAAATCAGGTTTATGACAGTTAGTTGTTTTTCAGTACAACTAATTTCTCCTATTCAAATCAGGTTTCAGTTTAGTTCAGTTAGGTTTTTTTTCAGTACAACTTATTTCTCAATCTATTCATATCAGGTTTTAGTATAGTTCAGTTAGTTAGTTTTTTCCAGTACAACTTATTTCTTCAGCTATTCACATCAGGTTTCAGTTTAGTTCAGTTAGTTAGTTTTTCAATACAACTTCTTTCTCAATCTATTCTGAATCATATCAGCTTTCAGTTTAGTTCAGTTAGTTGTTTTTCAGTACAACTTATTTCTCTATCTATTCTGAATCATATCAGGTTTCAGTTTAGTTCAGTTAGTTGTTTTTCAGTACAACTTATTTCTCTATCTATTCTGAATCATATCAGGTTTCAGTTTAGTTCACTTAGTTGTTTTTAGTACAACTAATTTCTCCATCTTTTCACATCAGGTTTCAGTTCAGTTAGTTGTTTTTCAATACACCTTATTTCTCCATCTTTTCATATCAGGTTTCAGTTCAGTTTAGTTCACTTAGTTGTTTTTAGTACAACTAATTTCTCCTATTCAAATCAGGTTTCAGTTCAGTCCAGTTAGTTGTTTTTTAGTACAAGTAATTTCTCTGTTTATTCATATCAGGTTTCAGTTTAGTTCACTTAGTTGTTTTTAGTACAACTAATTTCTCCATCTTTAGTTTAAACCTGTGTCAATGTTTACATGTGTCAATTTGAGAATAAAAAGAAAAATGTATTTTATGTATTTGAAATACACAAAATACAAGATCTGAAAGTATCTTGATACAAATTACATCTCATTTTTCTCTGCCCAGCCAAATACAAATTACAAAATACAAAAAAGTAGTTGAAATACGTATTTCAAATACAAGTATTTCAAATACTGCCCATCTCTGATTGTACAATACAATAGCATAATGAGCCCTCAAAACTTTGCCTGGAAGCACAGGGAAACCTGTGTGTGTGGCTTGGGATTAGGCTATTTACTGACATTTGGCTTCATTGTACAGTCTTGTGCCCAATGCCTAGACCACAACGACAATATAGCCTTCTTCTTATAGAAATGCTTCCACAGATTGCAAAATGTGAGCGCTGTTGAGATGTATTTTTCTTCTGCCTCTCAGTTAATCAATTAAGGCTGCGTGCGGGACTGTCGCAGCAGCCTTGGTGCAGACAGACTCAGTGAAACACTGCACGGGAGGCCCAGTTATGCGCCTTTCAAAGTGTAAATCCTTTTCCCATGAGCACATTTTCGTTCTGATCTTTTTATATTTGTTTCTGCTGATTTTTGGACACCTAATCCGACGTAGCCATTGTAGGCTATCGATTTTTTTTTTCCTGTCATGCTTCTCACCAATGAATGTATTTAGTGTGCCCGGCCACTCCGCTGACTTCAATGTAAAATAGCAGTACAAAAACAAATAGATGTAAAAAAAAAAAAAGCTGAATTAATTTAGTTTATAAATTACCCAAAGACATCATGACATGACAATATATTACAACTCGGCCGGCCATAGAATGAGTTCTGTAATATTTTTCTTATATCAAAAGCATGGTCCTCACTAAATACAATTTATTTTTTTCCATTTGAGTTTCTGTTGGAATTCCTAGGATAAATAATTTTGGATCAGGATTTAGTTTTATATGTAGCCTAACCGAATGTGCTTAGTTATTACCTTTTTCTATTGTATGTATCATAACGCATTGGCATAATAAAAATATTTTTGATTTGCCTTACTATGATCTCAGAGTATATTTGTTGGTGGATATTACATGGTGTTTGTACAATTAAAATGAAAAGGAAATGCATTAAAATGGAAAATGTAGTGCGTTTTTGGAGTAGAATCAGTAGGCTACTCACAGGTACGCAGGTTTTTTATATTATCAAATTGGCACATTTACACATTCACAGCTACAGCTGCATATAAATATTAGTGGATTATTCATTTAGTCAGAATATTGTCATTTTCCGAATATGGGCAAAAAGCGGAATATTGTGTGCATGTACTGTAATAGCCAGTGATGTTAGCTGGGGTTGTAAGGTGTTTCGGGTCTCTCAACATCATACACCCTCGCCCAGTAGACCCAGCCGAGGCCGATTAGGCCTAAAAAATAATAAAGTTTGGTTCCTGTTGGTTGTCAGTTGAGGTGATGGTCGGTAGGGATTCCCCCCCCCCCCCCCCCCAGTGGCAGCAAGGGATAGATAGGAAATATATAGCCTATATTTTTTTATTTTCCTTAAAATTACAGCAGCGATGGATACTTTTCTCATAACATAGCCTACACGTTTTTATATGAACAAAATATTTAAGTCAATATGAATGCTTTCATATCAAACATGTTTGATATTTAGGACTGAAAATCTGTGCGAATACATCTGCGCAAGCCTCCCGTCATTGTCTGGGTTTCCCAAAAGCTTCTTTGCGCCAATAAGCTAATTTAACCCTTCTTAAGGCCCCCTTAAGAAGCAAACACGTTTCCCAATTGCTTCTTTACGAAGGCATGCGTTTCCCAAAAGCTTCTTAGCGCTAAGAAGCTTCTTTGACCCTTCTTAACTCATTCACCGCCAAAGACGTCTTTGACGTGTTATCAGAAATAGCCCTCCCCGCCAATGACGTGTTTGACGTGTTTTTGTTTTTATTAGTGCAGCGCGTAGTTCAAACACTTCCCCAGCCTGTGACATGTTATCAGGTCCCTAGCCTCAAAGTCAAGCCGACAACACAATATCAAACACATACCGCAGCTGTTGTTTTGAAATGAGCAGGAGCAAAAACAGAAAACAGAGAAACGCGCTTCCTTGTGCAAAGGAGAAACGCCATTGAAACGCCCCTCGGCGCGCTGCACGAGCTGATCGGCTTGTTGCAGGGCAGCGGACATCGATCGTTCGCGGTAGTCAAACCCGTGACCAACATGATCGATCCTGGTCCCTCGACCCCGTTCCTGTGTCCCAGCCCGAAAGAGACGAGACGGAGTCACAACTGTGTGAGCAGGAGGAGAACATGCAGCCTCGCCACAGAAATGGCTTTCACACAGAGCGAAGCAGCACGGCCACTTTCCTGTCGAGGGCAAGGAAGACTGGATTCCAATGCGACAGGACCCGGATGATCTCGCGGTAAGGAGTGTGTGTGTGTGTGTGTGTGTGTGTGTGTGTGTGTGTGTGTGTGTGTGTGTGTGTGTGTGTGTGTGTGTGTGTGTGTGAGAGAGAGACTACACTGATCTCTGCATTCTATTCTATGATCACACTCACTCACACTGAGTAAACTGTATTGTTGAATGTAAAAAAAAGCACTTCATGTATATATATATACCGTATTTCCCCAAATAATAGCCCGGCAGCAAATACGCGCCGGGCCCCTAATAGCCGCCGGGGGTCTGACCCCATTTTGCGTATTAAACGCCGGTCCGAGTAAACGCCGGGGCCATTATTTGCATTTTCTTAAAGTAACCCCAAAATTACTACGTTGCTGACAGCACTTGAAGGCAACACCAGTGTCGCGCAATACATGAAACAGCAGGGAGAAACACGTGAAAAGAAAACGCAAATCGAGGGAGCTCAACTTACGCTACCAAAAGCAATGCAGGGAAATCGATGGCATGGAAGCATTTCCACGATGTTTGGATTATGTAAAGAGTTCTGTTGACAACGGCTACCGCGGTCTTCACTTGAACTGAAGTCCCAGATGAGTTCAAGAGATAGGCGCTATTGGAAATAGACTCGTCAATGGTAAGACTGAGATTGTGTTATATTTATACCGATTACGTGCCTAATGATTGTGTGTGACTATGTTTAATCAGCACCCGCCGTGGTGTGTGTAGTGTTTTTGCAAGTTGTTGTAGTGTTGTGTTTGGGATGTGGCTATGTTCAGACTGGTCGTAGCCTATTTGCTGGTGTTGATAGAATTGCGTCGGTCAACGTCATCTTACAGTATTCGCAAGTGCATTGTTGAAGTGCCAAATGCCCATTTAGTGTAACCATGGCATCTACTATTCGGGTGCGAGAGAAGTAGAAGACGACGTGTGTGTGTGTGTGTGTGTGTGTGTGTGTGTGTGTGTGTGTGTGTGTGTGTGTGTTTGTGTGTGTGTGTGTGTGTGGGCTACACGGTAGGTAGCCACGGCTGATTGCTGATTTTTGGTATCCTCCAAGGTGTGTGGGCTGACGGTGGCAGTTGATGAGAGTGAGGACCTTTGCACTAAAAAACATGTTGGACAGGAACTGTCACCGAATAATGGCCTGGTGCAGGTCGGTGCAAAAATAAATAAACGCCTGCAGCAAATACGCGCCTGGTTCTTTTAAACGCCTGGGGTCCAAATCGATTTTGCGTATTAAACGCCCGGGCTACTATTTGGGGAAATACGGTATATATTAGGGGTGTCACAATATATCGTCCCACGAAATTTCGCGATAGTAAAACGTCACGATATGTATCGTTGAGATGAAATCTCATATCGCAAAAAAAAAAAAAAAAAAAAAACTTTTTTTTTTTTTTTTTTTTTTTCAAAAAATAGACTAAGAAACGTCTTTGTTTGTTGAAGTTCAATGTGTGGAAAGTAGTTCAGTTGAACAAGTCTCTGAAGAGACACATGAGAAGTTATACAGGAGAGAAACCATTCAATTGAGTTTCTGGCAAAACTGTTTACTTGACAGGAAAAACTGAAGATGCATAAAAAATAGATTAAGAAAAGTCTTGTTGTTTGAGTTTGAAGAAAAACTGAAGATGCATAATAAGAATTTATACTGCTGAGAAACCTTTTAGTTCAAAGTAAATCTAAGTGACGGTGTAACTAATTCTATTTTAAGATAAGCCTTATCTCCAATCTCATGTTTTTTCTAGTTGTTATTGTAATAACAATTTCCCACAACAGCATGTTTTGTATTTGTGCATTTCAAATAAAATACTACTTTTCCAGTCATATATTGTCATTATTCAAGTTTAAAAAAATATTGTTAAAATCGTATCGTATCGTATCGTTATCGTGAACCCAGTATCGTGATACGTATCGTATCGTGAACTGAGTGTATCGTGACACCCCTAGTATATATATATATATATTTTGTAATTTGTGTCATAACGAATAATATTTACATGTCTGATGTCAATACAGTTCAAAATAAAAGAATTGAGAACGAGTTCTGCCTGAGATGGTGTGATTTACAAAAATGCCATTTTCGGCAATTTATCTTCTCAGAGAGACCTTTTTGGTGAAAACAGGGTGTATATAAATGGCTATAAGTAGAGTACAGAACATGCTAAAAGCTCACTTTTTTTCCCCTGGTGAACCCAGAGACGTACATCTTCATTTTGAGGTATTGCAAATCACTTTGGTGCTAATAGATAATTTACTGTGGGTCTTGAAAGATGACCAACAATTATGAAAATCTTTGGCCTGTGCTAAATATTGGCAGTCCTAAACTGGCCATGAATGAGTTAAGGCTCCCGTACGAAGCCAACGTGTTTCCCGATTGCTTCTTAGCCTAAAATTATCTTCCAATTATCTTCCGTTAAGAAGGCTGCGTTTCCCAAAAGCTTCTTAGCGCTAAGATGATCTTTCGTTAAGAAGGTTTTGTAAGAAGGGTCTGGGGCATTCTTAACACCTTCTTAATGACGGAACACTGGCAGATCCAGCCGCGTCAGGCAAAAGGAGATACTTGTGTCCACTGTTCCTCTTGTGTTTTTCCCTTTTTCCTTTCTTTCATGCACCCTTTAGTGTTTAAAATTGGGGAACACTTGAAAATCTCCCCTCTATGTATGGTTACTTGTGTTTTAAATGTTTTACCGTAGGCTATATTCCTCTAATCAGAATGGATTCCTTTTATAATGTTGTGGATTTATATAGCACCTTTCACAGAACCCAAGGTCGCTTAAATTCTGTAGTGTTTCTCTGTTTTGTTGTATGCTGTGTATATAAAGCAATTTGAACTGCAGTCCATGTCTGAAATAAATAATGTTTAATAAAGTTTAACATGACCATGATTAGGTTATTCTACAACAGTGTTTCTCAACCACTGAGTCGTGGCCCACTGGTGGGCTCAGAGTGCCATCTAGTGGGCCGCAGAGGACCTCTCACATCAAGATATCACAATGATAACCTATCATTTATTTGGGAAGGTGGTCCTCAGAAATGTTTTAACAATCAGAAGTGGGCCTTGAATGAAAAAAGGTTAAGAATCTCCTGTTCTACAACCATCCCACATCTCTGCATGCACAAACAGAAACAGTATGAGATACAGTAGTTCATCCCCATCAAATGCACACACACAAGCAAATCACATCAACAAATGGGCACTCTCCAAATCTTGACAGAGAGACAGGATACTTGACAGAGACAATCAGGGACTGATTTACATCAGGCCGACACATGTAGCCTCATTGAACATGGCTGGAAAGTAATGAAGGGAGGCTTTACCTGCTAGTCTATATAAAGGAGTTTCCCAGTCACACATGTATGAGATACCATGGCTGCTAGACAGCATATTGTTATTGCGTGAAACCAACAGCATCGCCGTGAGCGAAGCCAAACTGTGTATGTAAATGCATATCTGCGTGAGCACTTCAGCCCCCTCGACGTGCTGTCAGACCCGTGCCATGGCACGAGTCCGATACCTCACGAGTCCGACACCTCACGAGTCCGAAAAAAGAGGCTAACTTCCCCCAGACCCTAACCCAAAACCTAACCTCTCCCACCCCCACGCCTAAACCTAACCTCCCCCAGACCCTAACCCAAAACCTAACCTCTCCCACCCCCACGCCTAAACCTAACCTCCCCCAGACCCTAACCCAAAACCATGAGGTGTCGGACTCGTGAGGTATCGGACTCGTGAGGTATCGGACTAGGGGGCAGTCCCCGTCAGACCGGGCTATCCAGCTGAAGTACCGCTTGCCCCGCGCTGAGATCCAGCGCCTGATCCAGCTTGTGTCCCCACACATCCGGAGGGCAACCCGCCTCGGGGACAGTGGCTACCCCCTGCGCAGCTACCTAATAACCCCGGTCACTAACCCAGCATCACCAGCGGAGGAGAGGTTCAACGAGGCTCACACATACACCAGGACACATGTTGAACGTGTGTTTGGCAGGTGGAAAGCCCGCTTCCGCTGCATCCATCGGTCGTCGGGTGCGCTGCTCATGTCACCTCTGAAGTCGAGCAATGTCATCATTGTGACCGCTATGCTACACAACATAGCTGTGCGCAGGGGCGGACTGGGATCATAATTCAGGCCGGGCATTAGATACCAAGCAGGCCAGGCCGATACGGGCCGACGCGCGTGCCGGCGTCTGAAGGGCGCTGGCGAAAAATTTGGGGCGTTTGAAGCTCAATTTGGGCCATTTGAAGCCCAATTTGGGCCGTTTGAAGCCAGATTTGGGCCGTTTGAAGCCCGATTTGGGTCGTTTAAAGCCCGATTTGGGCCGTTTGAAGCCCGATTTGGGCCAAGTCCAATTTTACAATGAGATGCACCCACTTTAAACCTGATTAAAGTAATAAAACCACTAGTAAACCAGTAGGCGGCGCCTGGCCTGCTGTTCAGTGAGTGGCCTGGCCTGGCCTGCAAAAAAAAAAAAATTTTTTTTTTTTTTTTTTTTTTTTGGGCAGCCCAGGCCAGGCCAGGCCACCGGGCATTTGCCCGACGTGCCCGATTATGCAGTCCGCCACTGGCTGTGCGTGCTGGACTGTGCAGATGAGCCACCTGATGTGTATGGTGAGGATGACTCGTCGGAGGAGGAGGACGATGACCCACCACCACCTCCCCTCCCCCACGAACCCCGAGCAGCACTCCACCAAGCCGGTCTCCAGGCCAGACAGGAGCTCATCAACCTGTTCTGATTTTGGACTTCCTCACTTCCCTAACCTTTCACCTTGCAGTCACAAAAAAAGAAAAAGGAAAACTACTACAACCTTGCAGTCACCAAGCAGTCTACTGAGCACCTGAACACCACCCCGCCCCCCTCAACCACCACCACCCCCAAATAAACCAATGAAATAAGCCCACTGCCACTGTGCAGTGCGGCACGCATCATATCAGCTATGCTTAGGGCTGGAACAGGCTAGCAGCAAAGCTCAGATTTGGTTAGCTGCATACTTTCTCCTGCCCAAGCATGACATCTGAGTTGATGGGTGCTGCACTGATTGTGAGTTGGCTCAGGTGTGCGGATACACAGTTCACACACTGAGTGAGTGGCTGTGAGAGAGAGTGTGTGAGTGATAGTGTGTGGACTAATGGTCCAGTTGATAGAGTATGAATACATGGCCAACACATGGTAGCCTGCTACCAATGCACCAATTCCTCATTGCTCGTTTGTGTGTGATGACAGACAACAGGTGTATCCCAAGTGGCAATCACATCCAATTATGATTAATGCAGACTACATAAGGATCCCTGGGTAGTTGCACACATTGAGACAGAATGGCAACCAAGAAAGCGCGGGCCAAACGATCGCCACCCTTCACCCCAGGAGAGATGGCCATCCTTCTGGATGAGGTGCAGAGGCACCGGAATCTCTTATTTGGTGGGACCAGGGGGGCCAAGAACCTTGTGGCCAAGAACAACATCTGGCAGGCCATTGCCAAAAGCATGGCCCCCTCCAGTCCCTGTGGGCTGCGAGACTGGCAGGGAGTCCGCAAAAAGTGGCAGGAGTTCGCCAGCCAGACAAAAAGGAAGGGGGCGACTGTGAGGAGACAGAGCCAGGGCACGGGTGGCGGTGCACCTGGCGACACAAAAATCACCCCTGATGAAGAGAAGGTCTTGTCCATAATTGGCAAGACTGCCTCTGAACGGATTGAGGGGGTGTTGGAAGGGTTTGGGGGCACTCCATCACAGTGTTTTCAGGAAGAGGAGGAGGAGGAGGATGAGCCATCCGGGAGCGGGGCCACGACAGCGCAACCACCCTCCCCAGCCCCCAGCGACACCAGTTTGACCAGCGGAGACGTCCCCCCACCCTCGCCCAGGCGCCATGCACTAGCAGGCCGGCCTGGTGTTCGTATGCGGGGAGGCATCAGTCGGCCACCTTGGCGATCAGTTCTCTGCTCCTGCAGTCAGGACCTGGTCTCCTCAGAGAGGGAAAAGTTGACGGTGCTGTGGGGGATTGCAGCGAAAATTGAGCATTCTGGTGCCCTCCAGCAGGAAATGCTGGCCAGCCTCCAATGCTCTCCAGCAGGAGGCATTGAATATCAAGCGGGAGAAGTTGGAGATGCAGCGGAGACAACTGGTACTGGCCGAGGCGCAGTTCAACCGACCCAGCATCTCCGTTCCCATCATCCTTCTGTAGGATTCGGGTAGGTGACATTTGCCATATGTTTCTCAGAATCCACAATCTATCTCATTCCATTTCACTAATTAACCTCCCTCCATTGCAGGTGACGCGGATGCAGGACCCATGTGATGGGAGGGGTCCCACCACTTTATCTACGTTTTTTTTCTTTAACTCATTGAGTGCCACGGACGAGTAAAGTCGTCAATTGCTTTAGTAACGTTGAGTGCCAATGACGACTAAAGTCGTCATTTGCGTTTTTTGACGGTGGGACGTGGATCAAAGCCTCTTACATCTCCTATAACAATATGGGAGCTAATGGATGTGTATAACCTATTTTACAGAACCCTTAGGTGGCGACAGTGCTCTCCAGATTACAGAAAGGCGAGGAAAAAACAGAGAAGAAGTCGTTGGGGAAACGGAAATCGCATCGCATCCGTATGCATGCATGAAGCATAACGTTAGCTGTGCCTGCAGCAGCCAATCTGCTGCCACAATTGAGCCCCTCCGTGTCCGCTGCGATAGCCCATCCGCATGATTTTGTTATTAGTTGTTATTATTCTCAACTGGAAGCATGGGAGCCGGTGACAAATACACGCGGAACGCTGTAAAAAAGCTGGATGTAGCGCACTTTTCACTGTGCACAGCAACCGCAGCAGAAAGCCCCAGAGACACTCCCATGGAGGAGGAGTGTGCAGTTGAGGGGGGGTGGGGGGGGGGGGGGGCACGCAGAGCAGCATACAACACTGACCCAGACAGCAGGACAGGATTGGCAAACGCAAGCTAAAATATCTGATGCCCACCAGCAGTAAATCAAGACCAGCAATAAGCTGCAACCAGCAGCGCACGCAGGGGCCAGCGCTGCTGGTTGCAGCTAAAAAATATTATTTTGCCAAACAAAATTCTTGGTTTTCACTGTTTTATTGAAGGAAATTATTTTTGAGGTGTGACTACATCAGAAAATATTAGCTTCAGAGTCAGTGATGTGCTTGAAATGTTTAATTTCACAAAAGGCTCATTATCTCAGCTTCTAGAAAAAAATGGCTGTTTTTGGTTAAATCAAGCTATCTTCTCCGGCTGATAACTAAAGAACGGAAAATCATATCAATAAACCTGTTTTTGCTGATGATAGAAGAGAGTCTCATCGTTCTTTTTGCGTGTTCGGTGTTTACATAGTAATATCACACAATATTCTGTGGGCCTCGAGAAATCACTGAAAACTCTCTGAACTCTGGCACTGGGAGCGTCCGTTCTCCAAAAGTGGCTGGCACTCAATGAGTTAAGTTCACCTTGTTCCCTGTGGTTTATGTTTTTTGGTTAATAAATTCACTTGTTATTCCATAAGTTGTTGTCCTGCTCATTGTGTTTTCCACCACACCTCCACCACTGCCACACACCACGCCCTATAATAACCTGGGTTTCCTTGTTGCTTATACATGCAGGCAGTTTATTGTGCCATCTTGAATGTCCTTTGTGGCCTATTATTTCTAGCCTACCTGCTTCAACTACTGCTATCCTTGCATATCTATTTTCCCCATGCACGCCTCCAAGTTATGTTATAGGATTTCATTTTATGTTTTCATATTTGTCTGATTTTATCCAGGTCATTGGTCATTATTTGCGTCAGTTAGTTGACGTTTTCAGATAGGCTATTCTTCTGCGTGTGCTACTTTAGTGGGGGAACCTGGTGTTTCATATTTGTAATGGGCAATGCGAGCAAGGCTATTTAATTTGTTTAGCACATTACATACACATTGCAAATTAATGGTACATAACGTTATCCTACTTGGAATAGGTAGGCAGAACAGCAGGGTAATGGGATTCAGCCCGCAGTTAGTATTCTAATTGCGTTCGGGCGCCTCGTTTCCCCGCTTGTTCATTTTTAGCATTATTTATTGATGGGGGTGAGTAGGACGCCACTTCATTTGGGAGCATGTGATTATGTGGATCAATCGATTAGCCTGGAATAGATTGATTTGTTTTCAGCACCGCGATGGTGGACAGCTCCAGTTAAGATGCTTCTTAAGAGCCTTCTATTTATTTATTTTTTCTCTTCTGTTAAGAAGGCGTTTGGGAAACACTTCTTTGGAGCCTTCTTAACTCCTTAACACATTCAGTGCCACAGCGCTTCAGTAAAATTGTCTGGAGCCTGTGCCAGATTCACTTCCATTCAGTTGAAAACAGCTATAGAATTTTTTCTATTATGGCTATATTAACGGGGCTGGACTTTAATGAAAGATTGAACACTCCTGCTTCTTCCAAAGAAGAAATTTTGTTTCTAGACAGTTCCATTATGAAATTACAGCCTCTCAAAAAAGTGCACTTTCAAGGGTTTTCTGTCGTTTTTTTTTTCTTTCCAAGATATAGCCCCTTTTATGAATACCTTTTGCACTCTAATTTCGAGCACATTCACTGACTCTGGCTGGTGTTTTCTGATGTGGTGGCGTGTGGTGTGGTTTCTGTGCAGCCACACACCCCTCTTCCCCCCCCCCCCCCCCCCCCCCCCCTCTCCACCTCTGAGCTGCGGGCTCCTCCCACACGCACAGAGTTTGCTTTCTCGACTCGTTTTTGCCCCGGACAGATCCCAGCTTTGCTGCGCACATCATTTCCTTGATGGGCATCAAGGAAATGATGCGCGCTGGCAAACGCGACTGAACGAAAAGGCTTGGCCCGTTCGGCTTCGGATCGTGTGGAGATAGATAGAAGCATAAGAGCTCAGTTGTGAGCGCGGATGCAGCCGAGCCCACTCTCGCTGTAGACGGAGCAATATATACGGCTCTAGCAGAAAGCATGCATCGGTTTCCACGGCTTTCTCCGCTGTCTCCTGTACAAAGTAAAGGATCTGAGGTGGGTGGAGCAGCTCCTGTGACGATGTTTAAGGTGGCGCCGTGTGATCCCTTGAAGGGATTCATGCTCACTGGCTGGGTACGACCTTAAACAGCAGAATTATGGAATAATATGAATTATGATTTTAGGACGTCCACAGACGTCCTTGGCACTGAACGTTACTTTTTTTTAGGACGTGCACAGACGTCCTTGGCACTGAATGTGTTAAGAAGCTTCTTAACTCTTAACACGTTCACTGCCATTGACGAGTTGATACGTCAAAAAAAATCCAACGGTTGACTGCCAATGACGAGTTGATACGTCAAAAAAAAAAAAAAAAAATTGACGGTGGGACGTTGATCTAACCCTTTTACATCTCTTATATAAATATTGAAGCCACCGAACGTGTACAACCCATTCCACCGACCCACTAAGTGGCGACAGTGCTCTCCAGACTAGAAAAAGTCGAGCCAAAACTGCAGGGGAACGCGCGATGAAACCATTCTCATACTGTAAAATGGATTGGCGAAAACGCTTTCGCTTTCGCGCTGATTGCTGGCGGTGGGGGATTGCAAATTTGCATAATAGATTATGGGTGCAACACACTTTGAAACACGCAGCATAAATAAGACCAGAATCGCAAAAGAAACCCCGTTTCTTGGGGTTTCTCAACCGAAACCCCAAGAAACGAGCGAGCCCATCCTCGCCCAGCGGCCGCCAGCAGACAGGAGCAGCAGCAGCAGCAGAAACGAGCTTGTGACACGCCCGCTGCAGCCAAGAAGAACACACACGGAGGGAGGAGTTTGAAGTAGAGGGGGGTTTCCTGCTGTTATGGAGGAAATTACTGTTCAAAACTATTGTTTAGATGTCTGACGTCTTACTGATGCCAAAAATGAATGGTTAAAGTGACTGTTCTATCGAATTTCACAAAAAGCTATTTATCTCAGCTTAAATTTTCAGACTCTGAAACCATGCTGTATTCAAGTGCTAATGCCTACATAACTACTAACTCTACAAACTAACTCTTTTAGACAGAGAAAGCACACATTCTATTAGTTCTTTTTTGAGATATTTTGTGTTCACAAAATCTTAGCAGAAAAGAATCCTCGGGTCTTGAAAGATGAGCCAGAATCCTCAAAAAAACCCTCTGGCAGAAGCTACCTACAGTAAAATAAAAATGGCTGGCACTGAATGTGTTAAGAAGCTTCTTTGTTGGGAAACTCAGCCATTATCGTTAATTGACGGTACAGCACAGAACCATGAGTATTTTGGGGAAAATGTCACTAATTTAGATCACAATGAATGACCAATTAATAAAAAGTTGTTATAGCCTACCGTAGTTTCAAAGCCCCTGCCACACGCTTGTTAAACTGCCGTGAGATTCATTTGTTTGGGGAGCATATGCGAGTCTGTACAAACCTGTACATGTAGTTGAGTTTAACATTATGAAATGATAACAAGCCCATACATCATCTTCTTTCTGTTAGGCTACTACCATAAGCAGAAATGATGTCTTACCTTCACTGTTGTGTTACAAAGTTGATGGATAGTGACTGGACTTGTAAAGGGATGAGCACACACTGTAGCCTATTTCCACAGCGCTGCATGGCATAAAATACTATTATTTATTTATTTATTTATTAACGTTATTAGACAGCCTTCTTCTTCTTTGGTTCACTCCAGGCACTTCCTGTGGAGTCAATGAACAGAAATAGTGGACAGCGCCACTCTGCCATTTTAACCGTGTTGTGGTCACACAGTGTATCGTTTCTCAGGTGATTCAGCAGATTCAGGTGATCTGCTGCCACCTATCGTCTAATAAATATTACTGCAGCCTAATTGTTTTCATCAAAGCGGCACACCGCGGGAAAAGGCAACGTCACCTCCCCCTGGTTCTGCAGACCTCTGTAGGTGTTATTTTGATCAACAGACCTCATAACGGGGATCTATACTGTTACTGTGTCTACTAACATCATTAAAAGATCATAAAGGTAACGCTGTTTCTGGTAGTTTACTTTTAATCTATGGCTACATAGCTAGCTAGCCTGCCTTGGCAACTGGTTGTGTTGTGGTTGGGATCATCTGGTTGCCTGCGGCTGGTGTCAATCAAGGAAAATCCTGCCCCCAAAGTTATCATTTTTATCGTCTCTTTTACTCGAAATGGGACCATAATTTAGAAAACGGAGCCCAGGAAAGAATGAAAAAGACTTGAAATTGTTTATTCAGACCATAAACTCATTCGGAAAATGTTTATTTAAGATACAGACCGAGAGAGAAGTTGGCTCATTTTTCAATTGAAGCCAATGTACGTGTCGTCACTTGGAATTAATGGAATTCCAGGATGGGCCTCAGAAATTCCCCCATTCTGTTGGTCCACTGGTTTTATCACAGACAAAGAGTATACTGAAGACAAGAGGAGACGCTCTTCTGCTTCAGTGGAACAAAGTGTCTTCGGTTGTTATCAATGTAAGCTTTTTGGCACAAATGGTGACGTGCGTTGTTACAGCGCGTGCATTATTATATGTACGTTTTCATCTAACATCAACGTGAAACAGGTAGGAAAAACTGAGTGGAGGAGGGCTTTAAATGTAACCTTTAGCATTATCATTATATTATTATAGCATTAAAATGTCTAAAAACGAGTAGACCTATCTTATATATATTCTTTATTTATGAACTTACATTATCCCAAATGTTTTTCAAAAGTGCTCAAAATCCAGAATTTTATTATATTATATCAAATAACACAGACGGTTAGTGTGCAAACTTCCCTGCTCCGAATCCCCCCGCCCCGCGGGGACTATCGGTGTGATTGTCGAGCGCACTTACAGGACTGTTACGTTACGCAACAGGTGCGCTGCGCAACCACAGTGCGCAACACTCAATCAGTCTTCCAGAACATTCGAGGAAGGAGTTGGACAGTCCGTCAGTCATTCCATCTTGTGTGTGCTGTATACTGTGCGTGAATGCAACTGTAAGTCAGTGTTTATTTCCTCACTATAATGTCACTTATAGTTCAGTTTACTTTGATGCATGTTAATTGGGAAATGACCAAACGTAGATAGATTACTGTTCAGTCCAGATATATTCATTATTAATAATAAGACTACCCGGTTGTAATGTCTGTTGTGGGTTTAGTTTGCCCCACCGAATTTGATGTCAATAGCATGCCAGGTACAATGTTACAGATGGGTGATGGGAGATAGTGATGTAAACTTTGGAGTCCTGGATCTGCCATATCAATAAATAAATAAATAAATAAGCAGATAAATACATATATATCTATCATAAAGATATGTAAAAATAAATGTAGGCACACATTAATTAATATGAGTGACATAAATGTATATATATGTGTATTTTTCTATTTTTGTATGTTTTATATATTTATTTAATGATTTATTTGTTTATTTATACATTTATTTATTTATAAATGTATTTATTTATTTATACATTTATTTATTTATAAATTTAATTATTTATAAATTTATTTATTTATAAATTTATTTATTTATTTATTCATGGAATTTATTTATGTCTGTTTTATTTACCTCCCATTTATTTCTGTGCCTTGTATTTAGTGATGGCTCCTTTGTATTTAGTGATGCCTCCTTGCTTCCTTTCCTTTTCTGTATGCATTTCTGCCTACTCAATGCAAATTAGGGGGCTGGCCGTCATGGGCTCAAGTCTTTGCCTATTGGCTCGAATGCACATTGTCCTATCTGCTCCAAACTTGTCATGCATGATAAGTGTCCATGCCTGAAGATATCTGCACATCAATATCCATGGCATTTACACTCATAGCGCCACCTACTGGCAACAGGAAATGACATGTTTTACACTTAAATGAACTGCTCAGAGTGGGTTGAACACATCCACCTCGGATGTGGTCAGAAAATCCTTTACCACCCAATGCAGCTTCATTGTGACGATTATGAGTGCTCATTGACCGGCGTGGGCGTGGCGCCATGGCGAATGTTGATGTTTCGCCGTCACACAGGAAGTTGGAGTAACTTCATTGTAGATTGTCCAATCTGCTCCAAACTTGTCATGCATGATAACTGTACATGCCTGAACACATCTAGATGTCAATATCCATTTATAGTCATAGCGCCCCCTACTGGCAACTAGGGGGCACTCTGCCTATCACTCCAAATTGTCATGTAGATGTGTTCAGGCTGGGATGGTCATCAAACATGTGAATTTTGTTGCGTGTGGGACCGTGTAGGGCCGAGTTACAAACCACTTTCTGTGTTGGCAGTAGGGGGCGCTATAACTATAAATGGATATTGACATATAGATGTCTTCAGGCTGGGACAATGAGCAGTTCATGTAAGTGTAAAAGATGTAATTTCCTGTTGCCAATAGGGGGCGCTCTGCCTATAATGCTATATTGGCATGTACATGCGTGAAGTCTGGGATGGTCATCAAACATGTGAAGTTTGTTGCGGGTGTGACCACGTACGGCCGAGTTACAAACCGCTTTCTGTGTGGCCAGTAGGGGGCGCTCTGCCTATCACTCCAAATGGTCATCTAGATGTATTCAGGCTGGGATGGTCATCAAACGTGAAGTTTGGTGTGCGTGTGAGCATGTAGGGGCGAGTAACAAACCACTTTCTGTGTTGCCAGTAGGGGGCGCTATGACTATAAATGGATATTGACATATAGATGTGTACAGGCATGGACACTTATCATGCATGACACGTTTGGAGCAGATTGGACAATCTACAATTAAGTTACTCCAACTTCCTGTGTGGCCAGTAGGGAGCGCTCTGCCTATAACTCCAAATGGTCATCTAGCTGTCTTCAGGCTGGGATGCTCATCAAATGTGAAGTTTGGTGCACGTGTGAGCATGTAGGGCCAAGTTACAAACCACTTTCTTTGTTGCCAGTAGGGGGCGCTATGACTATAAATGGATATTGACATATAGATGGCTTGAGGCATGGACACTTATCATCATGACAAGTTTGGAGCAGATTGGACAATCTACAATGGAGTTACTCTAACTTCCTGTGTGGCCAGTAGGGGGCACTCTGCCTCTAACTCCAAATGGTCCTATAGATGTCTTCAGGCTGGGATGCTCATCAAACATGTGACGTTTGGTGCGCGTGTGAGCATATAGGGCCGAGTTACAAAAACCACTGTCTGTGTTGGCAGTAGGGGGCGCTATGACTATAAATGGATGTTGACATCTAGATGTCTTCAGGTATGTACACTGATCATGCATGACAAGTTTGGAGCAGATTGGACAATCTACAATGGAGTTACTCCAACTTCCTGTGTGGCCAGAAGGGGGCGCTCTGCCTATCACTCCAAATGGTCATCCAGATGTCTTCAGGCTGGGATGGTTATCAAACATGTGTATTTTGGTGCGCGGGGGACCATGTACTGCCGAGTTACAAAACGATGTATGTGTTGGCAGTAGGGGGCGCTATGACTATAAATGGATATTGACATATCAATGTCTTACTCATAATCCTCACAATGACGGTTAATCGAGAGCTTGAGGCTTTTCTGGCCACATCTGAGGTGGATGTGGTCAACCCACTATGAGCAGTTCATGTTCGTGTAAAACTTGTGTCATTTCCTTTTGCCAGTAGGTGGAGCTGTAACTATCACTGAATATTGATCTGCAGATATCTTCAGGCATGGACACTTATCATGCACGACAAGTTTGGAGCAGATAGGACAACGTTCAGTTGAGTTACAATCAACTTCATGTGTTGCCAGTAGGGGGCGCTCTGCCTATAATGCTATATTGGCATGTACATGTGTGAAGTCTGGAATGCTCATCAAACATGTGAAGTTCGTTGCGGGTGTGACCATGTACGGCCGAGTTACAAACTGCTTTCTGTGTGGCCAGTAGGGGGCGCTCTGCCTCTAACTCCAAATGGTCATCTAGATGTCTTCAGGCTGGGATGCTCATCAAACATGTGAAGTTTGGTGCACGTGTGAGCATGTAGGGCCTAGTTACAAAGCACTTTCTGTCTTGCCAGTAGGGGGCGCTATGAAGACATGGGCTCAAGTCTTTGCCTATTGGCTCGAATGCACATTGTCCTATCTGCTCCAAACTTGTCATGCATGATAAGTGTCCATGCCTGAAGATATCTGCACATCAATATCCATGGCATTTACACTCATAGCGCCACCTACTGGCAACAGGAAATGACATGTTTTACACTTAAATGAACTGCTCAGAGTGGGTTGAACACATCCACCTCGGATGTGGTCAGAAAATCCTTTACCACCCAATGCAGCTTCATTGTGACGATTATGAGTGCTCATTGACCGGCGTGGGCGTGGCGCCATGGCGAATGTTGATGTTTCGCCGTCACACAGGAAGTTGGAGTAACTTCATTGTAGATTGTCCAATCTGCTCCAAACTTGTCATGCATGATAACTGTACATGCCTGAACACATCTAGATGTCAATATCCATTTATAGTCATAGCGCCCCCTACTGGCAACTAGGGGGCACTCTGCCTATCACTCCAAATTGTCATGTAGATGTGTTCAGGCTGGGATGGTCATCAAACATGTGAATTTTGTTGCGTGTGGGACCGTGTAGGGCCGAGTTACAAACCACTTTCTGTGTTGGCAGTAGGGGGCGCTATAACTATAAATGGATATTGACATATAGATGTCTTCAGGCTGGGACAATGAGCAGTTCATGTAAGTGTAAAAGATGTAATTTCCTGTTGCCAATAGGGGGCGCTCTGCCTATAATGCTATATTGGCATGTACATGCGTGAAGTCTGGGATGGTCATCAAACATGTGAAGTTTGTTGCGGGTGTGACCACGTACGGCCGAGTTACAAACCGCTTTCTGTGTGGCCAGTAGGGGGCGCTCTGCCTATCACTCCAAATGGTCATCTAGATGTATTCAGGCTGGGATGGTCATCAAACGTGAAGTTTGGTGTGCGTGTGAGCATGTAGGGGCGAGTAACAAAGCACTTTCTGTCTTGCCAGTAGGGGGCGCTATGACTACAAATGGATATTGACATCTAGATGTGTTCAGGCATGTACACTTATCATGCATGACAAGTTTGGAGCAGATTGGACAATCTACAATGAAATTACTCCAACTTCCTGTGTGACGGCGAAACATCAACATTCGCCATGGCGCCACGCCCACGCCGGTCAATGAGCACTCATAATCATCACAATGAAGCTGCATTGGGTGGTAAAGGATTTTCTGACCACATCCGAGGTGGATGTGTTCAACCCACTCAGCAGTTCATGTAAGTGTAAAACATGTCATTTCCTGTTGCCAGTAGGTGGCGCTATGAGTGTAAATGTTCAGGCATGTACGCATGTTCAGGCATGTACGCTCATCAAACATGTGACGTTTGGTGCGCGTGTGAGCATATAGGGCCGAGTTACAAAAACCACTGTCTGTGTTGGCAGTAGGGGGCGCTATGACTATAAATGGATGTTGACATCTAGATGTCTTCAGGTATGTACACTGATCATGCATGACAAGTTTGGAGCAGATTGGACAATCTACAATGGAGTTACTCCAACTTCCTGTGTGGCCAGAAGGGGGCGCTCTGCCTATCACTCCAAATGGTCATCCAGATGTCTTCAGGCTGGGATGGTTATCAAACATGTGTATTTTGGTGCGCGGGGGACCATGTACTGCCGAGTTACAAAACGATGTATGTGTTGGCAGTAGGGGGCGCTATGACTATAAATGGATATTGACATATCAATGTCTTACTCATAATCCTCACAATGACGGTTAATCGAGAGCTTGAGGCTTTTCTGGCCACATCTGAGGTGGATGTGGTCAACCCACTATGAGCAGTTCATGTTCGTGTAAAACTTGTGTCATTTCCTTTTGCCAGTAGGTGGAGCTGTAACTATCACTGAATATTGATCTGCAGATATCTTCAGGCATGGACACTTATCATGCACGACAAGTTTGGAGCAGATAGGACAACGTTCAGTTGAGTTACAATCAACTTCATGTGTTGCCAGTAGGGGGCGCTCTGCCTATAATGCTATATTGGCATGTACATGTGTGAAGTCTGGAATGCTCATCAAACATGTGAAGTTCGTTGCGGGTGTGACCATGTACGGCCGAGTTACAAACTGCTTTCTGTGTGGCCAGTAGGGGGCGCTCTGCCTCTAACTCCAAATGGTCATCTAGATGTCTTCAGGCTGGGATGCTCATCAAACATGTGAAGTTTGGTGCACGTGTGAGCATGTAGGGCCTAGTTACAAAGCACTTTCTGTCTTGCCAGTAGGGGGCGCTATGACTACAAATGGATATTGACATCTAGATGTGTTCAGGCATGTACACTTATCATGCATGACAAGTTTGGAGCAGATTGGACAATCTACAATGAAGTTACTCCAACTTCCTGTGTGACGGCGAAACATCAACATTCGCCATGGCGCCACGCCCACGCCGGTCAATGAGCACTCATAATCATCACAATGAAGCTGCATTGGGTGGTAAAGGATTTTCTGACCACATCCGAGGTGGATGTGTTCAACCCACTCTGAGCAGTTCATTTAAGTGTAAAACATGTCATTTCCTGTTGCCAGTAGGTGGCGCTATGAGTGTAAATGCCATGGATATTGATGTGCAGATATCTTCAGGCATGGACACTTATCATGCATGACAAGTTTGGAGCAGATAGGACAATGTGCATTCGAGCCAATAGGCAAAGACTTGAGCCCATGACGGCCAGCCCCCTAATTTGCATTGAGTAGGCAGAAATGCATACAGAAAAGGAAAGGAAGCAAGGAGGCATCACTAAATACAAAGGAGACATCACTAAATACAAGGCACAGAAATAAATGGGAGGTAAATAAAACAGACATAAATAAATGCCATAAATAAATAAATAAATTTATAAATAAATAAATAAATAAATGTATAAATAAATAAATAAATTTATAAATAAACAAATAAATCATTAAATAAATATATAAAACGTACAAAAATAGAAAAATACACATATATATACATTTATGTCACTCATATTAATTAATGTGTGCCTACATTTATTTTTACATATATTTATGATACATATATATGTATTTATCTGCTTATTTATTTATTTATTTATTTATTTATTGATATGGCAGATCCGGGACTCCAAAGTAAACGTGCTACTGTTGGCTTTGTGTGATCCCATTGCGTTGTCCTGTATTGCATCATTCGCCATGTTCCACGTGCTTTGGGTTTAGTAGCGGTCTATAGCGACCTCATGGGGACATTTCGAGTACTGTTCAGCAATAGCTGTTTAATTGACAGTTCCCAGCAGATGGCCCTGGTGTTTTCTTCTTTATTCCTCTGAATAAATGTGTATGTGTATGTGTATATGTATATGTATGTATATATGTTTATGTGTATATGTATGTGTATATATGTAGATATATTGTTTATTCAAGGATATATATTTTTGTTTATATCATTCCAGATAACCACACGTTAACCACACATGGATGGCTGAATGTTTATTCATACTGGACATTAAAGACGGTTAATGAAACACTTTGAATGCTGCAGTCTTTCTAACAGGAGACTTATGGCCCAATTCCACAGCAGCTAGTAGCGTGGTCCCGCTCCGCTCGACTCGACTTTTGGTCTCATCCCACCGTCAAAAACCGGCCCAGCTCGGTTTGATTTTAGGCCGAGTCGTGCTACTTTTGGTCCCTGCCTCGTCGGGGTACTTCGGGCTGGCGAGTAGGTCCCAAATGGTGACGTAAAACTCTGATGGCTACTGATTGGTCAGAGAGAATCGTGTTTACTCTGTCTACTGACTGTCAATGCAATGCTGGCGGCTGCATACCAGTTTAGTGGTCTTACCTTATCTTCTGTTATGTATATTTCCATCAGTATTTTGTGTCGCTGCCTTCACCTCCGGTGAAATAAAATCGTGGCGGGTTTTCAATTGTCTGAGAAAAAAGTCCGCTGCTCGCTCAGGGAGCTCTGTAGCTGAGAGGAGGCTGCAGCGCTCCGCTAGGCCGCAGCGGGTGTTTGGAAGCCCCGGTCTTGCCTGGTGAGAGGCTGCGGGGTAGAGGCTTCACTCTGTGCGCCTCTCCCGTCCCCGCACAGCACAGCACATGCCTGTGATATCATTCTCTTGGCCGATTGTCACATTTGCCCATGTACACTGTAGGTCATTTAGAGGCACCAGTATTTCATAAACAGTTTAAAAGTTCTGTGGATGGATTTAATTGTAACGTTATGTTATAGCCGAA
The DNA here is from genome assembly GCF_964638095.1 of Poromitra crassiceps. NCBI lineage: Eukaryota > Metazoa > Chordata > Actinopteri > Beryciformes > Melamphaidae > Poromitra > Poromitra crassiceps. The sequence goes on along the minus strand of NC_139627.1, from coordinate 55,921,200 downwards.
GGACAGATATGCGGTCGCTATTTTTAGACGACCAGCTGTGGGCGGGGGTGGGTGGGGGCACATGATCCGCGGTGGAAGCAAAACGTCAATAGGGCTGATACGATTAGAGCCGAGTGGTGACGAGCTGTACAGGGCAGTAAAATGTGGTGGAAATGAGCCATTAGGCCAGACTTGTATACACCAGCAGTCATATATATATTTCACAGTTAGAGCAACTCGCTTTTTGTCGATGTCATCATCACAGAGCCAGCTGTTACTTGGATTCTCCGGGCAATTCTAGACTATTTTCTTACTTTTTCAAGTCACATGACTGTCAGTTTTTAGATATTGGTCGTTTTGAACTATCTTTTGACTGGATGAATGATACCCCTTTTCCACCGACCTAGTTTCAGGACCGGTTCTGGACCAGAGCCTAATTATGAACCAGTTCTTTGTGTTTCGACAGCCTAGACACTGGCTCTCGGCGCAGGAAACTGGTGCTTCAGTGGCTCCACTTCTGTCCTGGATCAGATTTAAGAACCGCTACGTCATAGCGTCAGGGGCTAGGGGGAGTCTAACGTGAGGCGATCTCTGGCTTGACAATGGCGGAACACACCGATAAACACCTTCAGTCGGCCTCTTTTAATGTCCACAAAGTGATAACACACTTTCAGCCCATGCTTCCAGTACATAAGAAACGGCGACGTCTCATCAGGACATCAACATGTAAGTTGCTTATAGGTTTTAGCCATCGTCACTTGACCTAATTTAATAATATGGCATCAGTCGACCCAGTAGCTTAGATACAAAATCTAATAGCTGGTGAATAAACCTAGTCCTGAATTGCTGAGCGGGCAATCACAAGCCAGCAGTATCAGTATAAACTTAGACTTGACCTAATTTAGTTTTGTTTGTTGTAGGTCATGATTAACGGTCCGCATCAACAGGGCTGAATCATTGACAGTGGTGTTAGGTGGTACTTAGACCTGAATTAGCAGTATAATATTAGTCATCCTAAAAAATAAAAATAAATATTTTTCCTAATAAATTTTGTTGTAGGTCATGATTTACGGTCCGCATCAACAGGGCTGAATCATTGACAGTGGTGTTAGGTGGTACTTAGACCTGAATTAGCAGTATAGTATTAGTCATCCTAAAAAAATAAAAAAAAATAAATAAAAAAAATCCTAATAAATTTTGTTGTAGGTCATGATTTACGGTCCGCATCAACAGGGCTGAATCATTGACAGTGGTGTTAGGTGGTACTTAGACCTGATTTAGCAGTATAGTATTAGTCATCCTAAAAAATAAAAATAAAAATCCTAATAAATTTTGTTTTGACCTAATTTTATTGTTGTCTATAGAGTTAGTTCCACCTCTGCGCAGATTCCCCCGCTCTCTTCTCTCTCTCCCCCTCAGGTGTCCTTCACTGGCCTGACGTACACCCCCGCCGCTGCAGCCCTAGGTCCGGCCGTCATCGCCCTAGCCACCTGCCGCTACTCCTTCTACTGTCTGACACCCCGGGCTCTTCACCACCACCGACCCCTATCCTCATCATCCTGGTCACCTGCCTGCCTAAGGGAAGGGGGGGGCGCCCCCCCAGCCCCCCCCCCCGCCGCCTCATCATCACCTCCAACTCCTATCCTCCCCTCCTCTTAATCATCACCTCCGACTCCTATCCTCCCCTCCCCTCCTCTTAATCCATGTCACCAACGCGGACTCATGGATTCCTCAGATCATCCTCATGGAACTCCCAATCTTGTTACCCTTTTTGTCACCTAGTTAATTAACTAGTATTCTCTAAACCTACGAACACTTAAAGACTGCATTTTCTATTTCTTTTTGGACTCTATTTTTTAGATTTTCAACTCCCTTCCCTGATCTTAGGATAATTTAAAAATTACATTTTTATATCCCTTCTGTTGGACTCTTTTTACATTTTCAATTTTCTGTTCTCTTGTACATTTTATTTCCATATTAAACCATTCACAGAGTTTCATTATCGGAAACTCTGTGCATGGTTTAGCCCGGCATCTCTCGGCCTGTCTCGGAGGGGAGTCCCCAGACGGGGGTCCGCTGCTGTGGCCTGGTGGGTGGGCCCGTCCCCCGCGTGGCCTGCTCTCACGCTCTCAGTCACTATGCTGGTGGCTGGGGGCTGGGGGGGCGGGTCGCGTGGGGGCTGGGTCCGCCTGGGCCGCAGCAATTGGCCCCTAGCACAACGACCTCACAAGGTTCCTCCTCAGCCAAGTCACTGGGGCAATCCATGCGGCGATCCATATGGTGGAAAGGTTTTCTTGCGTTCACTGGGGGTGAGGGGGTGCCGCTGTGTCCCGGCCTGGCCTTCCCTCCCACGCCATATGTGGGCGGGGGCCGGGTCGGGGGGCATCGGTGCTCTTCATCACTGGTCGAGGGCTGCCGGTTGGTTTAGAACAGCTTAGGTAGGCGATAGATTAGCTACAGCCTAAGGCTGACCTGTTAGTGTTCAGGCTAAAATCAGACTAGAGCAGGGTAGGATAGGCCAGATTAGGCTGTAGATTAGCTAGATACTATGTCCCAGTTAGCTCTGGTTAATGCTTAGAGTAGTCAGTTGTCCCCCCTCTCTTTCCCCCTTTCCCCGCTTCTTCCCTTCTTCCCCCTTCTTGTTCTCCTCTCTTTCCATGCTCTTTCCTCCCCCACATCCCACCGCCCCCCCCTCCCTTCTCCTGCTCTCTCCTCATTCTCCCCCCCTCTGCTCCTTCCTCTTCCTCCTCTTCTCCCCTATTTTCCTGAATCCCTGCCACTTCCTGCTCTCCCTTCTCTCACATTCCCCCTGCTCTCCTTCCCCTGCACCCTCCCACCCCTCCTTCTCTGCCTCTCTGTCCTCCCCCCTCTCTCACATTCCCCCTGCTCTCCTCCCCCTGCACCCTCCCACCTCTCCTTCTCTGTCCTCTCCTCCTCCACATTTCCCATTTTCCCCCCACCCTCGCCCTAATCCGGGCCCGTATCCTACTCCCTCCCTCCACCCTAGACCCTACCTCTACTCTCTGTCCTCCCCCTGCTCTTCTTCCCCTGCTCTCCTTCCCCTGCACCTCTACTCTCTGTCCTCCCCCCTCTCTCACATTCCCCCTGCTCTCCTTCCCCTGCACCCTCCCACCTCTCCTTCTCTGTTCTTTCCTCCTCCACATTTCCCATTTTCTCCCCACCCTCGCCCTAATCCGGGCCCGTATCCTACTCCCTCCCTCCACCCTAGACCCTACCTCTACTCTACCTCCCCTGTACCCTCACATTCCCACTGCTCTCCTTCCCCTGCGCCCCCCCACCTCTCCTTCTCTGTTCTCTCCTCCTCTCTGCCCTCTCCTCCCTCTCACATTCCCCCTGCTCTCCCTCCCCTGCACCCTCTCCTTCTCTGTTCTCTCCTCCTCCACATTTCCCATTTCTCCCCACCCTCGCCCTAATCCGGGCCCGTATCCTATTCCCTCCCCTCCCTCAACCCTAGACCCTATCCCTACCCTGGTTCTCCCTCCCCTGCACCCTCATCTCTCCTCCCCTGTTCTCTCCTCCTCCACATTTCCTATTTTCTCCCCACCTCCCCCCTCTCCTCCCTCCCTCCCTCCACCCTAGACCCTACCTCTACTCTACCTCCCCTGTACCCTTCCACCTCTCCTTCTCTGTTCTCTCCTCCTCTCTGTCCTCTCCCCTCTCTCACATTCCCACTGCTCTCCTTCCCCTGCGCCCTCCCACCTCCCCACATTTCCTATTTTCTCCCCACCTCCCCCCTCTCCTCCCTCCTCCCTCTCCCTCCCTCCTCCACTCTCCTGTTTTCTTCAAATGTTCAAATGTTATCTTTATTCTGTATATTCTTGTTATTGTGTGTTAGCTAGAATCAGCTAGACATACTTTCTGTGAAGCCCTCTGAGACATGCTTGTGAATTAGGGCTATATAAATAAACTTGACTTGACTTGACTTGACTTGACTTGTCACTGACGTAACGTAGGTAGAGACCGCTAACGCTAGTTAGCTTTGTTTAACCACAGATTGTAAACTCCACTCTTTCGTTTATTAAAACAATCTTTTTGGACATGCTCACTCTACTCTCACCACCAACAGCTACCTAACTAGCTGGGTTAGCAAGCTACAGCACATAGCATAATCTGAATTACCAAGGTGCTGCGACTTTGGTTGCTAACGTAAGCTAGCTCTCAGCTGGCTATGTAGCGTTTACAGTAATAGTAGTCAGCTGAGCAAGTCCTAAAATGTTATGTGACAGGGGTGTAGTGGTATTAAATACAGAGGTGGGTAAACTATCCAATGTGAGTAGTTTACCCACCTTGTTTCACTCAGTCATTGATTGATACAGTTGATCTGAAAATAGGTGAATAAACTGTGTATACCCTCCATTATGCCTCTGCTTTGCTAAAGCTGGTCGAGCAAACTGGCTTAAATCCTCCCATGTCTCTGTTATATTGATCACTAATAATAAAATAGCATTAGTTACCCCGAAACGAAATTTTGTACATTTTAAAGTAAAATGTATGAATCTGATGCACTCTGAGAGCAAAAGGAAGAGGCTAATCTTCACATTAATATCTTCTTCACTGTGCTGTGGGTTTACAATGATGAAAAAAGAATTGTCTAATAAACACAGGTGCAAGCAAAACACTAATGAGGGTTTCCAAATTCCAATCATGGAAGTTTGAAGCCCTCATTAGTGTTTTGCTTGCACCTGTGTTAACCCTGCCTTTTCGACAAAAAAGACCCCGTGAGAAGGATACTGTCCCAACTCCCAGGCTATGTAAATAGCCTACAGTAAGCAACACATGTGACTAAAGTGTGTAGGCTACAATAAAACAGAACAGACAGGTTGCTGATATGGGATTCATGGCTTCTGTTCAGATATGAAACGCATGGCATGTTTGTGCCTTCCAACCATAGCATTAAAGTTAGTCAATCTTTTCTAGTAGAACAATGTACTAATAGCTTAAACTGACGTAGAACCATACTGTAACTGTAGTAGGCTACATTACTGGTTCATTTGAACAAAACATTAAAGTCCCTGGAAACCAAAATCCACAAAAACGTTCTAACTATGTTATTTAGGGTCTTATGTTAGTAATTGTGTGCCTCCGAAATTATTATACATTACTTTCAACCCAAAGCCTTAAAATCGACACTTTTCTACAAGCTTCTACAAGGTACTTCCTCATTAAAGAGAGCAGTGCGCGAGGTGCTAAAATGCAGGAGCTTATGACGTCATAAGCTCTATATAACCTTTGTACACGCGCGCAACCCGCCCTACTGTGTGTGTGTGTGCGTGTGTGTGAGTAACCTCGCGTCACCAGGCTGTGTCGAGCGCTATGCTGTTCTCTCTCTCTCTCTCTCTCTCTCTCTCTCTCTCTCTCTCTCTCTCTCTCTCTCTCTCTCTCTCTCTCTCTGGATGTGAGAGAGAGAGAGAGAGAGAGAGAGTGAGGAGCACACAGCACACAGAGTGGGAGACAGACACTCAGCGAGCGCTGTGGGGGCAAAGAACGGACAGAGATCTCTTCCTCTCAGAGCCGCGGAGCAACGCGCGAACACACACACACACACACACACACACACACTCACCCAATCTCTCTTAAATTCTCTCTCTCTCCTTCTCTCCCTCTCTCTCCGAGAGAGAGAGAGACAGAGAGAAATTTCCCTGCTGCAGACGGGACACGCCCACACAGTCCGCGGGAGAAAATACACTCTAAAAAATAATTGATTCTCATGAGTTTTGCCATGACTGTCAAACCTAAATTTATATACTTTGCGACGTTCATCATCGTTCAAATTTGGCTGGTGGCTTATTAACATAGGGTCCTGTGATGTGATGAACTCAAAATGCTAAATAATAAAGAAATATTTCTGGTTTCCAGGGACTTTAAGAATAAGAGCAGCTTATGGAATTTATAAATGTCTTTACTTTACTTTACTTTATTGGCATTTAGCAGACGCTTTTATCCAAAGCGATGTACAGAAATTATGTACAGTACAGAAATAAAAAACTGATAGAAAAACAGTACAAACCAGCAACAAACAGACAGCATAAACAGCAGTAATAGACAGCAATAATAATATGAATAGACAGCAATAATAAATTAATTAAATGATTCATGCTATAATCAGGTGAGCCAAATTGTCAAGTCCAATAATCCATTGTTTAAAAACAAAGAAAAGGTGGTGCTTGAGGAAAATCAGTCAGGGGGGAGTCAGATGGGATATAAAAAGATGTGTTTTTAGTTTTTTGCGGAAAGAGGGTAGTGTTTCTGTGGTTCTGATTGCGGGGGGGAGTTCGTTCCACCATTTTGGTGCGAGGTGTGTGAACAGTCGTGAAGTGCAGCGATATGGTCCATGGAGCGGCGGAGGGGCGAGACGGCCTGCACTGGTGGAGGGGCGGAGGTAACGGTGGGGGGTTTGGAATTTGATCATGGATTGTAGATATGGAGGAGCTGTAGAGTGAACTGCCTTGAAGGTCAGTACTAAAGTCTTGAATTTGATGCGTGCTGAGATGGGTAGCCAATGAAGGTCATGGAAAAGGGGAGTGACATGGGAGAATTTTGGTTGATTAAAGATCAGGCGGGCTGCAGCGTTCTGGATTAGCTGAAGGGGATGAGTAGCGGAGGCAGGGAGACCGGCGAGGAGGACATTACAGTAATCAAGGCGAGATATGACAAGTGCTTGGACGAGAAGTTGTGTTGCGGCTAATGTTAAAAATGGGCGAATTTTACGAATATTATAGAGGGAGAACCTACAGGAACGTGCCGTTGCTGCAATGAAATTGGAGAAGGAAAGATGGTTATCAATTATTACTCCAAGGTTCTTGGCAGATGAGGAAGGGGCTACAGTGGTGTTATTGATGGAGATGGAAAGATCGGACAGAGGGCAGTCTTTACTGGGGATGAGGAGGAGTTCAGTTTTAGAGAGGTTGAGTTTCAGATGGTGAGCAGACATCCACTCACAGATGTATCTGAGGCAGGAGGAGATGCGTGATTTGATATGTGTGTCAGAGGGGGGAAATGAAATGTAAAGCTGGGTGTCATCGGCATAGGAGTGATAGGTGAAACCGTGGGATGAAATTATATGGCCAAGGGAGTGCATGTAAAGAAGGAAGAGAAATGGACCTAAGACTGAACCTTGGGGGACACCGGTGGTGAGAGTGCAGGGCTGTGAAAGAGTTTCTCGCCAGAGGACTTGGAATGTGCGGTCAGACAGGTAGGAGGAAAACCAGGATAGTGCAGTGCCAGTGATTCCCAGGTCGGAGAGGGTGGATAGGAGGATTTGATGGTTGACTGTATCAAATGCTGCGGAGAGATCGAGAAGGATGAGTACTGAAGAAAGTGATGAAGATTTGGCAGAGTGAAGGGCTTCGGTGACAGAGAGGAGGGCGGTTTCTGTGGAATGTGCCGGTTTGAAGCCAGATTGATGGGGGTCGGAAAGATTATTTCGGGTGAGGTGGGAAGAGAGTTGACTAGATACAGTTCTTTCGAGAGTTTTTGAAATAAAAGACAGGAGGGAGACGGGACGGTAATTATTAATGACAGTGGGATCGAGGGATGGTTTCTTAAGGAGTGGTTTTATTATAGCTGATTTTAGGGCAGGGGGAAAGACACCAGAGGACAGGGAGGAGTTGATAAGGGAAGTGAGAAAAAGAGAAATGTCAGGGGAGATGGACTGGAGGAGAGGGGAAGGGATGGGATCTAGGGGGCAGGAGGTGGCACGATTTGATGTTATGATTTTAAGGACTTCTACCGGTGAGAGAGGAGAGAAGGAAGAGATAACGGAAGTAGGAGGCAGTGGGTTTGGGTCAGAACAAGGAGTGGTATGAATGACTGGAGGGGGGAAGGAAGAACTGATGTCAGCTACTTTTTTAATGAAGAATGATGAGAAGTCGTCGGCAGAGAGGGAGGAAGGGGGGGGGGTGGGGGAGGAGGATTTAGTAGGGTAGAGAAGGTGGAAAAGAGTTTGCAGGGATTGGAAGCAGAAGATTGGATAATGGAAGTGAAGAAGGAGGTTTTGGCTGAGGAGACTGCAGAGGTGAAATTGGAGAGGGTGAGTTGATATATTGAGAGATCGATGGGGTCATGAGATTTTTTCCAGTTTCTTTCTGATGTTCTGAGTTCGGTGCGGTGGGTGCGGAGGGGTTCGGTGAGCCAGGGTGCAGGGGGAGAGGAACGGGCGAGTTTAGAAATGGGGGGGCAGAGGGAATCTAGGGCGGAAGAAAGAGAGGAAAAGAGCGAATTGGCGGCTACGTCTGGGGAGAGGAGAGAGAATTCTTCAACGGAGGGAAGGAGCGAGAGGGCAGCAGAGGAGAGAGAGGAGGGAGGGAGGGTTTTGAGGTTACGTCGGATGGTGATTGAGTGGGTGGATCACTGCTGTCCTTTGTAACAGCAGTGTAGAGAAATATCTGCAAATGACATCTCAAAGACAGGATGCTGTTGAGAAATATTTGAGGCTGTCTTCAATTGTGCTAAAACAACATTGGTAAGCTTTGTACAAAGAAGATACTGTTGCATTAATATTGGTATCCTATTTTATAGTTAAGTAGCCTATATTTGCACGCTATTGGTATTGTTATATATATTTTTTTTACTGGGAGTAGCCTACTCACGAGTCTTTCAGGCTGCAGTAGTGTCGTTAAGTTAAGTTAACAAGCAGCTGGGTGCCAGCCGTGGCTCTCTCTCCCTCCCCCGCTCTCCCTCTGTCTCTCGCTCTCTCTCTCTTTATCTCTCTTTCCCTCTCTATCTGCCTCGGTCTCTCGCGCTCTATCTCGCGCAAATGTGGGACATCTAAATAGTTTATTACGTAGAAATAAAATAAAAAAATAATCTGGCCAGTAGGGGTTGCACGTGCATCCGGTGCACCAACGTATAATCGCCAGTGCACTCACTTTCATGTCACCACCTGCTCTCCCTTTAGGTCGTTTTACACTACAACAGACAGCAACAGAGACAGAAACACTGAAATTATTTAGTCTTATATTTTATTATCTTATTATTATAAACCAAACCTCAAAAATAACATGCTTTGCTCATAGTCTTCAACTAAACCCTAAATATCGCAGTATAAAACATATAAAACACATTTTAATCATATATATATATTTTTTTTAATTGACATTACATTTCCAATACAAAACAGCAGAGGGTGCCGCAGCACCACAAGCACCCCCACTTCCCGCACCCCTGGTCACCACTTGCCCACAGGCATCCAATGAGACTAAATCATCAGACTTAATCTTCTTGGAAACAAATTTTATTTTCTCCTGATTGGTCTTAGATGTGTGTCATAGTTCTGTGGAGCCCGACCAAATGTTTTTTTTTTTTCTTTTTTTAGGGCTCCTTCACACCGAGGGCCCCTGGGCACCTGCCCAGGTTGCCCTATGCCTAATCCGGCCTTGCATTAGTTAATGATTAGTATCGAAGTTCCTGAGTAGAGTAGTTAATTAATACATAATGATTACTAAATGTCAGCTCATGAATATAGTAGTTAATCATTAGTTACTGATTAGTCGGTCAGTTCCATGAGTAGAGTAATTAATCATTCGTTAATGATTAATAAATGTCAATGCGTGAATATATTAGTTAATCATTAGTTAATCATTAGTTAAGGTCACATTGTGAGTATAGTAGTTAATCATTAGTTCATGATTAGTTGTTAGTTCCTTAGTAGAGTAATTACTCATTAGTTAATGGTTAGTCAATGGTCAGTTTGTGAGTATATAGTTAATTGTTAGTTACTCATTACTTAATTATTACCTGTCCATTAGGCACTCTTTTTGTGTACCCTATTGTAAAGTGGTGCATCATACTCAGTAGTTTATGAATACTGAATTATTACTTAATTATTATCTGTCTATTAGTTAGTCTTTTTGTGTACCCTATTGTAAAGTGGTGCATCATACTCTGTAGTTTATGAGTACTGAATCATTACCTGTCCATTTGTTACTCTTTTTGTGTACCCTAATATAAAGTGAAATATATCCTTATCAAATGAACACTCGCTCCAGGTGAGATTTGAACCCTCAGCCCCAAGATTCTTACATTGTAAGTCTGGTTCTCTACCATCTGAGCTAACCAGCCTGTTGCTACTATCGATATGTAGAGCCGGAGACCAAGTATTATAGTTTTGAAGGTATATTCCACCCAAATACTACTTTCTGTCCAAGTACTTATAGTTTTGAAGGTATATTCTGCGCTTTAAAACACAAGTACTTAGACATAAGTAGTATTTGGCTGAAACATACCTAAGTACTTGGACATGAAGTAGTATTTGGATGGAATATACCTTTAAAACTATAAGTATTTGGAGAGAAGGTAGTATTTGGGTGGAATATATCTTAAAAACTATATGTACTTGAACAGAAAGTAGTATGTGGATAGAACATACTACTTAGTCTCTGACTCTACAGACCCCTAGTATGGCTCTACCAAATAACAGGCTGGTTAGCTCAGAGAGAACCAGACTTACAATTTAACAATCTTGGGGTTCAGGGTTCAAATCTCACCTGGAGTGTGTATTTGATAAGGATATCTTTCACTTTATATTAGGGTATACAAAAAGAGTAACAAATGAACAGGTAATGATTCAGTACTCATAAACTACTGAGTATGATGCACCACTTTACAATAGGGTACACAAAAAGACTAACTAATTGACAGATAATAATTAAGTAATGATTCAGTATTCATAAACTACTGAGTATGATGCACCACTTTACAATAGGGTACACAAAAAGAGTAACTAATGGACAGGTAATAATTAAGTAATGAGTAACTAACAATTAACTATATACTCACAAACTGACGATTGACTAACCATTAACTAATGAGTAATTATTCTACTAAGGAACTAACAACTAATCATGAACTAATAATGATTAACTACTATACTCATAATGTGACCTTAACTAATGATTAACTAATGATTAACTAATATATTCACGCATTGACATGTATTAATCATTAACGAACGATTAATTACTCTACTCATGGAACTGACCGACTAATCAGTAACTAATGATTAACTACTATATTCACAAGCTGACATTTAGTAATCATTAAGTATTGATTAACTACTCTACTCAGGAACTTAGATACTAATCATTAACTAATGACTACCTACTCATTAACTATGATTAACTAGTGATTGACTAATGACAAATTATTCCTTAGCTACTCATTAAATAACTATTTAATGTTTAACTATATTATGGTTTTCACGTCGGTCACGAGCCAAATAACCCCCATGTTGAAACTACTGTATGTGGAATCTTGCTTTAACCTCACGCTAACCCTGCATGTGCCCCAAAAATGTGTGGGGCTGTGAGGAAACTGTCAAACGCCAACCCCCCATCCCCTCCCCCATACCTGTGTTCTGCTTCTCCACCTTGGCTCCCATCAGATGCAAGTTCTCTCTCAGCACTTTTAGCTCCATCCAGACATCGGGCTCGGTGGTGGTTTTGACCTCGACCTCCCCGCTCAGTGGCCCGGCCCGAGCCCCTGGCCCGAAATAACAGCACAGCAGCAGCAGCAGCATCTGAGACACACCAATCATAATCTTCATGGTCATCATTCTCTTGACACTCACCTCGTTAAATACCCACCTGGCTCCCTCCCTCCCTCCTGGCTCCGCCCCTCTCCCCCTCCTAGCTCCACCCTTGAGAACACATCATGTGTCCTGTCCCACAGCTGGGACGTCCAACTGAAGACAAGATTCCAACTTTCTACTTTAACCAAACAATCTCAAGTATCAAAAGTACTTGGCAGACGCTGACTTGAAATACTTTGGCTGTCACTGATTTCCTGATGCTGTCAATCCATCTCAAACCAACACAAAGAATTCCTTAGTTATTGCTTTTTCACACAAGAGGGGGAAATGTTTGTGTACCTGTTGAGCAAGATAATGATGAATGTACCTCCATCATTCGTTTGTTCTGACTCTGAGTTTTGATTGTTTTTATCGTTTTAGTGAGCTTTACTTGACTAATTTTAACCAGTTTTTACTAATTTTAACTACTGAAAACGACCTCTAATGCTCTGTGCTAATCAAGCTCTTCTGTGGACATATGGAGGCACAGAGCGAGTATACAGATAATAATATACAGTTGTATATAGGGGTGCTCCCATCTGGCTAAGCCACGATCCGATCCGATTCCGATTCCAGTTTTTCTGGTAAAAGCAAGCACAATGTTACAAGTGTTATATATCCTATCATTCTTATGTAGTATTTCAGGGACATGTGATCCTGAAAATGATTCAAACTGGTCTATTGACAATTCTACTCTCTCAGACACCCTTGAATTTGCACACCCACATATAAAATCAACCTGTGCTTTCCCTTTAACATGGCACAGTCGAAGTATGGCATATCTGCATCCAAATTCACGTTGTAACTTTGCACAGCTGCAGTATTTGCTAGTACTGTATCGTAAGACTGTTTTACAGTTCCTCCACTTGGCTCCCATCTTCACTCTTTGAGAAGCATGATATCAAAGGAGGACACCTCTTCCATGAGGTTGAAGTGTATTGTAATGCTGTTACTGATGTTGGCTGGTAACATACAACCAAACCCAGGTCGTATTGATGGAAAATGTTTGCTCACTCCAGATGACTTTCTACAAAGGAAAGGCTTTTTCCATTTAAATGTACGTAGCCTCATTCCTAAAATGGATATGATTAAGATATGGGCTCAAACAACAGATGCAGACTTCATGGTATTTTCTGAGACTTGGTTGAAGGAAAGCATTCCTGACAGTGAAATTGCAATGAGTTGTTATAATGTGTTTCGTTCAGACAGACAAGGTAAAGGAGGGGGTATAGCTATCTATGTCAAAACCAAATTTAGAGCAACAGTGATAAAATCTGTATCTATACCCAAACAATTTGAACTACTTGCATTAGATATTGACTTTGCTACTGACTGTCACATTGTATTGGTTGGTTGCTATAGGCCTCCATCTGCTGTTAAAGACACCTTGATGTCACTATCAACTCTACTGTCAGACTTAAAAAATAAAGGCATGATTTTAATTGGAGACCTGCTGCTGCTGATGTAAAGAATTACTGTGACTCACTCTAGGGGAGAGCAGAGCAAGGAACTAACCATTCTACACTAAACCGGATATTAGTGTGATGGGTATATACTGTGTACCACTCTCATAACGTGTGTATCACTTAGGGTGTCGAGTCATAGTTTATTTTTTTATTTGTCTTTATTGAATGTTCCAAAACTGCATGTTTAACTAAGAATAGGCTAATGATTATTTCCGCTCACCACTTATTTAATGTGGTTACTTTACTTTGTGGTCACTTTATGTATTTGTCCAATGGGTCCAATGGCATTGCTCTCTGTCAGAACTTGCTTGGATGTCCTGATGTTGGTTTGTCTGCGACAAGTTATATCATATCTACTAGCCTCTTCATTTTGCTCTCAGAGTGCACCAGATTAATGCATTTTACTTTAAAATTTAAAAAATGTCTTTGTCTAGGGGGACCACAGCCCCCCCTAGATACCCCCCAGTCAGAGTCCTATTACCTTCTTGGTGGTGCAACCCCTGTTTGGAAAGCCTAGAATCGCCTATGATTGTATTATTTGACATACTTAGTTTTGTGCAGAAATCCATGTCTACCTGTATGTAACAGTGAAACTATATAAATATAACAATTCTTCTACATTCTCTAATTGTGTTAACTTCTTGTAAGTGAAATAGGCTAATGCTGACATCTCTGGAAAGGAGACAAACCAGAGGCAGAACATGGCAGGGAATTGTGTGAATACTCCACCCAGGGCAGCTGGCTACTCCAGGTTGTGGGGTTAGTGGATGCCAAACAGCGAAGAGTGGTCTCCAGGTCCTGGTTGAGCCGCTCGGTCTGGCCATTGGACTGAGGGTGATAACCTGAGGACAGGCTGACAGAGGCGTTAAGCAGATAACAAAATGCCTTCCAAAAACGAGAAGTAAACTGGGGACCCCTATCTGAGACAATATCCTGTGGCAGGCCATGTAGTCGAAACACATGTGTGACCATGAGTTGAGCCGTCTCGGCAGTGGAGGGCAGCTTAGGGTTGGGCACAAAGTGGGCAGCTTTGGAAAACCGGTCTATAATGGTGAGTATAGCAGTGTTCCCACTGGAGGGAGGCAAGCCTGTAACAAAGTCTATGGAGATATGAGACCAGGGACGTTTAGGAATAGACAGGGGATGAAGGAGGCCGGAAGGTTTCTGTGTAGGGACCTTGTTCTGAGCACAGGTAGCACAGGCGGCAACAAAAGAGCGGACATCCACCCTCATGGTAGGCCACCAAAAACGTTGTCGGACGAGAGACAGAGTGCGCTGAGCTCCCGGATGACATGCCAGGTTGGAGGAGTGCCCCCACTGGAGAACCCCTGACCGGGCAGACAAGGGGATGAACAGACGATTTGGAGGCCCCCCGGTGGGCCCCGGATCCAGTCGCAACGCCTCCTGGACCACCGACTCAATAGCCCAGGACACAAGGGACACGATACAGGCACTGGGCACAATGGGCTCTATCGTTGCATCGGCGCAGTTTCTAGGCCGAGCGGCAGGCGCAGATCAAAGCAGTGGGCGTGGAAAGGCGCACTTGATATCGTCGTGCTGGCGCTAGATGCAGCCCAAAGCATTACAACCACGCCTTTTAGGCGTAAAATTATGCACCGTCATGCTCATTGGATAAGTGCAATAAACGAATCGCACGCTTGCCTTTTTAGCTCCAATTCCAGTGATCCCGCAAAACCAGACGAAAGCCAAACGCTCTGCCCCCCCCCCCTCCCTTCATCCAGCCTGTCTGTCTGCATTATAGGCTATTATTCCATATTATTATGCTTCTCAAACCAATCTAACTGCAGTTTCAATACTGCAAGCATGTAAATACGCTACACTATAGCAAGATCAAAGTGAAAATAATGTACTAAACGCATCAGCTAGAAAAATATAGCCTATTAGATTGGTGAAAGTTTGTCCAGAAAGATATCGTTTTCTCTCCCCTGCTGCAGGTAGAATGATGCACATAAATATACCCTACATTATGTAAAGTCATTGCATAAATGTGTTTTTATTGTAAAACTAAATGTGGAGTAGGGCGAAGTTATTGGAGCGCACATCACAGTATAGCAGATGACAGTAGAAGCTTCCGAAGCGCGTTCCGCTGTCACTTACCTAAATCACGTTAAATCCACACAGGGTATATATAGGCTCAAGAGGACATATATGTTTCACATAGGGTGGTGTTTCATTTCATGTTTTATTTGGTCCAATATTGAAATGTTCGACAATTGCAGGTTGTCTTACCATTACACATTATTTTAGATCTACCTTTTATATCTATTTCGGCTCATTTAGTTGCTATTTAGTAGCGAAATGGAGGACCCAATTGCATGCTGGGAGTGGACATTCACAGGCAGTAAACTTACAACTGCTATTTCCTATGGGAAGCTGGGTGCTGCTATGTGTTGTGTCTGTTTGAGCGAGGGAGTCAGAGAGAGAGAGAGAAGGGTGACTCAGAGGCAGAAGAGCACTGGCGCACGGAATAGGCCTGGTTTCAGAGAGAGACAGAGAAGGGTGACAGGGGAGAGGCACAAGTGCACTGGCGCAGTGAATAGGCCTGGTTTTCAAAGGCGCAAAGCGCTAAATTTAAGGCAGGTGCCAAGATATCAGTACGCCGAGATTTAAGGCCGACACGCCCACTTTGGCGCATTCAGGGACTCCGCCACGCCCATTCGGCCTAAAGCGCATTTGGCAGCCTAAAGCCTATTGATATTTTCCCGAAACAGGCGCAAGGCACGTTTTTTTGCGTTTAAGGCCCGTTTTAGCGCCGAAGGCCTGTGGGAGAATAGGGACCCCAATGGGCTCAGGCTCAGGATCCCTCTCAGAAGACCCAAACTGGTAAAAGAGGGCATCGGGCTTCATGTTCTTCGAACCTGGATGATAAGACAGAGTGAACTGAAACCGATCAAAAAACAATGCCCACCTGGCTTGTCTAGAGTTAAGTCTTTTGGCTGACCGGATATATGTGAGATTCTTGTGGTACATCCAGATGAGAAATGGATGAGCCGCCCTCTCCAGCCAGTGTCTCCATTCATCCAATGCCAGCACCACGGCCAACAACTCCCGGTTCCCAACATCATAGTTTCGCTCAGCAATTACCAAATGTTTTGCATGAAAGTGGAGGCAAACTAATTTGCACTCCGTGCAACACTGTCGTGGAGGAACACAAACGGAAATCGTCACTGGACAGCCACTTTGCTAGCGCGAAGCATTTGACACACACACACACACACACACACACACACACACACACACACACACACACAGGTGGCATATTTAGCTTAGGGTCTAGTTGTTTGAATATTTAACAATGAACAATGAACAATGAACAATGAACAATGAACAATGAACAAGGAACAAGGAACAAGGAAGGGATGAGGAGGACAGGGAAGGCATGAAGGTGATGTATGATTGGGTATCAAAATAAGTCATACAAATTGTTACGATGAAAACTGGGACAGCAAAGAAATAGAAATAAAGGAAGAACTTGAGAAATGGGGTAATGAATTAAATAACTATAAAACTAGAATATTAATAATAAAAATGTTTGTTTTATCCAAATTATTGTTTTTAGCAACCGTTTTCCCCCCCAAAGCCCAGACAATAAAGAAAATTGGTAAATCTATAGTGAACTTTATATGGGGAACCACCAGGGAGGTCACACAAAGGCAGTCACTCTATAAGAGTAAAAAGGAGGGAGGCCTTGGGGCTGTTGATCAGCTGGGGTTAAAATTAAACATCGCTTTTTGTAAGAACGTTGCATCAGCCATAGAGCGAAAGGCCACGTGGATAGGTGAGGCTCTGAGCTGGACCAAAAAAATAGGACGAGCAAGGAGCTCAGTTCCATATTATAAACTTTTGTACGGTGACTTTGTGAACAAGTTTGCACACATGAATATTGCTTGGAATGAAATGTCCAGCAAATATATATATGTAAAATTGTGTAATGACTTGTATGGTGATGTTTTCCCCTACAAACATTTAGATGAAGCAAGCTCTCAGGTCTGTATTAAAAATATATTTAGTAAGTGTCTCTCAGAAAACAAGAGAGACATCATGTGGCAGATACTGACACTACAGACAAGACTAGACACACTACAGAGATACTGACACTACAGACAAGACTAGACACACTACAGAGAGACTGACACTACAGACAGACACACTACAGAGATACTGACACTACAGACAGACACACTACAGAGATACTGACACTACAGACAGACACACTACAGAGATACTGACACTACAGACAGACACACTACAGAGATACTGACACTACAGACAGACACACTACAGAGATACTGACACTGACTGTGGAATGTGTAGGGACCCTGTACATACATAACTTAATACATAAATAATAGAAAAATATAATAGTGTGCTTTCTATTCTATCTCAGGAGCATATGGGTTCGACAGAGGTCTGGTGTGTGGTGGCAGCATGTCATCACAACCTGGGGAGATGGAGAATGGCTAAGAAATGTCCGTATGAGGAACACCACATTCTTGAAGCTGTCTGACATCCTTCGGCCACATCTCAAAAGAGATAGAACCAGGTGGAGAAGTCCAGTGCCTGTGGAACAACGTGCATGTGTGGCCATATGCATCTGGAGATTGGCCACCAATGTGGAGTATAGGTCCATTTCCCATTTATTTGGTAGCCTATTGGTCTATCACCAGCCATGTTGCCTCTGGAATTGTGGACAAGTTGCTCTCCATCTACATCAAAACACCATCTGCTCATGAATTTAAGATCGCCATGCAAGGTTTCCGTGACCGTTGGGGTTTCCCGCAATGTGGAGGTGCAATTGATCGGATATTGGAATATCCCATCAATTGGAATATTGAATATTGGAATTTTAGCTCCAGACACCCCCGCAGGGTATTTCAACCCTAAGGGGTTCTACTCTGTCATTCTGCAAGGTGTGGTAGACCATCGACTCAGGTTCTGGGACATAAATGTGGGTCGGCCAGGCAGAGTGCATGACGCTAGAGTGTTTGGGAATTCCAGCGTTTAGGACAGGGGTCAGAGTGGCACACTGTTCCCCAATCTCACCGAGAGGATTGTGGGTGTAGATGTGCCGGTGGTGGTGTTAGGCGATGCTGCCTACCTGCTCCTCACATGGTTGATGAAACCATACCCTGAAAGCCATGCAACTCCTGAACAGGAAACCTTGAACTGCCAGCTCAGCAGGGCACGGATGTCAGTGCAGAGGGCATTTGGTCGTCTCAAGGGAAGA
This sequence comes from Poromitra crassiceps, assembly GCF_964638095.1. NCBI lineage: Eukaryota > Metazoa > Chordata > Actinopteri > Beryciformes > Melamphaidae > Poromitra > Poromitra crassiceps. The sequence goes on along the minus strand of NC_139627.1, from coordinate 55,902,920 downwards.
TGACAGTGTTTGATGAAAAGATAAGACTGCCACCTGGAAAACATCGACACCACCATAACAGCCTGCTGCATTACTTCACTTCCGTGAAGTCAACTATGAGGAACTCGATGAAGATGTTGCCGTTCACAGAGACAATGAGGCGGTTGAATGGAATCCCCTTTTGGCAAACACACAAGAGATGCATTGTGCTCTTATCTCCTTGCCCAATTCACTTTTCTTACGAACAACAGGTTGTCAAACGATGTGATGAGTTAAGATCTCTGGGCCAGCTGTGTGTGTGTGTGTGTGTGTGTGTGTGTGTGTGTGTGTGTGTGTGTGTCTGTGCGCGTACGCACCTGTGCGTGCATGCATTGTGACATTGTGTGTGCGTGCATGCTGCTGCTGTCTCTCTCTTCTCTCTCATCAGACAGGTAGAGATTGAGTGATTTGCTATGGTTACGGGGAGGGCACGCTCTGTGCTTCTCCGCACTTCAAGCTGAAGTCAAACGAAACTCGTCATAATAGTTGTCAAACTAGGCGAGAAAAGAATTCATCCAAACTCAGCGAATGCGAGCGACACTCAAAGCAAACGTTCACCTTGGCTGCAGGGCCAAAACAAGGAAGAAGCAGGTCAGCACTCCACCATGTCCTTTCACTATGTCACCTGGGACAGAGACAGTGGTGTATAAAGTACTTAAGTATTAATACTTAGTTACATTACACCACTGGACAGAGAGCACACAGTCACCTGGGACAGAGACAGTGGTGTATAAAGTACTTAAGTATTAATACTTAGTTACATTACACCACTGGAGAGAGAGCACACAGTCACATGGGACAGAGACAGTGGTGTATAAAGTACTTAAGTATTAATACTTAGTTACATTACACCACTGGACAGAGAGCACGCAGTCACCTGGGACAGAGACAGTGGTGTATAAAGTACTTAAGTATTAATACTTAGTTACATTACACCACTGGACATAGAGCACAACGGACATTTCAGCGTCAAGCCTTCATCAGCCACCTGGGACAGAGAGCACACAGTCACATGGGACAGAGACAGTGGTGTATAAAGTACTTAAGTATTAATACTTAGTTACATTCCTCCACTGGACAGAGAGCACACAGTCACATGGGACAGAGACAGTGGTGTATAAAGTACTTAAGTATTAATACTTAGTTACATTACACCATTGGACAGAGAGCACAACGGACGTTTCAGCGTGCGTGCGTGCGCGTGCGTGCGTGCGTGCGTGCGCGTGCGTGTGTGTGTGTGTGTGTGCGTGTGTGTGTGTGTGTGTAACAGAGTGAGGGCTATACTTGGCCCGCGGCCCCCAAATTGGTCAGCCATGGTCTTGTGCATCTGAACATTGGTCTCCCCCCTCCATGATAAACACTGTTGACTTGAGGTCACCGCAGGATTTTCACTCATATGATGGTTTGCCGGCAAGGTAAAGTGCTGAAATAGTTTGGATTATAGTGGTAATGGCCCTCCCTGGGGAAATAAATCTTAAATAATAATACTAAACTACTACTAGTACTAATAATAATAATAATAATAATAATAATAATAATAATAATAATGACGATAATAAAAATAGGAACCAATTGTCCTGATGTGGAAAACGCCACCCGTCACAAACTATTTCATCATAATTGCTGTTTCATCTGAACCTGATAAGCCTGTTAGATGATGCCGATCACATACTTGGCAGAAAATCAATTAAAATAACCTCACTGGCACTGATGTTCTGATGGAGTCACTCATCTCAAACTAACACAAACAATTCCTTAGTAATTGTTGTTTCACTCAAACCTGAGTGTGTATTGTTTCTGTTGAACAAACGAACACTGTTGAACACTATTGCTCTTGAATGTGCTCTCAGGCCAATTGTCTGAGGGGCGTGGTTATGTCGTGTGTGCTTCATTCAATAAATGGCCGCTTGCCCCTGCACCGTCAGTGTGAGCATGCCGGTCAAACCAAACCGATGGCTACCCGTGTTTCCTCCGTGCTAGACTAATCCACGGCGCTCCAGCCCTAGAGATGGCAGCTTCAACAGGTTATGGGCCCAGAAGGGATTTTGGGAGTCGATGGAATCGTTTATGTTTTGACGGAGATGAAAAGAACTACGAATTGTGGGAAACCAAGTTCCTGGCACACCTGCGACTGATGAGCCTGAAGAGCACCATACTGGGACTGGGTGCGGCTCCTGCAGACGCAGACGAAGTTGCAGAGGACGCGGAGAAAAATGAGGAGGCCTACGCAGAACTAATTCAGTTGTTGGACCACAAAAGCCTATCGCTTGTGATGCGAGATGGGGCAGATGACGGCAGGAAGGCGCTGAAGATCCTGCGGGAACACTACGCGGGTAAGGGGAAGCCGCGAGTGATCAGCTTGTACACAGGGCTGACTTCTCTCCAGAAAGCCGTGAATGAGAGCGTCACTGACTATGTTATTCGTGCGGAGACGGCTATCACAGCACTGAGAAATGCTGGAGAGATTTTAAGCGATGGCTTGTTGACCGCAATGATCCTGAAGGGCCTACCAGACTCGTTTAAGCCATTTTCCATTCACATTACACAGAGTGATGATACTCTAACCTTCGCCGAGTTCAAAACAAAGCTACGGAGCTATGAGAGCACCGAAAAGTTCCGTGCTGCTGGCTCCGATGACGACAGCGTGATGAGAGTGCGTTTAACATTCAGGTGCATGATAGACTGTTTTACCTCAGTACTGCCACAGATGATGTTGATGATGTTGATGGGTGTCATGGGTGTCACGATGTACAAACCTGGCATGAGATTCTAGGTCATTGCAATTATGAAGATGTGTTAAAACTGCAAAGTGTTACTGAAGGAATGAAAATGAAAGGCAAAGCTGGTAAACTGCAATGTGAAGTGTGTATGCAAGGTACATTTGCTCAGAGCAGGAATCGAGAGGCCGATCCTAAAGCAAAAGGTGCTCTTGACCTTGTACACACAGATTTAGCAGGGCCAATGGAACCGACAGCAAAAGATGGGTTCAGGTATATCCAGGCTTTCACTGATGATTATTCAGGAGCAGTGTTTACATATTTTTTGAAAGCTAAAAGTGACACAGTAAAAGCTACAGCTCCTTATTCACCCCATCAGAATGGGACAGCAGAAAGGAGTTGGAGAACGATGCTCGAAATGTCTAGATGCATGTTGATAGAGAGCGGCCTACCAAAGAGTTTGTGGACATATGCAGTTCAGACTGCTGCAGTCATCAGAAACAGATGTTTCAACAGACGTGTAGGACAGACTCCATATTACATGCTGACAGGAAAGAAGCCAGATCTCTCAAGAATGAGAACTTTTGGGTCCGTGTGCTACGCATACAAGCAGAACAAGAAAAAGTTAGACTCCAGGTGTGTTAAAGGAATCTTTGTTGGTTATGACAAAAATATTATATTATATATTATGACCGCATAACGCTCACACTCATAGCCAGCAAGTGTTTTGAGAGGCTGGTTAAATCCCTCACCTGCCCCATGATCCCCCACCCTCAACCCCCTGCAATTTGCATAAAGTCCCAACAGGAGCACAGCAGACGCCATCGACCACCTCCTGCACACCTCCCTCTCCCATCTGGAGGGGAGGGGCTACACACCGCCCTCTCCCACCTGGAGGGGAGGGGCTACACACCTACACACCGCCCTCTCCCATCTGGAGGGGAGGGGCTACACACCGCCCTCTCCCACCTGGAGGGGAGGGGCCGCACACCACCCTCTCCCACCTGGAGGAAAGAAGCCAGATCTCTCAAGAATGAGAACTTTTGGGTCCGTGTGCTACGCATACAAGCAGAACAAGAAAAAGTTAGACTCCAGGTGTGTTAAAGGAATCTTTGTTGGTTATGACAAGAATAGCCCAGCATATCTAGTTTTTCACCCAGAGTCAGGAAAAGTGGTGAAGAACAGATTGGTGAAATTTGTCACAAAGCATGTCAGTGAATCTCACACTCAGACAGATCAGGACACAAGTGAGGATGTGTTGTTGCGTAGGGAGAGCAGCACACCACAGGCTGAGATCATAAAACAGGAAACAGAAGTGTGTGCCCCTGCCCCAGACCTAGGCATAGGTGAAAGAGAGAGCAGTGGGGCAACACGTTATCCAAAGAGGGAGAGGAGACCTCCCAGGCATTACAGAGATTATGAGTGTGGAGTAAAATATGATGATAACTATGCATTTACCAATCTTGACTACTGTTACAGAATCATATGTGATTTACCCCAGACAGTGAACGAAGCTATGAGCTCACCAGAGTGGACTAGGGCAATGCAGGAGGAGATGCATTCTCTGAGGGAGAATGACACTTTTACCCTCACCACATTGCCAGAAGGTAAACGCACAGTGGGGGGCAGATGGGTTTACACTGTTAAAGAAAACCCAGATGAGACTAGGTTCAAAGCTCCTTATGTTGCAAAATGTTACAGTCAAATTGAGGGGATTGATTATCAAGAGACCTTTTCTCCTACCGCAGATATGACCTCTGTACGAAGTTTGATGCAGATTGCAGCTCAGTATGATTTGGAACTGCATCAAATGGATGTAAAAACTGCATATTTGCATGCCCCCATTGATTGTGAGTTGTACATGGAACAACCTGAAGGATTTGAGGTTAAGTCAGACACGGGGGAGAAACTGGTCTGCAAGCTTCACAAATCAATCTATGGTCTGAAACAGTCAGGACGGAATTGGAATCGAATGCTACATGATTTCCTTAGCCAAAAAGGTTTTGTTCAAAATCCGTCTGACCATTGTGTTTACAGTATGCAAACTGAAAGTGAGAAAATCATACTGATAATCTGGGTTGATGATCTCATTGTTGCAGCGAGTGACAGTCAAACACTCTGTAGTGTCAAAGACATGTTGAGCGAAAAATTCCAAATGAAAGACCTTGGTAAACTGAAACATTTCCTAGGTATTGATTTTACACAAGGAAAAGATGAGATTAAGATGAATCAAAAAGGGTACATTGCCAAGATTTTGGAGAGGTTTGACATGACTCACTGCAAATCCAGATCAACTCCATGTGAAAATAAACTGAACTTTGATGATGAAGGTGAAACTATTAACCCCAAAATGTATCGAGAAGTGGTTGGCAGTTTGATCTATGTGATGACAAGTACTAGACCAGACTTGAGCTTTATTGTCAGTAAATTATCACAACATTTGTCTGAACCAAGAGAACAACACTGGGTGGCAGCAAAGCATGTCTTAAAGGAACACTCCGCCCATTTTCAACCAGCTTTGTATCATTAGAACATCAGTAGTATATCAGAAAACTGTAAACAGTTTTGAAGTCTGTCATTTAATTTGACAGTTATTGAGTGTTAAAGTGTGGACCAGTGACATCACTGGTCCACACTAACTCAAATTAATAACTCATTAACTCAAATCAACTCTCAATAACTGTCAAACTAGATGAATGATGAATAGTTTGACAGTTATTGAGAGTTGATTTGATTTCACAACCTGATATACTACTGATGTTCTAATGATACAAAGCTGGTTGAAAATGGGCGGAGTGTTCCTTTAAGGTATTTAAAAGGTACTATGGATCAAGAATTATGTTACAGGAAACATGATGTGAATCTCAAACTTGTTGCATTTTGTGATGCTGACTGGGCCTCAGACCAGAATGACAGGCGAAGTGTAACTGGTTATTGTTTTAGTCTTTCTGAAACAGGCCCTGTTATTTCCTGGAAATCTAGAAAACAACCCACAGTTGCTTTGTCCACATGTGAAGCAGAGTACATGGCTTTGGCAGCCACTACACAGGAGAGTCTGTATCTGGTCCAGTTGCTGAGTGGGATGGATGATGGTTGTGTGTATACACCAGTGACCGTTTATGAGGATAATCAGGGTGCGATTGCTTTGTCTAAGAACCCTGTATGTCGTCAAAGGTGTAAACATGTTGACATTAAGTATCATTTTGTTCGATCTGCTCTTAATGATGACAAGATAACTATTGTGTATTGTCCAACCACAGACATGGTAGCTGATATCCTGACCAAACCTGTAAGTAAAGCCAAGCTTGATAAATTTGTGTATTTTGTTTTTGGGGTGTAATATGAAATGTATGTAATGTATTTGACAATTGTATTGTATATGATTGATCAGCCTAAGCGCAAGTGGGGGTGTTGAACAAACGAACACTGTTGAACACTGTTGCTCTTGAATGTGCTCTCAGGCCAATTGTCTGAGGGGCGTAATTATGTCGTGTGTGCTTCATTCAATAAATGGCCGCTTGCCCCTGCACCGTCAGTGTGAGCATGCCGGTCAAACCAAACCGATGGCTACCTGTGTTTCCTCCGTGCTAGACTAATCCACAGCGCTCCAGCCCTAGAGATGGCAGCTTCAACAGTTTCTCTGTAGCGTGTCATTCATTCAGGGTGTGTGTGTGTGTGTGTGTGGGGGGGGGGGGGGGGGGGGAGGGGGGGTTCAAACTTTGGATTGTGTCATGTTAACGCCACCCGTCTCAAACTATCAGAATCAGAATCAGCTTTATTGGCCAAGTACAAGGAATTTGAGTCTGGTATATGTTGCTCTCAATGTACTTAAACAGGAAAAAGAAAAGTTCTGCATACAAGCTAAAACGAACGAACAAGGGCAGGGATCAAAGGTACATAAAGCACTGCTATTTACAGTACGTGTGATGTAGAGTGACCATTACAACAGCCAGGCAACTCTCAATGACTGGGGCCGTATAACGCTCACACTCATAGCCAGCAAGTGTTTTGAGAGGCTGGTTAAATCCCTCACCTGCCCCATGATCCCCCACCCTCAACCCCCTGCAATTTGCATAAAGTCCCAACAGGAGCACAGCAGATGCCATCGACCACCTCCTGCACACCTCCCTCTCCCATCTGGAGGGGAGGGGCTACACACCGCCCTCTCCCACCTGGAGGGGAGGGGCTACACACCTACGCACCGCCCTCTCCCATCTGGAGGGGAGGGGCTACACACCGCCCTCTCCCACCTGGAGGGGAGGGGCTACACACCGCCCTCTCCCACCTGGAGGGGAGGAGCTGCACACCGCCCTCTCCCACCTGGAGGGGAGGGGCTACACACCGCCCTCTCCCATCTGGAGGGGAGGGGCTACACACCGCCCTCTCCCATCTGGAGGGGAGGGGCTACACACCGCGCTCTCCCATCTGGAGGGGAGGGCGTTCAACACCAGTGCACTTCAGGCTGGTCAGTAATTTCAGGGATCTAGGTGAAAAACCCAGTGGTGGATTCGAACCACTGAACTTCTGATTGCAAAGCAGGCAGCTTTAACCACTCAGCCACGAGGGCTTTCCAAATTTCATGGTGGAGTTTGAGAGGATAACTGTATGTCAGTCAGATGTAGTTGTCACTTCATAGCTTTGTTATTATAAACAGAGACTTGGCGAAAATATTGATACTTTGTTAGTTGTAGATATGATTTTGTCCAGAATTCCCACACAGAAATTAAAATAAAAGTATTGTAGGTATAGAGGTAACAGTGAAACTATAATCAAAATAGCCATTCTTCTATACATTCTCTAATTGTTAGCTTATTGTAAATTAGTCATTTTCCCCATCAAATTCCCAATTTCTCAATTAGTTGTGGATCCAGTCGAAGCCCCTCAAAGACCCCTGTGGTCACCAGACCCCTGGATGATCTCTCCCCAAAGTCTACCCCACCCCCCCCCAAGTCTATAAATCCCCCTGATGTGAAGCATAAGGGGGGAACTCCCCCAAATTTGCTAAATAAATTGTATGCACTGTGCTCTAGAAACATTTATTGATATGTTTGTTTGTTTTTTGTTTTTTAATACATTCTAATCATTTTTTGAATTGGGGTGTAAATAGTCACATGAGCCATTTACAGCTCATGTGTGTGTGTGTGTGTGTCGGGGGGGGGGGTTGACAGTCACACTGCAGAAATGCATTCATATTAATCAATATTGCATGTCTTTCAAGCTACAACTAACTTATTTTTTCCCAAGTCTCTGTTTATAATAACAAAGCTATGAAGTGGCAACTACATCTGACTGACATACAGTTATCCTCTCAAACTCCACTAAGAAAGTTGGAAAGCCTTTGTGGCTGAGTGGTTAAAGCTGCCTTCTTTGCAATCTGAAGTTCAGTGGTTCGAATCCACCACTGGGTTTTAGCAGTAGTTTTCTCTGTCCCAGGCCAGAGCTTCTTTACAGGTCCGGTACCATGTAACTACATATGAACTACAGTTAAATAGACTCAATCCACTTTACAGGTCCTGTACCATGTAACATATGAACTACAGTTGAATAGACTCACTCCATTTTACAGGTCTGTTACAATGTAACTACATATGAACTACAGTTGAACAGACTCACTCCATTTTACAGGTCTGTTACAATGTAACTACATATGAACTACAGTTGAACAGACTCACTCCATTTTACAGGTCTGTTACAATGTAACTACATATGAAGTTCATGAACTACAGTTGACAGACTCACTCCATTTTACAGGTCTGTTACAATGTAACTACATACAGTTGAACAGACTCACTCCATTTTACAACTCTGTTACAATGTAACTATACATATGAACTACAGTTGAACAGACTCACTCCATTTTACAGGTCTGTTACAATGTAACTACATATGAACTACAGTTGAACAGACTCGCTCCATTTTACAGGTCTGTTACAATGTAACTACATATGAACTTCATTTATACATTTGGTGTTCATGTGTAATTACAAATAGTTCATATTAGGTAACTAGGGTACCTGTAAAATAAAGGGTTACCAATACGATTTATATGACTTGGCTGCAATACTTGATGGTCATTATACCCCCCTGGCCCGGCTGATGGATCTAAAGGGGGGGAGCGTGTCGGTTTTTTTGTGAAGTCTTGGATGGAAAAATCTGAAATTCAGCCCAGGTATTTTTTTTGGTTTATGATGGTAATTCACCCTTCCACCAGTAGAACAAGATCATCCTGACACCCAGAAAGTGATGTCCTCACATTGCGCCTCCTTAGATCCAGCAGTTGGCGTATTACTTTCATTAAAACCGCCTTTTTGAGACCTCCAGGAAATTTTTACAAAATGTATTTATTAAATTTTTTTCAGCAGGAGTCCTGGACCAAATACATTTAAATTTGACCTTAATATCTAACCTTGGAGTTGGTTGAACATTTGGTGGAGTTACAAGCCTTCAAAATCCATTGCATAGTTTTCCCATTGGTTTTGCAAAAAAAAAAAATTGACTCCCAGGTACTTTCCCCAAAAATAATTATTTTTCTGATCTTACACCTCTCAGCTCGAGTCAAGACATCAAATTTGTAGCTTCTATTGTGTTTGCCCCCACCCCCCTATTTGATCAGTGTTGGCACAGCAACCAATTGCATGCAGTTTGACATGAAATATACAGTACAGTGATCGTCATGGCAACATGTCAGATAAGCTTGGAACCCGGATTTTCCGGTGCAAACTACTGATTTGAAGCCTTTAGACCGAGATTGATGGAGGAATGAAGCTATTTTGTGTTTTTTGTGAAAATTAGCTAGCAGTCGAAAATTGGCAGTTTCATGTCTGTCTGTCTGTCTGTCTGTCTGTCTTTCTCTCTGTCTGTCTGTCTGACTCTCTGTCTGTCTCTCTGTCTGTCTGTCTGTCTGTCTGTCTGTCTGTCTGTCTGTCTGTCTGTCTGTCTGACTATTTAGGCTATCTATCTGTCTGTCTATTATCTGTCTGTCTGTCTGTCTGTCTGTCTATGTATCTATGTATCTATCCATTATCTATCTATCTGTTGCATGTCTGTCTGTCTATCCATCCATCCATCAAGCGTGCAATGATCCAGTCTAATTTTTTTCTGCCTGATCTCCACAAGTTGCTAAATGCTAGTGTCATTTTGTCATTTTGACGTGGTATAACAGTCGAAACATGTACAGTACTAGCTAGTTAGCAAGAGCAAACACTGTCAGACAGACTAGAGAGATATGCATAGCCTACAAGCTGCGTTAGCGCGTCAACTTAACGCTACGTTGCAGAAGTGACAACAACAAACCGACAGTGCAACAATGGTGACTGAGTGAGTGAAGTGAACACGTTTCGCCTACCTGACCGCTGTTTGTGTCAGTTCACTTTCACGTTTTTCTTCTTCTTCTTCTTCTTTCATTGCCAGAGAGGGATAAATCCACTTCATCTTTCATGCAGTCAGTCAGTCAGCAGACTTAACGTGTAGCTACTCATTGACACACACTAAACACTTTGGGGGAGGTGGAGGGAGGCTAGGGCGGCTGAAAGAGTGTTGAAGGTAAGAGTTAAGAGTTGACACATTTACTTTTGACAGCGCCGCTGTTGGCCAATGGGACAACAGCACACAAACCGTGGCAGCCAATCAGAGGTGTCTCCTCCAGGCCAAAATGGCAGTATTGCTGTGCACTGGTGTTGCAATGGATTGATTAGTTGTCACCTCTGATCAATGCAAGTGCCTTTGCTCAATTATTATTATTATTTTGCTGGGCCTTTACACATGGTTGCCAACTCACACGTTTCTGGCGTGACACACTCTTTCACCTTTTACTCTGCCCAAACAATTCTCACGCCAATTAACACTGACTGGCTAATCAGTCAGTGTTACTGTTACACAGCGTGACTGCTGCTGCTGCAGTCACTGCCCCCACCCCCCCCCGTCTCTCTCTCTCTCTCTCTCTCTCTCTCTCTCTCTCTCTCTCTCTCTCTCGCTCTCTCTCTCTCTCTCTCTCTCTCTCTCTCTCTCTCTCTCTCTCTCTCTCTCTCTCTCTCTCTCTCTCTCTCTCTCTCTCTCACATGCGCGCGTATAAAGGACAGCGAGTGCAGTGAAAATCCCCCCACAATTTTGATAGCAGAAAAATCTTATCAGGATACCCAGGTCCATGTTTAATGTGCCTCCGTGCGTCCTGTGCGCTGCGCATGGAGAGGAGAGGAGGATTTCAGTCATGTCCTGTCTGCTGATTAGGCGATCTGACCAAACAAGCCTGCATGCCTGCTGCCATATATCCCGATCTCGCTGCTCATCAAACTCCATTTCAAGGATAAAACGTTAGTCCAGTACAATTCCGTTGAAGTGGAACGTTATGAATGAAGTTGTAGGCTATCAGCCAGGCGCAGGAGAGCCAATCAAATATTGTTGAAACAGAGTGCGACAAGTGCACGGTGCACCCGAATAAGGCAATCGATATTTCCATTCACCATTTAGGTATAAAATGCGCGAGATGTTATGCAAATAGCCTTGGATTTAAATATATGCTCTGAATATTGTTTATATTTACCATTGTAATAGCGGTCGTTTCGACGGCACCTAATGGGGATAAATAAACAATAAACAATAATAGGAGCAGTTTAATTTATGATGATGCTCACAATAGTTATTAAGTAGGCCTATGAAGTATGAAATGTGAACTATAAATATAGCCTATATGTAGCCTACAATTATGAAATCTGTGTTGTTTGATGACCTGCATTATATGCTTATTTGATTTAAGATAATATTTGAATCTATGAATATGAGCTTTTTTTTGTGATCAAATTTTTATTCAATTTTGTCAAATGAAGATCATGACAGTGTCATATGTCATATGCATAGAAATAGCAATTGACGGGCTATATTTATATCACCAATGCCTTGCAAAGAAAAGATTAAAAATAAATGTTAGGAGTGAGGAGAAAAAAAAAGAAACATGAGGGAAGCAGACAAACAAAACAATAATTAAAAAAAAAGTACAAGTACAGTAAAAATATGGACACTAGAAATGTGTATATGTGTAGATCTTATATCCTATCAGAGTGACACCTTAGATCTAAACAAGAGAGTCTGGGTTTGAAAGAGAACCAATAAGGATGTCCCAGGCCTCTACAGTTGATGCCCGTGCTTTATGAGTTACAGGATCTTTCTATGAGGGCAATGTCCCTTAAATGATTCAGCCATTCTTTTGCTGATGGGGGGTCGGGGGTGAACCATGAGTGAATTATGGTCTTTTTGGCAGCAGTTAAGCCTGCGAAAATAATTTTCCTAATATGAGCTTTTTATTGTTTTGTTTTTTCTTCTCTACATCACCCAAAATCTTCTGTAGGCTATAGGCTACCACACAGTGGTTAAACTCAATCCCTGTCCACTCCCCGCCTCTTTCATTGGCCAGCCTGACCCGTGGCCATTACCTGGAATGAATTAGGCTAATAGCCTATAGGCTACTTAGATTTGAAATCTTGTACAACATGTTTTGACAATTCTAGGCTACTTGAATATGGTCATGTCAAAACGAGAAACGGGGGAGATGATATCCATTCATTCACTCCATAAGGATAAGTAACATCACCGACGGTATGCTGCATGTAATATAAACCTTTTCCTTGTGTGTGTGTGTGTGTGTGTGTGTGTGTGTGTGTGTGTGTGTGTGTGTGTGTGTGTGTGTGTGTGTGTGTGTGTGTGTGTGTGTGTGACAGAGCGAGGGCTATACTTGGCCCGCGGGCCCCAAATTGGTCAGCCATGGTCTTGTGCATATGAACATTGGTCTCCCCCCTCCATGATAAACACTGTTGACTTGAGGTCACCGCATGATTTTCACTCACATGATGGTTTTCCGGCAAGGTAAAGTGCTTAAATAGTTTGTATTATAGTGGTAATGGCCCTCCCTGGGGAAATAAATCTTAAATAATAATACTAAACTACTACTAGTACTAATAATAATAATAATAATGACGATAATAAAAATAGGAACCAATTGTCCTGATGTGGAAAACGCCACCCGTCACAAACTATTTCATCATAATTGCTGTTTCATCTGAACCTGATAGGCTGTTAGATGATGCCGATCACATACTTGGCAGAAGTTGGGGTTCAAACTTTGGCTTGTGTCATGTTAACGCCACCCGTCTCAAACTATCAGAATCAGAATTCCTTTCCCTTTGTGTGTGTGTGTGTGTGTGTGTGTGTGTGTGTGTGTGTGTGTGTGTGTGTGTGTGGGTGTGTGTGGGTGTGTGTGGTTGTGTGTGTGTGTGTGTGTGTGTGTGTGTGTGTGTGTGTGTGTGTGTGTGTGTGTGTGTGTGTGTGTGTGTGTGAGTGTGTGTGTGTATTGTCTGAATTGTCTAACCCAGTGATACTCAACTCGCGGCCCAGGGGCCAGATGTGGCCCGCGATTGGGTACCTAGTGGCTCCCCCGACCATTTAGACTAACTCATTATATTTGATTTGTTTCCTATTTCTGCACACTGTGGTACCGAAAACAAAACAGTCATGGCATTGTATACATTTGGTATAGAGACACTGCATGAAATAGCTATAGGCCACGCCCATCACGGGGGAAAAGCTCCGTTCATTTCCACACACCAGCGTCATTTTCCTTGAATTAAACATAGCTAAAAGCTGTTGTGTGGTGGGGCTGCGCAGACAACACATGTAAAAGAAAATCCCAGTTAAAGTTTTTTTGTACTCCTGAGCAAAACAAGGAAGCCATTGAGAATTGGCGAGAAGAAAAATGTGGATCTAGCTGTCAAGGAAGTAAGTTGGAGTGTTCATCTTCCGTATATACAATCCTTTTTGTGCAACACGCAACCATGCACGTGACATAGGAGAACGCCAGGATTGGAGGGGGGGATTCCGTTTTCCCCCGTCTTGGGCGTGGTTTCTGAATGATGACGCGTTACGCAGTGTCTCTATGGCTACAAAGCTCTTGTGAAGCCAAACAGCCAAATCACATTCATGTGTGATGAAATATGGCCTCATAGTAACCATTTCAAAATGTGATAATACATTTTTTTTCCTTGACCTTAAAATGCCCTATTGTGAGCTGAGCTGTTAATTTCATTAACTGCTCATACAATGAGCAGTTGATGACAATGTTGATGACAATGAGCAGACAGTTGATGACAATGAGCAGAACTGCTCTACAATGCTGCAGGACTGCAGCATTTTCTTTTCCTTGACCTTATACTGTATAAAATGCCCTATTGTGAGCTGAGCTCTAGGATAATCACAGCCTTGTTAAACTCTCTAGTCTAGACCCAGAACGTATAGATACATAAGATTGTATGGGATGTCTAGGTGCATTGAAGTGTGTTTTTCTGAGCTATTTTCAGAAAATAGTGCTCGTCATCCAATCGTCAACACTGTCAAAATTGCACAAATCTCAAAAGGTGTTACACAGCATCACGTTTTTACCCCCCAAGGTCATGAGGTGGTTTTTTGGGGAAATTTGAACTAATGCACTTTATTATTTTAAAGTAGTCACATGCGTTTCTTATTCTCTAGCCTCTGCATTTTGCTCTCAAAGTGCACCAGATTGATTCATTTTTACTTTAAAATGTACCAAAAAATAACTCAATCAATCAACATCATCATTGGTAAGTAGCAAATAGGGCTCAACTTAAAAAAAAAAAAAAAGTGAACTATCCATTCAAGTTGCACACTCAAGTGACTTTACTTGAGACTTGTCCTCAAAGACTTTATACTTGACTTGGACTTGAGATTTGGGACTTGTGAACAATTTTTATTTTTATTTTCTTCCATTTTTTGGTGCATTGACATTGAGGAAATGTTGGACGAACTGGATGTCATTCCCTCCCCCATTATCATGCATAACCTTATGCATCTGGTACACTGTAAGCTGCAGCAATACACCATGGCAGCACCTGCAGCTGCTGTGCCACTTGCAAAAGCAGGATAGTTGTCTGTGGTGGATCCTGTTCTCATGTGCGATGACCTGGTGTATTTGTCATGTTGAGGGAACCTGTTTGAGAGGTTGCATGAGTGTAAGTGTATCTTCCAAACTAATTGAAAACTGTCATCCAGTTTGTTTGACTTCACAACAGCAGCATTAGTTTTTTTTTCCTTCTTCCTTCTTCCTTTCTCTTCTCTTCTTTCACCTTGTATTTCCTTCTCTTGCATGTCATGTTTGCTCTCTGGGTCACCTCTGGGTCACCGTTTATTTTTTCTCTTCTCTTTCGTTGGTACTCTCTATTTCTTCTCCTTTGCTCCTCAACTGGCAATTTCTGTCTGGCCATGCTTTCCTACAATACAAATTGAAGGAATGAAAAATGTATTAGAATAAGACTATGGAATCAGATTTCAATTTACTTGACACGATTCATTGATAGATTGGATTGATTGATTGATTGATTGATTGATTGATTGATTGATTGATTGATTGATTGATTGATTGATTGATGTAACATCTTAAAGGTGCAGTTGGTGACATAGTGATGAAAATGAACGTAATGGATTTTGCAGAAATTGAATATAGGCTAATATCCACAAGCATGTTCCAGTATAATTCCATGAAAATAAGAAATGTTGCATTTTCCTGACATTAGAGTTAGCCCATAGAAGTGGGTCCCTCTACAGAGGCCACCATTCAATGGAATATTCAGTTTCACAACCAGTAGTTGCAAAAATCTACACACTGGCTTTTTTTATTATAAGTGCTGGGAAAGTTACACAATAATAAGCAGACCACAGCCTGCCCATGCTCTACAAGTCAGAAGTGTAGGTTATACAGTATGGTTAAATCATGTAATACATGCTATATAATGTACATTTATGTGTAAATAAAACCCTGAAATAACATTTTAATCCTTTACTATGTTCACAAATAATATTATATTAGCACATTAAGAGGTTATAGGTGGATTTGTCAACTCCATCAGCTTCCACGTCAACTCTGTCAGACGTAGAACCTGACATAGTTGATGTCTGACTGAGTTGACGTAAGGGCATGTATTTTCCCTCCAAAACATGTATTGTACACAGCAGCAAGCTGGTTTTTCATCAGTTGCTAGCTGTCTCAATAACCTCACTAAAATGCTTAAATTCAATCCACTATGGTTTAAAAAAAACGTATCATAACGGGGAGATGGTGTTGACATGGTCCAGCTGTGACCATAGGAATATTGACATTGTTTGTCTAAAATATCAAAAAATGTAAAACTTACCAGAGCATGTTTGGTAGTGTTGCATTCAGCACAGGTGGGGAGATGAAAAGGGGTCCTCAGGGATATAGCTGACCATGCTATTCCCTGATTTAATAAGGTTTACTAAAAAGTCTGACGGAGTTGACAGAAACTGAGGACACAACTTTGATAGGGAGATTTTTATGGAAAATATTGTTTGACATTCATACCCCTTCTTTTTTATTTTATATATATGTATTCACAATTATAGAGTTTCTTGTAGTTTTTTTGGGCTGGTCAATATTGTGACCTCTTGCTGAAGACAAGTACAATAACATGGATCTTCTAACCACAGACCATACATTTAAACAAATTACCTCAAAAAAGATACAAATGTGTGCTAAAAAAATAACATAGGTATACACAGTTCCTTTAGATTTAACTTTGTAGGTATAGAAATCATAATGAATTTCTGGATTTTTAATATAAATTAGACGTTTCTATGTAGGACATGTTTTGTCCCGACTCTCAAGAATCAGTGATATATATATATATATATATATATATATATATATATATATATATATATATATATATATATATATATAGAAGATGTAGTGTGCAATATGTCGGGTTATGGCATATTGCACAGTGAAGCCTGGCCTCCCCTTTGCCAGGCACATCTATCAGATGTATGTTTGCACTATATTGAACTCTGGCGCCCCCTAGCCAGTGACGCCTGGGAATAGACTAGGTGACAACCAAGAATAGTTTGGTGGAGAAAAAAAAAAAAAAAAAAAAATAGTTTGGTGACTACTGGAATGTCAGTTGACGGGCCGGAAAGAGACGGCACCCGGTACAGGTTGGGTTAGCAACCCAGTCTGGTTCTTTCGTGAGGAAGAAATCCAAAAACGCCACGGTGAGTCTACTGAAAAACTGTGCAAGCACCAACGTAATCCAGGATGGATGGGTGTTATGGATTTCCTAGTGGATCAGGAAATCCTCTCAACCATTCATACCCCGGAAGTGTGAATTGCTCGTCTCAGAACTATGACGTGCATCGTGCAGGCCTGTGTCTCTAGGCGTTCCCCCTGCCATCCGGGAGGATGCAGACCTGGTGAGATGAAGGAGAGGCTCGGCCGGGAGAACCACAGTGCCTCGACTCTCCATGCACTGATGTTCTGGTCCCTGCGGAGTAGTTCCACAGCAGCGGATTGGGGTTTCTTGGACCCGTCCGCTAGCAACATTGCAGAGGAAGATTAAGTGGTCAGATCCGTGAGTGGCTGCTGCTGATACAAGCCGAGGTGTAATTAGCCTCAGCTGGGTCACCTGGGCGAGGGTGTATGATCGATGTTGTGAGACCAAACACCCAACGACCCCAGGTTACATCACTGATGATGTATCCCAGTTGCATTTAGAAGATGTAGTGTGCAATATGTCGGGTTATGGCATATTGCACAGTGAAGCCTGGCCTCCCCCTTGCCAGGCACATCTCTATCTATGTTTGCACTGTATATATATATATATATATATATATATATATATATATATATATATATATATATATTATGCTTTAATTGTTTATATGCTTTAATTGTTAAATTGTTTGTTTTATCTATTTATTTATTTATTTATTTATTTATTTATTCCTATTTAATTTGGGCCGTACCCTTGTATCTGATGGTGGCGTTGGATTCATGGTATATGTATATATATCAGGGTAGGAAATTCACTTTTTTTAAACAAGGGCTATTTTTGCCCCTGTGAAATATATTTCGGGGGCATTTTTGGATCATTTCCAAGGCAATTTTATCAAATGTTGGGAAATACCTTAGTTGCACCTATGTAGCCTGACAGACCAATCAGTGACTCTTATCCAAGCATATTTTATTTCGAAAATTTAATAAACGCAGAGGCGTAATTAGCCTCGGCTGGGTCACCTGGGCGAGTGTGTATGATGTTGTGAGACCCGAAACACCCAAAGACCCCAGGTTACATCACTGATGATGTATCCCAGTTGCATTTAGAAGATGTAGGGCTCTATCGTTGCAGCCGCGCAGTTTCTAGGCCGAACGCCAGCCGCAGCGCAAAGCAGTGGGCGTGGAAAGGCGCACTTGATATCTTGGTATCGGCGCTAAACTCAGCCTCAACCATTATAACCACGCCTTTTAAGCGTAAAATTATGCATTGTCCGCTCATTGGAGAATTGCAGGGAAGAGACACACGCTTGCCTTTTAAGCTCCAATTCCTGGACAAATCCGGTAAAACCAGACAAAGCCAAGGGCTCCGCCGCCCCCCCCTCCCTTCATCCGGTCTGTCTATCTCCATATATAGGCTATTATTCCATATTATTATGCTTCTCAAACCAATAACTGCAGTTAAAATACTGCAAGCATGTAAATACGCTACACTATAGCAAGACCAAAGTGAAAATAATTTCTAAATGCATCTGATAGAAAAAAATATTGCCTATGGCTGGATGTCATGAGATTAGATGGCCAGAATGATATCGTTTTATCTCTCCTCCCCCACTGCACGATGCAACATCCTCTGAATGACACCTATCACTTTTACTGGATCTGATAACTTAATTCTATTTAATTTACAGGATTTTATTATTGAGTAATAGTATTTTATTTCGCCTATATATGCGTCCCCCCCACCCCCTGCCCACAGGCTCTGACAAATATGTTCATTCTCAATAAAATCTTCAGTAATCAATCAGAGGGGCTTTAAAAGCCAGATTAGCAGCAGCTGGCGCAGTGTGATCAATATGGCAGACCAAAACCGATCCACTAAATTCACAGCTGAGGAGAAGATGGTGCTGGCGAATCAGGTGATATATCTGTCCACCATTCATTTTGAATAGCTACAAAACAACTCTTTACTTAAGTTGTTTATTCATCTATCCATTCAGGTTCAAATGTACCATCGCGCACTGTTTGGGGAGGAGAATTACCCCGCCGACGCCCCGCGCCCAGTCCTGGACCGCCTGAGTGAGCCGCCCCAGGTGGCCGTCTATGCGCTGCGCTTGTTCAGCACCTCGGACAGCTCCGCTGCCACAGACGGGGGAAACATTTGGAAATAATTATAACTTTCTATGCTTTGCACACAGAAAAAATAAATACAACAGACAATTCTGTAATGAATAGCTGTAATGAAGAGTGGGGTTTGAAGAAGCGCTACACAACAGTTGATCCAGTTTCTCTCTCTCTTTCTTTCTCTCTCCCTTTCTCTCACATTAAACGATATACATGCCTATAATGTCAATTATCTGAATGAAATAATAATACATATTAATTAGGAATATTAGTAATATTAGTAGCCTAGCTAATTTCGGGGGGGGGGGGGGGGGTAATAAAACGTAGAGCTATATTACACATAAATGGGGATTATTATGATAGCCTAAACTAAATTTATGAAACTGCATTACAGCTTCACCCAAAAAGCCTGAGAAGGGTTGCAATCTTATATTCTATTGTATTCTAAAGTATTTTTTTCTATATATTGTATTCTCCATTCACTTTCCTGTCCCCGGTGCACAGAATCCTGCTTTAGGCCAGCTTTTCAAAAGCGCAAAGCGCTAAAAGTCGGCCAGGTCGGAAGATGGCTGGAAGATAGTAGTACGCCGGTATTTAGCGCCGCCACGCCCACTTCGGCGCATTCAGGGACTCCGCCACGCCCATTCGGCCTAAAGCGCATTTGGCAGCCTAAAGCCTATTGCTATTTTCCCGAAACAGGCGCAAGGCACGTTTTTTTGCGTTTAAGGCCCGTTTTAGCGCCGAAGGCCTGTGGGAGAATAGGGACCGTAGTGTGCAATATGTCGGGTTATGGCATATTGCACAGTGAAGCCTGGCCCCCCCTTTGCCAGGCACATCTATCAGATGTATGTTTGCACTATATATATATATGTGTGTGTGTGTGTGTGTGTGTGTGTGTGTGTGTGTGTGTGTGTGTGTGTGTGTGTGTGTGTGTGTGTGTGTGTGTGTAGATCAATAGCCTTTAATTAAAATAACTGACCTGAAACTGATGATGCGGTAAACGCCACTCATCTCAAACTAACACAAACAATTCCTTAGTAATTGCTGTCACCCAAACCTGATAGTGTGCTGTTAATTCAGGATGGGGTGGGGGCGTGGCTTGTAGCCTATACTTGTTAACCCAAATAATTGTCCAGAGGTAAACACCATCGCAAACTGACAAAATGCTTCTTAGATGCTTCTTAGAGCGGCATCACTGATGACATCACAATCGTGACTGAACCAGACCACCAACCACAGACAGCCACCCACTTAGCCAATTTTAACCAAGATTATTGCTTATTGTTGTCTCTTTTCAAATTTATATTATTATTGCTCTGTGTGCTTTTACTATCTTATGCTATGTTTCATACTCATTGCGTGTTGCTTTTGCTATATTCATGTCCTGTGGAGCCTCCTGGCCTGAGAATTTCACAAGAGTGTAACTGGAGTGACAATAAACATGTTGAAATCTTGAAAGCCCTGCAGAAAGCTTGATGTTGACCAGTGTTGGGCAAGTTACTTTCAAAATGTAATATACTACATATTACTAGTTACTTTCATTTGAAAGTCATACGTTACTTTACAATAATACTTTCTGTGTAGAGTAACTCGTTACTTATTACACTACGTTTGCATTACATTTACCGAAACAACAGCAGGCAGCAGAATG
Organism: Poromitra crassiceps; assembly: GCF_964638095.1. Classification (NCBI taxonomy): domain Eukaryota; kingdom Metazoa; phylum Chordata; class Actinopteri; order Beryciformes; family Melamphaidae; genus Poromitra; species Poromitra crassiceps. The sequence continues at coordinate 55,882,342 of NC_139627.1, read as the reverse complement.
ACA
>NC_139627.1:55767339-55877339 GCF_964638095.1 Poromitra crassiceps | reverse complement strand
ACGATTGCTTGTCTATGGGGAGAGCCGCGCCTCCCTCTCAGCGCAGCAGAGCACATTGCATGCCAGTTCTGGCCTGTACATGAAATCAAATAAAATTTGAGCTGAACTGTGACCTACCGGTATTTACCACTAAACTTTCTCCGCTGAAGGTGAGAGAACATGATCATCATGTGAGCAGATTATTTGTTGCATGCGCTGCCTCCTCCGCTGTTCATCACTCACGGAGCACCCTCTTCAGTAGCGCACATGTGAAAGAGCGGTGAAATAAATACCAATTAGAAGCGGACTTCTATGCCCGCTGGCAGGGAAATATACCATAGGCACATTTCTCAAAATAATTATTACACCAGAGATGTCGGTTTTAGTGTATAAAAATCTTCAGGAAATGCCTACACAATTTTCAGAATCATCAGATGTTGAGGGAAAACGAATTTTGATCAGCAAGTTTCGTGCATGTGTTTTTTTTCCTCGTTGTTCCCGTTTCCTCGTTGTTCGTATTCTTCATCCGATTTTTCTTCTTCATTGTGTTTGGGAGATGCATTCAACAGGATGTCGCAAAGGTAAAAAGAAAACATTGAAAAAACTAACCGGGCGTCAAATTGGGACCTGCTTTTATGTACAAAATATGTATCCAGACCCCGCTTATATATGGGACCCGCGGCAATTTGGAAGTCGGCTTCTAATTGGTATTTTACGGTACATGCCTATAATGTCAATTATCTGAATGAAATAATAATACATATTAATTAGGAATATTAGTAATATTAGTAGCCTAGCTAATTTCGGGGGGGGGGGGGGGGGGGTAATAAAACGTAGAGCTATATTACACATAAATGGGGATTATTATGATAGCCTAAACTAAATTTATGAAACTGCATTACAGCTTCACCCAAAGCCTGAGAAGGGTTGCAATCTTATATTCTATTGTATTCTAAAGTATTTTTTTCTATATATTGTATTCTCCATTCACTTTCCTGTCCCCGGTGCACAGAATCTTGCTTTAGGCCTGCTTTTCAAAAGCGCAAAGCGCTAAAAGTAGGCCAGGTCGGAAGATGGCTGGAAGATAGCAATACGCCGGTATTTAGCGCCGACACGCCCACTTCGGCGCATTCAGGGACTCCGCCACGCCCATTCGGCCTAAAGCGCATTTGGCAGCCTAAAGCCTATTGCTATTTTCCCGAAACAGGCGCAAGGCACGTTTTTTTGCGGTTAAGGCCCGTAATAGCGCCGATGGCCTGTGGGAGAATAGGGCCCGTTATGCCCTGTGTTGCATCCTTGCCCTCATACACCACAGATTCAATTGACTTTATTAAAACCATCCAAACCGTCCGACCCAGCAGCCAGGATATACTGCTGGTCACTCTGGATATACTGCTGGTCACTCTGGATATACTGTTGGTCACTCTGGATATACTGCTGGTCACTCTGGATATACTGCTGGTCACTCTGGATATACTGCTGGTCACTCTGGATATTGAATCCTTGTACACCAATGTACCCATAAAGGGTGGTCTAGAGCAGTGATACTCAACTGGCGGCCCACGGGGCCGCCAGTTGATTTTTTTTTTTTTTTTTTTTTACAGTGTCGCCAGTTGTTGTTTTTTTTGTTGTTTTTACAGTGCACCTGAACGCAACATGCAAGATACCCGCTGAATAAGTGTCCAAATGTTCATGTCATTCTGGCCAATACTCCACTTCTGTTATAGCATTTCAATCTGGAATCTGGAATATCTTTCAATAATCTATGATTTAGCTGCTAAATTGTCAAATACCGCCGTCTGCTCGCTACCCAGGCACTTATGTATGTACTTCACCTAACTAACCGTTGTGCACAACATTGTCAGACTAAACTCCGGCTGACACCCCAAAAACCGACAATCCGCTACAGAAAAATGTATATTGATTGTTTATTAAAGGATGGGTTTTCCGTGGGGAATATGAATATATATTAAATCTCACGCCCCTAAGGTTTTCGAATCCGTTGAAATTTTTGAAATTGGAGGTTTACTCACAGAGATATCAACCGAAATCCACTCTGTGTGTGGGGGGGGGTGGTGGGGGGGAGGTGCGGGTGCGGGGACTCGAAATACTACATTTCCCACAATGCACTGGGCTCGCGTGGCCTTCGTTTTTATGCCCACCCCTCAGGCATTTGGCTGATATCAAACTCCAGTAGGTGGCGGTAATGCACATATATGTTTGCCAACCGCCATAAAACTCAAAGAAGAAGAAGAAGAAGGCTTCGACAATGAAATATACAAAGAACAAGAAATAAATCGAAAATAAAATTGCCTCCAAATTGCACCAAATGTAAACGGTAGTATATATGTCGGGAGATGTCTTCATAAAAATTTTTTCATGCATTTTAAGGCATTTTCGTAGGAGTTACGCGCATCTGATGTTGTAACTATTTTCTGTAAAAATGTGTAAAAACGGGTACATTGCTCAGCGTTGATTTCGTTACTTCAACCCACCTACTACTAGATGTAAAATTTGACGAGCTTTCCAATGCCGCCAGTCCCGTGTCGATTAGTGCTTCCGTTCCCGAGATAATGGTCTCTTTGCAAGGAACTATGGGAAGCTAATATTAGCTACAGCAGGCTAGGCGGTTGACAAGATGGCTGCGTTTTTGTTTTGGTCAAGGCCTCTGAAGGGGCGTGGAGGACCTCTAGAGGCGGGACCATGGCCAACAACAGTTGTAGTTCATAGGTGCACGACTTCCGCAAGGCGGACTTAGGCCAGATGACGCGAAACGCGTCGGCTGGCCCAAAAAATATGTGAGAGATGCTTGATATCTCTGGCAGTGAATATCCAATTTCAAAAATTTCAACGGATTCGAAAACCTTAGGGGCGTGAGATTTAATATATATTCATATTCCCCACGGAAAACCCATCCTTTAACTGGCCCCTGGCCTTCTATCATTTCACGAAAGTGGCCCCCGGGCAAAGCAAGTTGTATCCCTGGTCTAGAGGCAGTGGAACAATTTTTCCACCAAAAAGAACGGAGCTCTGCTGCCTCTGTGTTGCCTAACCTGCCTTGTCTGTTAGAGCTCACAGAGACTGTGCTAATGAACAACTAGTTTATGTTTGAAAATGACTTTTTTCTTCAGGTTTCGGGGGTCAGCATGGGCTCCAAGGTGTCACCCAGTTTTGCCTCACTCTATGTTGGACAACTGGAACAGGACATCATTCTGAATGCCACCAACAATCCCTTCCTACCGTACATCTCTACATATAAAGGGTACATAGACGACATCTTCTTCATCTGGACCTCTACTGAGGCCCAGCTTTGTGATTTCTTCAACTTTATGAACACACAGAATGCTCATCTGAGCTTCACCATGAACCACGACCCCTTCAAAATGAACTTTTTGGACATTCTGATTATCAACAACAATGGGACTCTGAGCACAAGTCTGTACAGGAAACCCACTGATAGAAATTCATTGCTCCATGGACAATCTTATCACCCGACTCCTTTGAAGAAAAGTCTTCCTGTTTCCCAATTGAACCGTGTACGTCGTATTTGCAGCTCTGACTCTGACTTCAATAAACATTATGTCTGATCTGAAACTTAGATTCCTTCAAAGGGGGTACAAACCCCACTGGTTGATTGAAGCATCCAATCATTTTTCCAAGGTTACACAAATAGAGTGTTTAAACAAGACCAGGACCAAAACTGGGGACAATAACATCACGTGTGCTGTGCCATACTCACCTTTGGCCAAAGATATGGCCTCTATTATTAAAGAACATTGGCATGTCTTAGCCACAGACTCATCTTTAAAAACAGTTTTTGATCAACTTCCACGTGTGGTTTTTAGAAGACCTCCAAACCTCAGAAATATGTTGGTGAGGGCCGATTGTCCACCTAAGCCCCCCCCCCCCCACTTTCTTGGGTCCAGTCGAACCTGGTGTGGACGTTGCCAACAATGCAACTTCACGCGTAAAGCGACAGCCATTTACCACCCCTATACGGGCAAACCTTTTTCCATTAGAGGCATTATTTCATGTAACACCAATAATGTCATCTATATGCTGAAGTGCCCCTGTGGGCTGGCCTACATTAGCAAAACATCGAGACCCTTGAAAAATGGAATCTCAGAACATAGGAGTACCTGTCCAGACTGTGCTGGGGAATATTTGATCTATTTCAGACCATCTTTATTTACCTGTTTCCATTTTGTCCCTTTGGATAAATGGTATTTGTATGTTTTTAAGATTTAAAATGGTTTCTTTCCACTATGATTGGTGGGTCAGGTTGACATGTTTAGATGTTTTGACATGTTTAGACTTTTGCTCTTAGAGTATTTTTTTATTTCTATATTTCCATTGTTGATGGTTAATGGCAGATGGGATGTGTTGCCGTTTTCTCTACACCTGGTGTGCATATGCATTTTCCTTCTCTCAATTACACAGGTGTCTGTCATCCCACCTGATCTCATCATGTGACTGTATCATGTGACACTTGACCACTATATCTATGATGGCGTCCTGGACTGTCTTGTCTGATGAAGAGCATGTAGCTCGAAACGCGTTACAACAATAAATCTGGAGAAGAGGAGCTCTGCGGTGTGCAAGTAGTTTTTATTCTTTTTGCCTCAGACATGTTATAAAATGAGTATGAAAAGCTCTATATGGCTAAAATGACAATATATTTCCTTTCCATACACCTCCATGGCGTCCGCCATTTTGTGAAAACGTCACACGAGACACGTCACGAGTTGTGATCGCGAAGCTTTCAGAAAATGTCCATGTCGTGAAAACACCACATGAGGGGGCCGTTCAAGTGGACTTCTGTCATATTCACGGTAAACACGATCCCACTTTAAGAGCCCATTAGGCCTACTCCTTACACCAGGGGTTCCATTAGGCCTACTCCTTACACCAGGGGTTCCATTAGGCCTACTCCTTACACCAGGGGTTCCATTAGGCCTACTCCTTACACCAGGGGTTCCATTAGGCCTACTCCTTACACCAGGGGTTCCATTAGGCCTACTCCTTACACCAGGGGTTCCATTAGGCCTACTCCTTACACCAGGGGTTCCATTAGGCCTACTCCTTACACCAGGGGTTCCATTAGGCCTACTCCTTACACCAGGGGTTCCATTAGGCCTACTCCTTACACAAGGGGTTCCCAACCTGTTTTCACATGATGTGACCCAACTTTGAAGTCAGAAAAAAAACTAGGACATTCAAGTTTCGGTACATCGGTAATATCATCAGTGACATCATCAATGATGTCACATGTAACAGTATGCTGACTTCTTTCCTCAGAATTCTAACTTTTTTCTCAGAATTGTGACATTAAAATCAGAATGCTGACTTTTTTCCCTCAGAATTCTGAGTTTAATTTCAGAATTCTGACTTTTTTCTCCAAATTCTGGCATTAAACTCATAATTCTGATTTTAATCTCAGAAGTCTTCTGGCTTCCCCCCCCCCCCCCACCCCCCCAGAATTTAAGTCAGAATTCTTATTTCTAACCTTATTTTCAGAATCCTGACAAATTCAGAACTCAAATACATTTTTCCCATATGGCCCAAATCCTCTTTGGTAGTTAAAGAAAAGGGGTCGGCAACCTTTTTGAGATGAAGTGCCATTTTCAAATTTGCTTGTCAATCAGTCAATCAGCCACACCAAGATTAATGACTCACACATCACAATGTAAATCTCCAACAGATGTGTAATATTATTCCATCCAAAATCAGGCCATTTAAATGAGAGCATTATACCAGATACATAGCACGCTCCTTCTCTGTCTTCCACGCTTGCATTTTTCATCTGATTTCTGCTGCCATGGAAGACAACTGATCAGAGACAGGAGTGGGTCACTACTATAAATATCCTAAATAACATGCCACGCAACTGCAAATGACTGTGAAATGGTAATTTGGCAGGGCACTCCAACATTCCTACCAAAAAATTCAGTTGTGCACTGATTGCTACTGTGCACTGCTGTGCCACAAGTTACCCCTTCGCGAGCCAGAGGTGACACCCGGCCATAGGTTGCTGACCTCTGCCACCCCTGACTACAGAAGTTGCTGTGTGCCACGTACCACATGATCTGCTGTAATGGATTTGATTCATCATCACAGACTGCAGACATTAAACCATCAAGATACTGTAAGGATTGTTCAGACTTCGGGTAGGGCCTGGTTTTTGAATAAACAATTATGGCTCGGGTCGGGTAGGGCTCGTTATATTCGCTGAAGCATTTTTTTTATATTATTATTATTATTTTTAAAGAAATGTTTTTCCAAAAGTACATTTTCATCATCACAACAGCTCTGTGTCATTGTCAGGCTGTACAGAGCAAGAGACACGCTCCCTCAGAGGTCTGCTACCCGACGGGTCCCGAGAGCCGGTGCTGGGTATTGGATTGTCTCGGGCCCGGGCCGGGCTAGGGCCTAGATTTTAAGAACATGGTAAACCAGTAAATAGCTTCAAAGGGCTACTCACTGAGTGTGTTCATAAGAACATTGGGTAAAACAGTCTTTTGAATTGTCAATAAACATGTATTAAGAGCCAAACAAACAGAAAGAGTCTTGTGGAGTGAGATTTGGGAGTGCTATATGAATGTGACTAACCTCTAAATTGGGTAAAGTTACAATGACTTGCTCTCCACTTCAAGCTGTCCTTCACTTGTGTCAGTGGATGCTGGTTTGATCTGTGTCAGGAAAGGTAAAACAAATGTGGTGAGTCTGTAAAAACACATGACAGTCAGTCAGGCCCTCAGTGTGGACAGTTACCCGTTTTACCCAGGAGATGGCGATATTGTCTGCACTGACGCACAGCTAAGCACTAGCTAACAACAAACTATGTTGTGATTGGCCTACATTATGTTATGTCGTCTAACAGCTTATGTTTAGGCAAGTAAAACATATTTGTTATGTTTAGGCAAATAAAACATATTTGGTTATGTTCAGGCAAATAAAACATCTTTGGTTATGTTTAGACAGGTAAAACAACTTTGTTAAGGTGGGTTGGTTGAGGCTTAAATTAAAAAGGTTAAACGATGCACACGAACTCCATCCACCCCGACCACAGTGCCCTTATTGGCCAATGCTATCAATAGCAGACTCTATAAGGTTGATAAGATATGCATGTATCTACAGATAGTTGATATGCAACATATTTCTGCTGCTATTTTACTCTAGCGACCAGGCTGCAAAGAAAGCACACAAGCCACTGTGATGACAGAGAGAGATCATAGCTGGCAGATGAAGAGAATCTGTCATGTGAATGAAGTAGAGAGAGGAAAAAGGTGAGCTGAAAGGCAGTTATGGAGACAGTCTGCTGTGTGACCCTGAGTTTATAGGGTGAGAATCACAGTCAAGTTCATTAGCTGCAAGGTTCTTTCTGCATAAAGCCCAGTTTATACAGAGAGAAATGGCTTTAGGGAGGCACCCCACATATTAATGCTACCAGCAGCTAACCCTGCAGCTAACCCTAGTCATGCATTCATTCTTCACTTGAGCCATTTTGGGTGCAATAATGAACACTTGAACCATTGAGGTTTTTATAGTTGGAATTGCAGTTGAATAGAGGGGCTGCTTGTTGGACGTGACCAAGAGCGATCAGGAAAGGACTGGAGATCTGAACAGACAGTGCTCTGCCTCTGTCTCCATGGCTGCAGGTAAACAGTGACTGCCCTCTGGTGGTGGTATCACTTACTATGAGGGTTGCCCTTCAACCGTGGGAGGTAAAGTTGAGCAACTATGCACTTGTGCATAGTTGCTTAGCAGTGGACATGCTGCGGTGAACCGCAATGGAGGGTCCCCTGTGTTGTAAGCCAATGGCAAGGGTAAAAGAGCTAGAGTACCCCTTTAAAAGAGCTAGGGTACCCCTTTTAAAGAGCTATGGTACCCCTTTAAAAGAGCTAGGGTAGCCCTTTAAAGAGCTAGGGTACCCCTTTAAAAGAGCTAGGGTACCCCTTTAAAGAGCTAGGGTACCCCTTTAAAGAGCTAGGCTACCCCTTTAAAGAGCTAGGGTAGCCCTTTAAAGAGCTAGGGTACCCCTTTTAAAGAGCTAGGCTACCCCTTCAAAAGAGCTAGGGTACCCCTTTTAAAGAGCTAGGGTACCCCTTTAAAAGAGCTAGGGTAGCCCTTTTAAAGAGCTAGGGTACCCCTTTTAAAGAGCTAGGGTACCCCTTTTAAAGAGCTAGGCTACCCCTTCAAAAGAGCTAGGCTACCCCTTCAAAAGAGCTAGGGTACCCCTTTTAAAGAGCTAGGGTACCCCTTTAAAAGAGCTAGGGTAGCCCTTTAAAGAGATAGGGTACCCCTTTTAAAGAGCTAGGGTACCCCTTTAAAGAGCTAGGGTACCCCTTTAAAAGAGCTAGGGTACCCCTTTAAAGAGCTAGGGTACCCCTTTTAAAGAGCTAGGGTACCCCTTTAAAAGAGCTAGGGTACCCCTTTAAAAGAGCTAGGGTACCCCTTTTAAGAGCTAGGGTACCCCTTTAAAAGAGCTAGGGTACCCCTTTAAAATAGATAGGGTACCCCTTTTAAAGAGCTAGGGTACCCCTTTTAAAGAGCTAGGGTACCCCTTTCAGTGGAATTCAATGCCTGCCCTTGTAACAGGCTACAGAAAGTCTACCTCTTCACCCCATATGTATCCAGCCCATCATCATCTCGACAGCAGGGTGACCAGATCCCAGCAAACCAAATGGGGGACAAAGAGTACATTTGTATCAGACATATTCATGCTGATAGGGCTGTAAGTTGCAGTTGCCGTTTGCAGCCTGCAACTAACGTTTATTTTCATTATCAATTGATCTGTTGATTAATTTAGACCAATCGATTCATCATTTGGTCTATAAAATGTCACCAAATGGTGCAAAATGGTGATCATTTTCCCCCCAAAGTCCAAGATGACATCCTCAAATGTCTTCTTTTGTCTTGACCAACAGTCCACAACCCAAAGTCTGTCATAGAAGACACACCCGAAAGCCGGAAACAAGAGAACACCTTTGTTCTTAAAAATGTGTCAGTTCAATTGAATTCAATTCAAAAAGGCTTTATTGGCATGACCATAGTGAATTACAGTGTTGCAAAAGCACATAGTACTACAAACATGAGAAAATACCAATTGAAACATACAAACAATTAAACATATTGTAACATTAGAGTTCGAAAACAGCAACCAATCACCATTGTCAATATGTGTCAACCTGGTTGTGTGTGTGTGTGTGTGTGTGTGTGTGTGTGTGTGTGTGTGTGTGCATGTGCTTCCTTGCTTGCGTGCGTGCGTGCGTGTGTGCGTGCGTGTGTGTGAGTGTGTGTGTGTGTGTGTGTGTGTGTGTGTGTGTGTAGGGGCGTCTCATACCCATTAATATAAAAAAGGGACAACAAGAAGAACTATGTATATGGACATAGTCTAAGGGCGGGTTCACACCAGAAAGTCCGGGTCCTTGGTTTGGGCCAGAGAAGAGGATGATACATTGTTTCGTTTTTCAGCTGGTTGGGTTTGCGTTCACAAGACCAAAATCCACTAGTCCTGCCCGCACGAACCAAAGTCATGTGGGCAGAAATCTCGTTCTCTTATCCACCTTATTTTTGTGAGGGTCCGCTGTAAAATAATTCTGTGAGCAATATCCGCACTAGAACGTGAGCAGCTGTGTGTTTACGCTGGCTTGACGCTGCCTGGATACTACTCTGCACTGTATGAGCGAGAAGCACCCAGCTAGCGGGGTAATCTGCACTGCAGCCCATGACTGCAGCGCGTGCCTCCTCGCATCGCATTTCCTTGTTGAACTCCGACGTTAAAAGTTTGCTCGTTACAAAATAACACTAGTTTTGGGAATGTAGCCTAATAATGTTTTCTATCACATCCGCTAACATGTTGCTCGTTGAACAAGTCGGCATTTATCAGCTCAGCTGCAACGTTTACAGACGGGTACAGACAGGCTGTGTTGTGTCAAGCTAGACGTAACGGGGGAAGAGGACAGCAGAAGGAAGCAGCACCCATGGTGCATCATGGCCGCCAAAAATAACCCTGCCACTAGTCATTTTTGTCTGTTTGTGATGTCGCTGGTAACGAGACGAGATAAGCTAGCTAACTGCTACAGCTAGCAAGCAGCTTCTTCTTCAGCGGGAGCTTCCAAAACAGGAAATCAACACAAAAACCACGTGCTTCCTCTGACTAGTCCGGGTGGGGTTCACACCAGAAATGGGCCGCTCCAGGGTTCGCTTGAGAGCGGACCAAGACCACCTCTCACAGGCGAACCAGAGCGCGGTTTTTAGTTCACACCGACCCTATGGACCGTACTAGTGTCCTCTAGTAAGAGAGTGGCGTCAGCGGAGGACCAAAATGCGAGACTCATTAGCCAATGAACAGCCAGGATTCAGGAATGGGTCTCGCGCTACTTTTGCATGCTAAAATTAAGCTGATAATGTACAATTTGATTCAAGGGGGGGGAAACCCTTTCAGAGTACAACACAGGCCCGCCGCACCCCATTACGCAGAGTACGCAGACTGCGTAGGGCATCATGTGAAAGAAAGGAAAAAAAAAGAAAAAAAAGAAAAAAAATTTGGTGCCCTCAGTCAGGCCACTCACTGAACAGCAGGCCAGGCGCTGCCTACTGGTTTACTAGTGGTTTTATTACTTTATTCAGGGTTAAAGTGGGTGCATCTCATTGTAAAATTGGAGTCGGCCCAAATTGGTCTTCAAACGGCCCAAATTGGGCTTCAAACGGCCCAAATCTGGCTTCAACTGGCCCAAATCTGGCTTCAAACGGCCCAAATCGGGCTTCAAACGGCCCAAATCGGGCTTCAAACAGCCCAAATCTGGCTTCAAATGGCCCAAATTGAGCTTCAAACAGCCCAAAAAATTTGCCGCCGCCCTTCGGACGCCGGCACACACGTCAGCCCGTATTGGCCTGGCCTGCTTGGTATCTAATGCCTGGCCTGAATTATGATCCCAGTCCGCCCCTGCTTGCATGTACAGTTTAACAATCGCTTGTTTGCTGACATGTACAGTAATTCTAACAATTGTCTGTTTGCCACATGTAATGTAATGTGAGATACACTAGTATCGTTCATAATTAATGATTTTGCAGTCTTTCGTTTGACAGTTATTGAAAGATTTGCGGGGGGGTGGGGCACCACAAAACAATTACGCTTAGGGCACCCAAATGGCCAGCAGCGGCCCTGGTACAACACAAACTGTCTATTTTGCTGCAACTCGACAATGCTGCTTTTTTTACTCAAGAGTTCCACTTTCTACTTCCTGGAAAAAAACTGGTCCATTGGAGTGAATGGAGATGTCGGAACTCTTCTATTATACAGCTCTGGACCGTACTAAAGGGGAAAGGTCCGATAGACCGGACTAAACAAGGCTGGTGTGAACCCGCCCTTAGTAGAACTGTCTGTCTGTCTGTCTGTCTGTCTGTCTGTCTCTGTCTCGGTCTCGGTCTCGGTCTCGGTCTCGGTCTCGGTCTCGGTCTCTCTCAGTGGTTTGGCTTTTGAAAACTAGAGCCAATACCTGAGTCCTGCTCCAGGCTATTCTTTGCCTTTTGAGCCGGTGCGAGAAGGGGGGGCTGCGGGGGGGAGGGGGGGGGGGGGGGGGGGGGGGGGGGGGGCGGTTGTCCAGTGGCTACTATGGTGGCTACTGCTGCATTCAGGTACTGCGGGGAATATTGGAATTACATATGGAACAGCCCATGACCCAACATAGCGGATGGGTGGGCTAGTAATAATGACCATGAATTATATAATACTTATCTAGCCATATAGTAAAATTTTATTATCATCTAATTTGGCATTCCCTAAAATAAACCTACAGCCACTAAAAAATAATGTATGCTACAGCACTTTTCATGAGTTTACGAGGAGCACCTGAAGGCAGCACAGTTCCCAAGGCGAAATCCGCAAAGAAGCGAGAGAGAGGCTCCTCCCACAGAAAGCAGCATGTGGGGAAGAGAGAGAGAGGATCTGAACGAGCAAAGAGCGAGCGATACGCTGCTATTAGTCCATGGGCCAGACCAGATATCGGTACCATATGGGTGGGCAAAACTTTACCTATACTAAATTGTTTATAGGGTCAATATAAGTAAATTAATATATGATAGCCTTTCCACAGGAGTAGCTTTTCATATTTATTGGACATTTTCTTATTTTCCCCTATTTAGTCCATGGGCCAAACACAAAAATTGCACATATCGGTACCACTCAAGTGGACAAATTCTAATCATGATTTTTGAACAGGTATATATCCATAGATGATATTTTAGTATGATAGCCTTTGCAGAATGGCAGCTTTGTCACAGTTATCGGGTCATGAAGTTAGCCAGCCCCTACAATAAATTCCATTCTAGGTGCTGATGCATAACCTATTTTAGGCTCAGGACCTTTAACCATGTTCTATGATAACATGTTTGACAACATTGTAAAGGGTAGCTTCTTTCATTTGAGCTCAGTTGTGTGTCTGTCTGACAAATAAAGAGCTCACATGGGCTCTTCAAAGTGTCAGTGACATTCATTTTTCCACAGTTTTTGCCTAAATTATAGTCTTTATTTCAGCACTGTGGCATCTAGGAACATCAGAGACACAAACAACAAACACTGGAATACTCATATAGGACTATATGGATTCAGAAAAGGTATAATGAACCCATACTATCCCATCGTGAGGGGTGAATTTTGCCCTTTGAATTTGGTAGAAGAATGCCTTCTTGAGGGAAATGGGCCAGAACCCAAAATGTAAGATATCGGTACCATCCGGGTGGAGAAATTCTACTTGTGATTTTTTAAAATTCCTATGACCATGGTAGCTTATTAGTGCTTAACCACCCCTCTTAAATTATGGACTTATGGGAATTATGGGAAATCATCTTTCTTTCATTATATCCTCTCCCTGGGGTGTCTGGACTACTGACTGTTAATATTACATGTCTAGATATAGGCATGCTATCCTATGATACTATACATACCATACCATACTATACTATACTAGATAGATATATATGCTATACTTAATTGTCTACTAAATTGGCACATTTCCCAGTCAAAAAGAGGGTAAATTGGCACGCTTTTCAGTCAGAAATTGTTTTATTTGTGTTACGGTATATGTACAGCTACATTCAAAATGTTTCCAGTCTTTCAACACAATATTAGGACAATCTACCCTTCCTGAGACCATGTCATCCACGAGGGCAACACCATCATCGTCATTCACACCTGAGTCTGTCAGCTGTGCAGCAAGCTCTTCTTCACTGTGTTGGTTGGCACATGCTTGTAGTTTGCACAGGTTTGTGCATTTCAGACCGTTATTGAGACATGTGCACTCTGGTGGTTTGCACGACCTCACACACTTGCAGGAGAGCAACTGCAAGACGGCACCTGGTGCTGGGGAACCGTGCATCCACTGGATTTCAAGCTGCCCCTCATCATCTGTGGTCCACCTATGGTCCTTAAAGTACAGTCCATTGTTGATATCATGGGAAACTCCTTTGTGAATCCACTCAGTCCAGATCAATATGAGTTTGTCAGCTTGTCAACTGCAACTGTTGCCCCGCCAGATGTAGCCAACCTGCATGATTCCAGCCACAACATCCAGCACTGGAGGAAACTGCTCTACAGCGCTGCCAGCAAAGTCAGTCTGATCAAATTCTTGTTTGAGGAATGGAAAGGACCCAAACACAGATAGAAACTACAAGTCAAGGCCTTATATGTTACCTGTGAAGTAGTCTGCTTCAAAATCAACAGGAACCAATGGGAGGAGGTAACACAGCTCAAATCCTCTCAGGAAGAAGCTGACACCTGCATGCTAATGCATGCTCTCCATGTAGCAGAGTCTGGCTTCAAGGCAGTGATCATCATGGCAGACACAGATGTCCTGCTACTGACTCTGGGTTGGAGCAAGGACATCCCATGCCCAATGTACCAAAAATGTGGAACACAGAACAAGACAGTGTTCCAGGACATCACCAAACTATGCAAATCACGCGGCGATAGTATTACTGGCCCCTTGATTGGCATGCACACGTTCACTGGCTGCAACACTGTCAGCGTATTTGCAGGACACGGAAAAGTGGGCACCCTGAACAGACAGGACATATCAAGAAGCCTTCCTTGAGCTCTGCCGTGCTTGGGATGTCTCTAATGAGCTCATCAAGAAGCTGCTGGAAATCATGTGCCACATGTATTACGTATATGTATCCTCTACACACATTATAGATGTCAACCTCCTCCGACACCAACTTTTCTGCACCAGACGTGGGGAGGTCGAGTCCAGCCAGCTTCCACCATTTGAGGATTGGCTATTAATGCATTCCATTCATGCAAAAGATCAGACTGCAATCTCTAGATGGTCTCTTCAAACCCAGCCATCTGTACCAAGCCCCAAGGACCATGGGTGGACCACAGACGATGAGGGGCAGCTTGAAATCCAGTGGATGTGCGGTTCCCCAGCACCAGACCGTTTTGCAGTTGCTCTCCTGCAAGTGTGTGAGGTCGTGCAAACCACCAGAGTGCACAGGTCTCAATAATGGTCTGAAGTGCACAAACCTGTGCAAACTACAAAAATGTGCCAACCAGCACAGTCAGATGTGAATGACAATGATGGTGTTGCCCTCGTGGGTGGCATGGTGTCTCAGGAAGGGTAGATTGTCCTAATATTGTCCTGAAAGACTGGAAACATTTTGAATGTGGCTGTTCATATAATGTAACACAAATAAAACTATTTTTGACTGAGAAACGTGTCAATTTACTCTGTTTTTGACTGAGAAATGTGCCACTTTAGTAGACAAGCATAGTATATCTAGTATAGTATAGTATGTACAATATCATAGGATAGTTTGCCTATATCTATGTAATATTAACAGTAGTCCAGACACACCCTAGGAAACGGATAATGAAAGAAAGATGATTTCCAGGGAGGGCACTTTCCTAGTTTTGAACGACAGCAGTCCATACAGGGCCGGTTCCAGAACAAGATGACTAGGGGTGCATCCTAGATAGGAAGGGGTGCAGATGCCCGGCCAAAGGCCGGGCCCACTCGGGTGGCCGGCCAAAGGCCGGCCGCCCGAAAAATTTGACATGTTATTTTACTAAAAATAATGCGTTTGACCATCATTTCAAGTAGAATGATACCACCCAAGCAAGAATATTTCAAGTGTTTCAAGTGCTTTACTGAAATATTTGGACCATATAATGATAATACAATTATCTCAACCTTAAAAGGTTACATATAGGTGCCAAAAAGCCATAAAATCACATCAAAGAACAAAGAAAAACAACAACTATAATTCAAGTTTAAACAGTAAGTGTGCAGCTGTAGCATTTATAAAAAAAAAAAAAAAAAAGTTTTTTTTTTTTTTTTTTTTTACTTTTCAACTGAGCATGCAGACAATTAAAATAAGGGTGCAATGCATGCTTTTGCACCCCCGTAGAACCGGGCCTGAGTCCATAATTTAAGAGGGGATAAGCACTAATAAGCTACCAGTCATCAAGGTCTATCATATAAAAACATAATCTAGGGATGTATATGAATTTAAAAAAATCACAAGTAAAATTTGCCCACCTGGCTGGTACCGATTTGTTAAATTTAGGGCTCTGGCTCATTTCCCTTGAGAAGTCATTCTTCTACCTTAAGGGCCACATTCACCCCTCACGATGGGATAGTATGGGCACATGATACCTTTTCTGAATCCTTATAGTCCTGTGAGTATTCCAGTGTTTGTTGTTTGTATCTCTGATGTTCCTAGATGCCACAGTGCTGAAATAAATCTATAGTTTAGACGAAAATTGTGGAAAAACGAATGTCACTGACAGTTTGAGGAGCTCCTGTGACCTCTGTATTTGTCAGAGAGACACAAAACTGAGCTTGAAATGAAAGCTAGGAAGCTACCCTTTAAAATTCTATCAAAGATATTCTCATCAAACATGAGTAAAGGTCCTAAAAAGAGCCTAGAATAGGATATGCATCAGCACGTAGAATCCAAATTATTGTAGGGGCTGGCTAACTTCATGAGCTGATAACCGTGAGAAAGCTACCATTCTGGAAAGGCTATCATACTAAAATATCATCTATGGATATATACATGTTCAAAAATCATGATTAGAATTTGCCCACTTGAGTGGTACCGATATGTGAAATTTTGGTGTTTGGCCCATGGACTATATAGTGGATAGATCTACTTCACCTCGACTCTCTCTCTCTCTCTCTCACTCACACACTCACACACACACACACACACACACACACACACACACGCGCGCGCACACGCACACGCTCTCACGGTTCTTCATTGATGAAGAGAAGCTGCCTCTGCGCTCCAGACGGCAGCCAGCAGGACTCTGCTCTCTGATGCGATGGAGATGAAACAGCTCTAGAGTAAGTCAACTATAATACATAATGCTATATGATTTTTTTTAATAAGAAACACAGACATTATTTATTCAACGTTTTTGCTTCACCACTCACTCTAATAGGCTCTGATTGACTTGTACTGTGATAGGTGTATAGAGGCTACACCTTAACATGCTGATAGTATTTTCTTTATTAGGTTATAATAGAATTAGGCTATAATAGCGAACAGAGGGATATTATAATGTATTCCTAGGGATGTATGGTGTGCCTGTGATTCGCGAGTGTATCGCAGCTCTTATCGGGAATCACTATTCCTAAATATTCCTATTCATTTCTGTGACTTCCTTTCTTTTTTTTTTTTATACTTTATTGCAAGATTTCAGTTTGTTTTTTACATAGATCTACATTAACTGTTTATACTTCTACGTAACATACTTACAATATTTTATATATTTTTTATGTGAGAAAAGAAAAAGGACAATAATATACAACAGCCATGGTAATTGTATTGAAAAAAACAAACAAAACAGCAACAAAAACTTTAAATAAAAAAAATAAAAAAAAGGAGAAAAAAAAGAAAAACTTGCATGCCTACTCATATACACACAGTCATACACACACATGCTTCCACACACAAAGAAAAGAGAGAGAAAACAAAAAAACAAAAAAAACAAAAAAAACAAAAAAAACAAAAAAAACAAAAAAAAACAAAAAAAACAGACATAGACACAACACACACACATACACACACACACACACACACACACACACACACACTCACACACACACGCCCCTTAACTCTTCAGTGACTCCTCGGCACAGAAAAACTTCATTTTCAGGTGTGTTCTGTATAGTTAATCCATTTATTCCATCGTTTCAAATACTCTACCTCTAAGTTTTGGATTCTGTAAGTTATTTTTTCCATTTCTAGAATGTTGTTTATATTTGACTTGCATTTATTAAAGACGGGTGGAGTAGGTTTTAACCAATTCCTTGTTATCTGCTTCATGGCTACGATTCTAAGTATTCTATAAAGATATCTATCTATTTCTAATGTGAGTTCAGGTGGTGGTATTCCTAAAATGATATGTTTTGGTTCAAATGCCTTTTTAGTTTGGAAGATGTTTGTAAGACAGGTTATAATTAATTGCCAGAAAGTTTTCAGTGATGGACAAAAAAAGAAGACATGTGAATGGTTTGCACTCTTTTCACCACAATTTCTCCAGCAATCTGGTTTAATAGATGCTGTAAATTTGGACTGTATTATTGGTGTGATAAAGAACCTTGTATATATTTTCCACGAAAACTCCCTCCAAAACTTAGAGTTCGTTGTTTTATGTATTGTTTTGTATATGTTTTGCCATTCTTCTTCTTTTAAACATAAGCCTAGTTCTGCATTCCATTTAGTCCTTATTGTGTCTTCTTGTATTTCATTATTTTCTTCTAGCATTTGATATATTTTGGAGAGGATATTGTTAGTGTCTACATTATAGTTCTTTATCATAAACCTTGTTAAAGGATGCTGTTCTTGATTGCCTTCTCTATTTTGGAAATTACTGATATAGCTCCTAAGTTGTAGATATTTATAAAAGTTTGACTGGGCTAAAATAAATTTATTTGATATTGCTTCAAAGGAAATTATATCATTTTTAATTAACATTTGCGAGAATATTTGTAAACCTTTTGATGACCAGAGTTTTAATATATTGTCCATTTTATTCGGTTTAAATTGAGGATCCCAAGCCATTTCTCTGAGATAAAGTAGTTCATTATTTATTTTATATTTTTTGCAGATTTGTTTCCAGTTATTTAATGTATTATTCGTGCATATATTTTGTCCTTTTAATTGTGCCATGTCTTTTTTATCTATAAAAGGTAAGGGCCCCTATCGTTGCATCGGCGCAGTTTCTAGGCCGAGCGGCAGGCGCAGATCAAAGCAGTGGGCATGGAAAGGCGCACTTGATATCGTCGTGCTGGCGCTAGATGCAGCCCAAAGCATTACAACCACGCCTTTTAGGCGTAAAATTATGCACCGTCATGCTCATTGGATAAGTGCAATAAACGAATCGCACGCTTGCCTTTTTAGCTCCAATTCCAGTGATCCCGCAAAACCAGACGAAAGCCAAACGCTCTGCCCCCCCCCCCCCCCTCCCTTCATCCAGCCTGTCTGTCTGCATTATAGGCTATTATTCCATATTATTATGCTTCTCAAACCAATCTAACTGCAGTTTCAATACTGCAAGCATGTAAATACGCTACACTATAGCAAGATCAAAGTGAAAATAATGTTCTATGCATCAGCTAGAAAAATATAGCCTATTAGATTGGTGAAAGTTTGTCCAGAAAGATATCATTTTCTCTCGCCTGCTGCAGGAAGGATGATGCACATAAATATACCCTACATTATGTCAAGTCATTGCATAAATGTGTTTTTATTGTAAAACTAAATGTGAAATAGGGCCAAGTTATTGGAGGGACATCACAGTATAGCAGATGCCATTAGAAGCGCGTTCCGCTGTTACTTCTCTAAATCACGTTAACTCGACAAGGGGTATATATAGGCCCAGGAGGACATATATGTTTCACATAGGGTGGTGTTTTCATTTCATGTTTTATTTGGTCCAATATTGAAATGTTGACAATGGCAGGCTGTGTTACCATTACACATTAATTTAGAACTACCTTTTATATCTATTTTGGCTCATTTGGTGGCTATTTAGTAGCGAAATGAAGAAACACAATGCATGCTGGGAACTCAGAGAGAGAGAGAGAGAAGGGTGACAGAGAAGAAGCAGTGAAGGCGCAGAATAGGCCTGCTTTTCAAAAGCGCAAAGCGCTAAATGTAGGCCAGGTCCCAAGATATCACTAGGCTGGTATTTAGCGCCGACACGCCCACTTTGGGACTGCGCCACGCCCATTCAGCCTAAAGCGCATTTGGCAGCCTAAAGCCTATTGCTATCTTGCCGAAACAGGCGCAAGGCACGTTTTTTTGCGGTTAAGGCCCGTAATAGCGCCGATGGCCTGTGGGAGAATAGAGCCCAAGGTCTTTATTGAAAATGGTGCCAGCTCTTTTTCTATTATAAACCACTTAGCTCTTGTGTTGTCGTTAGTCCACTTCATTATAGTACTGATTTGTGTCGCCTGAAAATATTTCTGTAGATCTGGCAGTGCTAATCCGCCATATTGTTTGGATTTGATCAGTGTTTTAAATTTAACTCTTTTCCTTTTGTTATTCCAGATGAAATTAGTTATCATTCCATTCCATCTTTTAAAACTTTTTGGGGGTATTGAAACCGGTAGGGCTTGAAAGAGGAAGAGGAAACGTGGAAGAACCATCATTTTTACAGTATCTACTCTACTAAAAATTGAGTCGGGTATTGTTTTCCATCTATTGAGGTCTTGTTTAATTTTTTCCTCTAGGTTTTGATAATTGAGTTCATAAATTTGGCTTAAATCACGATGGATTCTTATTCCTAAATATTTTATTATACTTTGGTTCCATTTAAACCTGATATTTCCTTTACACTCCTCTGTCAATTGTTTGCCTATACATATGGACTCACATTTACTTTCATTAATTTTATATCCTGAATAGTCACTGTATTCTTTTATAGTTTTTATAAGTTCTGGAAGTGAGGATTCAGGAGAGGTAAGATATAGGATAACATCATCAGCATATAGGGCTAATTTATGATTTTCCTGACCTATAGTTAGTCCCTTTATTTTATCTTGCTGTCTGATTGCTTCAGCAAGCGGTTCCATACAAAGAGCGAAGATAAGTGCAGACAGCGGATCCCCTTGTCTGGTCCCCTTATATATATTGAAGCGTCTTGATAAGGTGCCATTAACCCTCACTTGTGCAACTGGATTTTTATACATTGTTTTTAACCATGAAATAAAAGTGGAATGAAAACCAAATGCTTTTACTGTTGTAAAGATGTAGGGCCACAAGACCCTATCAAAGGCTTTTTCCGCATCAAGCGTCAACAGAAGTAAATCTTTCTTATTTTTTTGTGAGTAGTCAATTATACTTAAAGTGCGTCTTATATTATCTGATAATAATCTATTAAAAATAAAACCAGACTGATCACGATCTATTATTTCTGGCAAGATATATTTAAGCCTATTTGCTATAATAGCTGTTAATATTTTTTGGTCTGTATTCAATAATGATATTGGTCTATATGAAGATGTATCTGTTTTATCCTTTCCTTCTTTATGTATAACTGTAATTACAGATGAATTCCATGTTGATGCCCAAGTACCCGATTCTAGGGCAAAGTTGTATGCATTTTGTAATAGAGGTGTCAGTAGTTCTTCAAAATCTTTATAGAATTCATTAGTATACCCGTCATCTCCTGGGGCTTTTTCTTTTATTAACTTCTTAATTTGTTGTGATATTTCATCTGTTGTTATTTTCTTTATAAGTTTAAAGTTTTGTAGTGGCGAGACTTGATTTAATTTAAGTTTCTCAAGGTATTTTTCTGTTCTGGTATATCTATATTATTAACATCGTCTTTATACAGGTCCTCATAGTATTTAGCAAAGGCTTCTGCTATTTCGTCTTTATCTGTTAAAGTTTTAGCTGTATCATCTTTTAACTTAGTAATATAAGCTTTGCTTTTTTGTTTCTTAAGTCTGTAGGCAAAAATTTTCATTGATTTTATTCCCCCATCATAGTTTTTTTGCTTTGTAAATATTAATGATTTCTCCACTTCTTCTGTCAATAATTTATCTAGTTCAGCACGTTTCTTCTTCAGCTCTTTATTTAGTTTAGAATCCTGTGATTTTTTATGTTTATTTTCCAGTGTTTTTATTTGTAGTTCAAGTTCTATTTTAATTTGTTCCCGTTGTCTTTTCTTTATTGATGAATACTTGATTATTTCTCCCCTTAGGACTGCCTTCGCCCCTTCCCATAGGATTATACTATTGATTTCTTCTGTATCGTTTAATTCAAGATATTCACTAAGATTTTTTTTGACTGTCTCTTTTAGGCCTTCACCTTGTAGAAGGGAATTATTCATCCTCCATAAGTATTTCCCTTTTTTTAAGTTTAAATTCACTCTTAGAATAACCATAGCATGGTCTGATAATGTCATTGTTCCGATAGTGCATTTTTTTATAGTGGTTATATCCTTATTAAACATGAGGAAATAGTCCAGTCTATTATATGTAGAGTGTCTATTAGAAAAATATGTATAATCATTTGTTTTTGGATGAAGTGTTCTCCATACATCTATGATTCCCAGATCTTTACATGCCCTCCTTAGAATATTCGCTTTTTTCTCAGATGTATGTTTTACCTTGGCTGTTGAGTCTAAATTGGGATTTAAAACTAGATTCAAATCACCCCTGACAATAATTGTTCCTTTTCCTTGGGTTACTATTAAATCTATGATTTGATTCATAAACTCAGCGCTCTCATCTGGGGGGTAGTAAATGTTTATAAGAGTTATTTCAATGTTTTCTATTTTGCCCATCACCAAAACAAACCTTCCTTCCTTGTCTACTATACTATTTATCTTCTGAAATGGTAAATGATTTTTTATAATAGTGGCCACTCCTCTTCTTGATGAGCTGTATGAGGAGGAAAAAACTTGAGCATTTGCAATTTTACCTAGCTTCTTATGTTCTTGTTGTGTCAAATGTGTTTCTTGAAGGAACAAGATGTCCCCCTTTTCTCTTTTCATCTGTTGTAGGATCTTTTTTCTCTTAATACAATTATTGAGACCATTTACATTTTGAGAAATAATATTCAGATCACCCATTTATTTCAGAAGAAATGTACCTAAGAGTTAAATATTTTGTTTTACTAAAATGTATGTAGGATTTCAAGTTTTCTGTGTTATTTTGTCCCGAGGAGTCAGAAGAGCGCGTGTAACGAACAAAAAACAAACAAAAAAAAGACATGTGCATTATAATGATAAACATACAACAAACGATTATTTTGGCTTCCTGATATGCTACCTTAGAAACTAGGTAGCTGAATGTTTTAGTCCATGCGTATCTCATTGCATGGATAGTGTGTGTTCACTCATGAACACCTAATCTAAAAAGAAAAGAAAATGTATGGAAAATAAATCTTTAGAAGGCAGTCTCCTTTCTTCCCATTATTCTGAAAGTAAAATGTCCGTTTATCAATTTAAACTTTATTTATGCATAAGTTGAAATTTAATAGCTTTTACGGGGTTCTGTATTCTTCATCTCCATTCATTGGAAATACTTTTGCATATAAAAACCAAACAGCAGATAATTCATCTAAAAAAAAAAAAAAAAACAGTCTTCAAGAAAAAAATGAATATTCTCTCATCCCCTTCATGCCAATAATAATAATGGTAATAATTATAAAGTAAATGTAATTGTTAATTTCTAGTCTCCTTATTTAAACCATATACAGTAGCTATTTTATCTAATCTTCATCTAAAGGCCGAATAGAAATAAAATAAACATAAAATATGTCAAAGTTTTGTACTCAGGCATTTTAACATTTGCTACTAGGTGCTTCATTTAAAGGGGGAAAAAACAATGAAACTGAAACAGAGAAAAAAAATGCAACAAAACAAAAACAGGTAAAGAAAAAAATATATGCATATTAAATATAGCCTACATACACATACACGCATACGTCCACACTCGCACACACACGCACGCGCACACACACACGCACGCACACACACACACACACACACACACACACACACACACACACACACACACACACAGTGTGACATCCACGGTGTCCAATGGCAGTAAGAGATCTAGTATTTCGGAAATGAAAGCAAAACAGACAGTGGATGTTTGTTGTCCGTTCACTGTCCTTAACCCCTGACACACACGCACGCACGCACACACACACACACACACACACACACACACACACACACACACACACACACACACACACACACACACACACACACACACACACACACACACACAATAAACTAAACATAAAATATATCGAAGTTTTGTACTCAGGCATTTCAACATTTACTACTAGGTGCTTCATTTAAAGGGGGGAAAAAAACAATGAAACTGAAACAGAGCAAAAACATTGCAACAAAACAAAAACAGGTAAAGAAAAAAATATATGCCTATTAAATATAGCCTACATACATATACACGCATACACACACACCTGTCCACACGCGCACACACACGCACGCGCACACACGCGCACCCACAGACACACACACACACACACACACACGCGCGCACACACACACGCACACACACACAATATCAAAGTGAGGAGAGAGAGAGAGAGAGGAGAGAGAGAGAGAGAGGAATTTCTTTCTTTTTTTTTTTTTTTTTACAGAAAACATCACGTTCCTACAATAACTATGTTTCTGTCCATTCGTTTTTTTTTTTTTTTTTTTTTTTAGAATGGTAGGTTATAGTCTATAGTTCATATTTCTGTCCATTTTAGATAGATCTGTCACTCACGTATCTGTAGACCCTCATGATGCTGCTTCACACAATGTCAGTTGATACTGGGTGCGCTTATTTCCTCCGTCCATGTTGTGGGCCTGCAGTATTCCATCTGTCAATATTTTGTAGAGATGTTTGGTGACTCGCTCCTTCTTCACATAGTGACCCCTATTCTCCCACAGGCCTTCGGCGCTAAAACGGGCCTTAAACGCAAAAAAACGTGCCTTGCGCCTGTTTTGGGACGATATCAATATGGCTTTAGGCTGCCAAATGGGCTTTAGGCCGAATGGGCGTGGCGCAGTCCCAGAATGGGCCAAAGTGGGCGTGTCGGCGCTAAATACCGGCGTACTCCTATCTTCCGACCTGCCGTTAATTTAGCGCCTTGCGCCTTTGAAAAGCAGGCATATTCAATGGGCCAGTCCGTCCCCTCTCTCCTCTGTCACCCTTCTCTGTGTCACTCTCTCCCTCTCTCCTACTGACAGGAGCAGGCATTGGTGTGCGTTTACCAGTTTATTGTGAAATAAATCCTTCCGCGTTGAGTTACTGTCACAAGCCTGTGTGACAACGCTTCCAGCCTGGGTAAAACAACTCCGTCCGTACCGCTTTGAGGCTGCAGGCAGTCTGACAGGCACAATACGACTGTCTCTCTCTGACTGCCTGTGAATGCCCCAGCATGCAATTGGGTACTAAATTTCGCTACTAAATAACAACCAAATGAGGCGAAATAGATATAAAAGGTCGATCTAAAATAATGTGTAATGGTAACACAGCCTGCAATTGTAGAACATTTCAATATTGGACCAAATAAATCATCGAAATTAAAACACCACCCTAAGTGAAACATATATGTCCTCCTGGGCCTATATATACCCCTTGTCGAGTTAACGTGATTTAGAGAAGTAACAGCGGAACGCGCTTCGGAACGCGCTTCTAATGGCATCTGCTATACTGTGATGTCCCTCCAATAACTTGGCCCTATTTCACATTTAGTTTTACAATAAAAACACATTTATGCAATGACTTGACATAATGTAGGCTATATTTATGTGCATCATCCTTCCTGCAGCAGGCGAGAGAAAATGATATCTTTCTGGACAAACTTTCACCAATCTAATAGGCTATATTTTTCTAGCTGATGCATAGAACATTATTTTCACTTTGATATTGCTATAGTGTAGCGTATTTACATGCTTGCAGTATTTAAACTGCAGTTATATTGGTTTGAGAAGCATCATAATATGGAATAATAGCCGATATATGGAGACAGACGGGATGAAGGGAGGTGGGGGGGGGGGGGATCAGAGGCTTGGGTTTCATCTGGTTTTGCGGGACCAGTGGAATTGGAGCTAAAAAGGCAAGCGTGCCATTCGTTTATTGCACTTATCCAATGAGCATGACAGTGCATAATTTTACGCCTAAAAGGCGTGGTTGTAATGCTTTGGGCTGCATCTAGCGCCAGCACGACGATATCAAGTGCGCCTGTCCACGCCCACTGCTTTGATCTGCGCCTGCCGCTCGGCCTAGAAACTGCGCCGATGCAACGATAGGGCCCACAGTATGCCCAGTTCTTTTAGAGCCTTGGCTGCTGCCTCCGGGTTTTCATACGTTTTTGAAGATCCGTCGCTGAAGATTTTCAGCTTGGCTGGGGCGACCACGTATGATTTGATATTTTTCTTCCTCAGCTCATCTCTCATCGGTTTGTATTTGGCTCGTTGTTGTTTCACCTTCGTTGTGAAATCGTGATCGAAGAAGATCCGCGTTCCGCCCAGAGTCACTTTCTTTGCCCATGCCGACTGCAGTATTCTTCTCTTCATATCATAGTTCAGAAAGTTGACTATGATCGGCCTGGTTTGTTCTGCATTTTCTCTGTAGATACGGTGTGCCCGGACGATGTTGAAATCTCCCGTCAGTCCCAATGAATCAGTGAAGATTTGACTGAGAAAACTTATCATATCATTGCTTTCTGTTTTCTCTGCGATGTTGTATATGCGGACATTATTTTGTCTGGACTTACTTTCAAGGTAGTCTATCTGTGTTTCCATTTCCTTCATCTTGCTCGTCAGATATTCATTTGTTTTCTCTCGAACTATTTGTTGGTCTTGCATTTCTCCAACTCTGTGTTCTATCTCGTTCACTCTGTTCTCCGTTCTCTCCAGCTTCTCTCGTAGTTCTGTAGTTTGTTCTATTATTTTCTTGATATCCCGTTCAGTCTCCGTCCGATAATCTTTAAATTCCGAACGAAAGTCTTTGATCTCGGTGGTGATAGCGTCTTTAAACTCCAAAATCAGCTGTTTTAATTCCATTGCCTCAGCCATTTCAGCCGATGCCGCATGTATCAATTGTTTGTTTGCGCGTTTCTTTGGTTCTGGCTTAACGTACTCTTTCGTTATTTCACCTGATCTGAGATTCATTCCTTGCTAATGGTATTAGTCCAGTTTTACTTCGGACCTTTACATTTCTGATGATCAAAAAAAGGAAAACTTGGGAGAAAAGGGAGACGCCGTTTTTCAATCTGCCGCCATGTCTCAGCGGCCGGTCAGACTTCCTTTCTGACTAAGCCAGAGAGCATCATAATGTGCTCAGCTGACACTTGGTTTCCTACCCCTTGCTATTGAAGTAAGTTCACGGCTATGCAGAAGAGAATATGCAATGTCTGTCATCTCTAAAAGATGTCAACAATGAATTTAATTTCATGTTTTGTCGTATACTACGATTTCAGGATCCCCTTGTTTTGATGAGAATAATGCAAAAGCAAAAAGCGGAACTATTCTGGGCAGATGGTGGCTTTAGAAGTTGGAGTGGTTATTTAAGGCTAAAGTATTTAAGACTGCCACTTTTATTTCTAAGGCCTGCAATAGAAGGTGATGTCAGCTTTGTAAGTAAGATGCTCTCCTGATCAAACGTGTGTGAGGTCACAGGTCTAATTATGAGGTTTGGTGCGTCTTGTATTATTAATACATTGTTTCTATTTTGGTTGCCTCTATTGATCATTGTTACATGTATTATAAGTCCAGGCTGGGCTTCATTGTTAGCATGACAAAGGAATCAATCAATCAATCAATCAATCAATCAATCATCGGTACTAGTATAGCTTCTACAATTTCTTATAGGATTCGTTATTTTTCCTGTAAGGGTATGTTTGCTTCTGATGTGATCAAGCAGACTGCTGGCTTTCACGAGGAGCTGGAGATGTGTGCAGTGGTCTTACTCTTCAGAGGAGCTGGAGATGTGTGCAGTGGTCTTACTCTTCAGTGGAGCTGGAGATGTATGCAGTGGTCTTACTCTTCAGTGGAGCTGGAGATGTGTGCAGTGGTCTTACTCTTCAGTGGAACTGGAGATGTGTGCAGTGGTCTTACTCTTCAGTAGAGCAGGAGATGTGTGCAGTGGTCTTGTTCTTCAGTAGAGCTGGAGATGTGTGCAGTGGTCTTACTCTTCAGTAGAGCTGGAGATGTGTGCAGTGGTCTTACTCTTCAGTGGAGCTGGAGATGTGTGCAGTGGTCTTGTTCTTCAATGGAGGTGGAGATGTGCAGTGATCTTACTCTTCAGTGGAGCTGGAGATGTGTGCAGTGGTCTTAAGGCCCAATTATACTCGACATTAAAGACGGAGACGGAGATGGACAGAGCCTTCTGTCTGTACTCTGCGTTAATTTTGTGCGTTTTCTGTCCGTCCTCTGAAAGCTTACCCATGAAACGGAGCAAAACCACACACACACTCATACATTTGACTCTCTACTGCCCACTGGTGAATGTATTGCTTAACATGATACCAACGTGAAAGACGCATGGAAATATGTGGGCAGTGACGATAATAAAGTTTGAAAAGGACGCATCTATTTACATATGAAAATTGAGTATAAATGAGCCATTACTCTTCAGTGGAGCTGGAGATGTGTGCAGTGGTCTTAGTCTTCAGAGGAGCTGGAGATGTGTGCAGTGGTCTTAGTCTTCAGTGGAGCTGGAGATGTGTGCAGTGGTCTTACTCTTCAGTGGAGCTGAAGATGTGTGCAGTGGTCTTAGTCTTCAGAGGAGCTGGAGATGTGTGCAGTGGTCTTGTTCTTCAGTAGAGCTGGATATGTGTGCAGTGGTCTTGTTCTTCAGTAGAGCTGGAGATGTGTGCAGTGGTCTTAGTCTTCAGAGGAGCTGGAGATGTGTGCAGTGGTCTTGTTCTTCAGTAGAGCTGGAGATGTGTGCAGTGGTCTTGTTCTTCAGTAGAGCTGGAGATGTGTGTAGTGGTCTTACTCTTCAGTAGAGCAGGAGATGTGTGCAGTGGTCTTGTTCTTCAGTAGAGCTGGAGATGTGTGCAGTGGTCTTACTCTTCAGTAGAGCTGGAGATGTGTGTAGTGGTCTTATTCTTCAGTAGAGCTGGAGATGTGTGCAGTGGTCTTACTCTTCAGTATAGCTGGAGATGTATGCAGTGATCTTACTCTTCAGTGGAGCTGGAGATGTGTGCAGTGGTCTTACTCTTCAGTAGAGCTGGAGATGTGTGCAGTGACCTTACTCTTCAGTGGAGCAGGAGATGTGTGCAGTGGTCTTACTCTTCAGTGGAGCTGGAGATGTGTGCAGTGACCTTACTCTTCAGTGGAGCTGGAGATGTGTGCAGTGGTCTTACTCTTTAGTATAGCTGGAGATGTATGCAGTGATCTTACTCTTCAGTGGACCAGGATATGTGTGCAGTGGTCTTACTCTTCAGTGGAGCTGGAGATGTATGCAGTGGTCTTACTCTTCAGTGGAGCTGGAGATGTGTGCAGTGCTCTTACTCTTCAGTAGAGCTGGAGATGTGTGCAGTGGTCTTACTCTTCAGTAGAGCTGGAGATGTGTGCAGTGGTCTTGTTCTTCAGTGGAGCTGGAGATGTGTGCAGTGGTCTTACTCTTCAGTGGAGCTGGAGATGTGTGCAGTGGTCTTACTCTTCAGTGGAGCTGGAGATGTGTGCAGTGATCTTACTCTTCAGTGGAGCTGGAGATATGTGCAGTGGTCTTACTCTTCAGTGGAGCAGGAGATGTGTGCAGTGGTCTTGTTCTTCAGTGGAGCTGGAGATGTGTGCAGTGGTCTTGTTCTTCAGTGGAGCTGGAGATGTGTGCAGTGGTCTTGTTCTTTAGTGGAGCAGGAGATGTGTGCAGTGGTCTTGTTCTTCAGTGGAGCAGGAGATGTGTGCAGTGGTCTTGTTCTTCAGTGGAGCAGGAGATGTGTGTAGTGGTCTTACTCTTCAGTGGAGCAGGAGATGTGTGCAGTGGTCTTGTTCTTCAGTGGAGCTGGAGATGTGTGCAGTGGTCTTGTTCTTCAGGGGAGCAGGAGATGGGTGCAGTGATCTTACTCTTCAGTGGAGCTGGAGATATGTGCAGTGACCTTACTCTTCAGTGGAGCTGGAGATGTGTGCAGTGACCTTACTCTTCAGTGGAGCTGGAGATGTGTGCAGTGGTCTTAATTATACTCAACGTTAAAGACGGAGACGGAGATGGATAGAGCCTTCTGTCTGTACTCTGCGTTAATTTTGTGCGTTTTCTGTCCGTCCTCTGAAAGCTTACCCATGAAACGGAGCAAAACCACACACACACACACTCATACATTTGACTCTCTACTGCCCACTGGTGAATGTATTGCTTAACATGATACCAACGTGAAAGACGCATGGAAATATGTGGGCAGTGACGATAATAAAGTTTGAAAAGGACGCATCTATTTACATATGAAAATTGAGTATAAATGAGCCATTACTCTTCAGTGGAGCTGGAGATGTGTGCAGTGGTCTTAGGCCTTGGCCACACTGATCCGTCAGAAAATGGACAGAACAGATAGACGGATAGATTTATGTCCGTTGCATGTACAAGTAACCTACTTGTACAGCAGGTGGCGGTAAGCACCTTGAAGGTGTCAGCGACCCGCCTATAAACCGAGAGAAGAAGAAAGCTGGCGTCAGCTAGCTGTTAGCTCTGTGCGCTACGTTACTTACCGAATGACCAGATTAGATGGTGAAATCAGATGGTGACACTGACTATCACGTTGTACAACAGCGGGATGGTGTACACAGCATTAATTATATAGCCTCCTTCACTGCCTCGGCCGCCATCTTCTTTGAAAAGTTGAAACAAATCTCGGAACGCCTCCTCTCGAGACCTCGACTCTGATTGGCTAAACGGACAGTGACTATCCGACCATCCGACCATCCGATACGTCCATCCAGAAAAAGTTCATCCCTCTGCAACTTTCTGTCCATCAAAACGTATGTAAATTTTCTGGATACGTACGCTTCTGAGTGCTCCACGGACAGTCGGACAGCTGTCATTGAAAATGAATGGAAGTGAACAGAGAAATGAACGCACACGGACAGACACCACGGATCAGTGTGGCCAAGGCCTTAGTCTTCAGTGGAGCTGGAGATGTGTGCAGTGGTCTTACTCTTCAGTGGAGCTGGAGATGTGTGCAGTGACCTTACTCTTCAGTGGAGCTGGAGATGTGTGCAGTGGTCTTACTCTTCAGTGGAGCTGGAGATATGTGCAGTGGTCTTACTCTTCAGTGGAGCTGGAGATGTGTGCAGTGGTCTTACTCTTCAGTGGAGCAGGAGATGTGTGCAGTGATCTTACTCTTCAGTGGAGCTGGAGATATGTGCAGTGGTCTTACTCTTCAGTGGAGCTGGAGATATGTGCAGTGGTCTTACTCTTCAGTGGAGCAGGAGATGTGTGCAGTGATCTTACTCTTCAGTGGCGCTGGAGATGTGTGCAGTGATCTTGTTCTTCAGTGGAGCTGGAGATATGTGCAGTGGTCTTACTCTTCAGTGGAGCAGGAGATGTGTGCAGTGATCTTACTCTTCAGTGGCGCTGGAGATGTGTGCAGTGGTCTTACTCTTCAGTGGAGCTGGAGATGTGTGCAGTGGTCTTGTTCTTCAGTGGAGCTGGAGATGTGTGCAGTGATCTTACTCTTCAGTGGAGCTGGAGATATGTGCAGTGGTCTTACTCTTCAGTGGAGCAGGAGATGTGTGCAGTGATCTTACTCTTCAGTGGCGCTGGAGATGTGTGCAGTGATCTTACTCTTCAGTGGAGCTGGAGATGTGTGCAGTGGTCTTACTCTTCAGTGGACCTGGAGATGTGTGCAGTGGTCTTACTCTTCAGTAGAGCTGGAGATGTGTGCAGTGGTCTTACTCTTCAATAGAGCTGGAGATGTGTGCAGTGGTCTTACTCTTCAGTAGAGCTGGAGATGTGTGCAGTGGTCTTACTCTTCAGTGGAGCTGGAGATATGTGCAGTGGTCTTACTCTTCAATAGAGCTGGAGATGTGTGCAGTGGTCTTACTCTTCAGTGGAGCTGGAGATATGTGCAGTGGTCTTACTCTTCAATAGAGCTGGAGATGTGTGCAGTGGTCTTACTCTTCAGTGGAGCTGGAGATGTGTGCAGTGATCTTACTCTTCAGTGGAGCAGGAGATGTGTGCAGTGGTCTTATTCTTCAGTGGAGCTGGAGATGTGTGCAGTGGTCTTACTCTTCAGTGGAGCTGGAGATGTGTGCAGTGGTCTTACTCTTCAGTGGAGCTGGAGATGTGTGCAGTGGTCTTACTCTTCAGTGGAGCTGGAGATGTGTGCAGAGGTCTTACTCTTCAGTAGAGCTGGAGATGTGTGCAGTAGTCTTCAGTATTTTGGTGTTTGTCATTTATGGCAAAGCCCAGGCTGCAGCAGGGCTGTGGCAGCACCTTCTATATTAGCCACTACAGAACTTAATGTCATTACCTGAGCAAGAACAGGCATGGCAGGGTGTGGAAACAGCTGTGTGTGTGTGTGTGTGTGTGTGTGTGTGTGTGTGTGTGTGTGTGTGTGTGTGTCTGTGTGTCTGTCTGTCTGTCTGTCTGTCTGTCTGTCTGTGTCTTTCTGTGTCGGTCGGTCTGTCTGTCTGTCTGTCTGTCTGTCTGTCTGTCTGTCTGTCTGTCTGTCTGTGTCTGTTTTTCTGTGTCTGTCTGTCTGTCTGTCTGTCTGTGTCTGTCTGTGTCTGTCTGTCTGTCTGTGTCTGTCTGTCTGTCTGTCTATCTGTCTGTCTATCTGTCTGTCTGCCTGCCTGCCTGCCTGTTGTTCTGCCTGCCTTTCAAGCTCACTTCACCGTTGGGAAATGTCTAGCAGCCTGCAGCTGTCCCTTACAGTCACATGGAGCAGTGGTTCTCAAAGTGGGGTCCGGGGACCCCCGGGGGTCCTTGAGGGGGTTCCACTGGGTCCCCAGCAAAAACGTGAATGCATTATTTTCGCTATAATTCCATTCATAAGTAACACAATGACTATTTTGATCATGGGTTTCATACACTTTCTGTAATAAAACACCTGTGAAAGCAAAAATCTTATCAGATGGGGGACCCTGGGACAAAACCTTATTAAATGGTGGTCCGTGGTCTAATTCCTGTCATTTTAGGGGCCCTTAATGTGAAAAGGTTTGAGAACAACTGACATGGAGGGCCAGAGCAGGGGTTGGTTTTGGTGCCCTAAACAGCTATAAGATTTTGTCCCAGAGAACCCCATCTGAGGAGATCCTCTTGTTTGGTTTGATTTATAGAAAATATACTGAAACTGGGGAGATAAGAAAGAAACTACACTGTTATAAATAGTTAATTTTTATTACTAAATTATTGTATTTATTTGAATGAGTCCGGAACACCTGGATGGTAGGACCTCCGGGTGAAAGTCAATTTTTGTATCTAGATTTTGGTCAAATGCATGAAATAAGGACTGGGGTTATAACAACAGTTTATGATACAGCAAACTTTATGTCCAGCAAGATTATCTTCAAAAACGGAGACCACTTTAATCATTTTCGAAGCGTAAAGGCTTTTTTTTAACACGATTTTCCGAAAACGGCTTCAGAAGTCACAAAAGTGGGGGGGTACGGTGGTGCAGTGGTAAGCGCTGTCGCCTCACAGCTCGAAGGTCCTGGGTTCGATTCCCACCTGGGACGCTGTGAACGCTGAAGGAATGCGTGCCCGTCCGCATGTCCTCGAGTGCCCACCGCCCGCGTGGGGTCGTCAAAAGGGCCTTTCTGTGTGGAGTTTGCATGTTCTCCCCGTGCCTCTCGGGGGTTTCCTTCATATAGGAAGCCCCCTTCACCAAAACATGCAATATCCTGGTTGCTAATGTGGTTCGTCCTCTGGTCGTTAAGGGCGCCTGTTCGGAGGGAGGGGAACTGATTGGAATAGCGTGAACCTCCCACGTGCTATGTCCTACCGGCGAAGCTTCCCCTGTCAGGTGAAAAGAAGCGGCTGGCTAACTGCCCATGTCTCGGAGGAAGCATGGAGCCAGTTTCGGCTCTCCCCAGATCGGCAGAGGGTGGAGTAGCAACCAGGATAAATAAATTAAATTAGCACTAATAGGGGTTAAAAATGGGATAAAAATAATCTGGAAAAAAATTATAGAAAAAAAAGAAGTCACAAAAGTGGTCCTCATTTGTGAAGATTATCCTGCTGAACACAAAGTTTGCTGTTTCATAATCCATAGACCTTAGTTCATGCGTTTAACCAAAATTCCCATACAAAGATCCCATTGACTTTTACAGGTTGGAACCAGGAAGTGCAGGGACCTCTGGGTAAGCCTACAAAACAGTATGTGATCCCTGCAGTACCTTCTAGTATAATACTGAAATTGAGCTATTCCTGAATTCCCTTGCCGACCCCCTGCTGGTGTCTCTCCAGAACCCTCTTGGAGTCCTCAGTCCCCCATTTAGAGAACCACTGGGTTCCAATGGGCAGGTGCAGGTGCACCTACCATGACTGGAAATGCCTTAGGTCTGATGGGAATACTGCATGGAGACGGCTGGCTGGCTTCCAGACTGCGATCCGATAATGCTGATGAACGGGCTGAAATGTCATTGTTTGAAATAGCTGCAGTTTTCTGTGTTCCGGGAAAGGAGACAATGGACCTCAGTCTCACTATAGACCTGCTACTGCATTCATAGTTGGCGGGATTGACTTGTTGACTCTTGGTCAGGACAGTAAACTGATAATCTTGAGGTTGTGGACTCTTGGTCAGGACAGTAAACTGATGATTTTGAGGTTGTGGACTCTCAGGACAAAAGAGGATATTTGAGGATATCTTGGGCTTTGTGGAGAAAAACGTGTGATCCAATTTGTGGCATTTTATTATTATTATTTTTTTTTATTTTTTTTCGTTTATTTGTCAGGGACAATGCAAGAATCATTGTAACAAGTTACAGGAACATGAAACATATGCGATACATATAGGATATCTCGCCAAGGCTAATTTGCAATCCCTGTCCCTGGGTAGGCTTTTCTAATAAAAGACATAATCTAAACAAAGTGCAAACATAAAAATTGTGACACGATCATACAAAATTTACAGTAGAATTATGCTACTACATCATACAAAATTTACAGTAGAATTACACAACTACATCGGTGATCAATGGTCGCAGGTTTGATTTTGCTTCAGCCAGTGTTTCACCTTTTCATTAAAGCTTTTCAGATTAGTTTGCATTTTTATTTCTGTTCGTAGGGAATTCCATATGTGTATCCCTTTTACTGAAAAGGATGACTGACCGAAGGTAGTTTTGCGTTGGGCCACTCTACAATTGCCATTCGCTGATCCCCTTGTGGCAATTCTGTTGCTGTTTATTTTTGTGACATATGGTGAAAGTACGGCTGGGACGTACGGCTGGGACGAGATTATTCACTTTATGTCCGGACGCGGTGGTGGGCCAAATTATTCCGGGTCGTGTTAACACTTCCGGCGGTCACGGCGCCAAATATGAAAGAACGTCATGAAGAAGAGAGTTGTTTTTGTAGCGGACAGTGCAGGGGGTAAAATAAATAACGTAGCCTACTACTTTGAGCTCGGTACACAGCAAGCAAGTGAGTATCCACTGTTAGCCAGGTCAGATAACGTTATCGTCGACAATGACGAGCACTTTCTTGTAAAACATACCTGGACTCCAACAAAGAAAGCTTCAGATCGTTTTCTCTTCTCCGAGCGCAGCTCGAGCCACTTACGTCTATAAGACCCCCAGACGTTAACGTAATTCCCTGCAATGCGAGACTTAACGAGCCAGTTACATGGCGTTGCATTCGTAGACATTGCCGTTTGCTTTTATTTGGTATGTTATCTAGGGGTGTACATCGATAATATGCTTAACTGGCAGACGCACGTATCAAATATCTGCTCTAGGATTCATCAGCGCCTTCATTTTCTGCGGCGTCTGAGAGTCTTTGGTGTAAGTAGAAATATTATGTTGATTTTCTATAGAGCGACCATTGAGTCGGTGCTGCGCTATGGAATAACTAGCTGGTTCGGAAACCTAACGGTTAAGACAAAAGCTCAAATATCCAACTTGGTCAAGACAGCAGGGAAGGTAATGGGGCAGACCCCACCCCCTGGTCTCCAGACATATATGTCCAGTCTGCTACTCGGCAGGCCAACAACATCCTAGATGACCTCTCGCATGTACTGCACTCCCAGTTTGAGCTCCTACAGTCAGGAAGGAGGTACAGGGTCCCTTTGTGCAAACACAATCGTTATAAAAACTTGTTTGTCCCTCAATCAATTAACCTTATTAATGAGCAGCTAAGAGAGGACAGACGGACCTGAGGACCATGTAGCCTACTACAGATACTTTTTGTACTTGCGACCTGTGTGTGTGTGTGTGTGTGTGTGTGTGTGTGAGAGAGAGAGCGTGCGCAACTGTGCATGTGTGGGTGAGTCCACATCCAGGGTGGGAATGTGGGTGGATGCTAAATGTGTGTGGGGATGATGTCACATGTCATGATAACTGTCATGATAAATTTTATGTTATAGTAGATGTGTTGATGCCCATGGTGATGGGCTGGTGTTTTTGTATGTATCACTGCTACTGTGAAGGAGAGGAAAGAGCAATTAGCCCACAGCTTTAAGTAGTGGTGTGCTGTAATAGCCTATGTGACTGAACCAGACAATACAACTCACAACTTGACATATATCAGACAGAAAATAAACAGACATCATTCCATCACTCTCACACACACACACACACACACACACACACACACACGGTTGGCGTATGAGTAGAGCTATTATAATAGGACACCGTTCCAGCCCACAGATACAACAAAAGAAAAAGAAACAAACTAATGGAACTTAATTAATAAGTTGTGGTGTTGCTGGGTTGGAGCACCAGTTGCTATACAGCATACAGTAGAGATTGGAGACAGAGCAGCAGACACCGGCCCGGTGGCCACTGAGGTATGTATGGCCCACGCCGATGCAGCTTCCCGCAGGGCAGGGGAGGGAACGTGGGAACCACAGCCATGGCTTACCCACTATACAGCAGAACAGAGAGCACAGCAACGTTATATTACCTATGGGCCAAATATAAGCCAATTAAGTACAGAATGAACCAGCTTACCCGACAAAGCGAGCTGCCTCATGCAAGGCTCGCCAAGGTTCACCAGGTTTCGGGGTTGAGGAAAACCAGGCACCCGCCCCGCTCTAGAGGTAAACCTTGGCGGCCGCTTCCTCTCACAGCAAGCAGCCCTGCCGCGCTGGACGGGGGCAACTGTAGAAGCCGCTGTAAAGCGGGGACCAAAGGCATACTGTAAACCCCAGTAGCAACGTGAAAGTACATGACGTAAAGGTACATAATAGCTGGTGCCTACAGGGATTCCGCTAGACATTTTCCCAGACGGCCAGTGCAGCCGGTAACGTTCCAAAATTCCGGCCATATCGAATATTTACCGGCCACTATTGTCATTAAGAGGCCGATGTCACAGCAAGAATATTTAATTGGTCGGCACGTCGTTCTCGGTAAGGACGTTTTCGTTATTGAAACAGACAACATGCATGCATGCTCCTACTGTAGCCTATCTATCTGCATTTGCAGACACTCATGAACCCATATCTTCTGGACATTGACTTGATGAAAAAACAATGTAGCGTTAGCTAAAAGTAATAAGTGCGACAGTGTCAGTGCAGCAGCGCACAACTTGAATCTCCAGTAATAGGCTACGCACCTTAATCTTTCCCACTCGACACCTGGCACCTGCCGCAGCTCTCCTGCACTCGTTCTTGGCTCCCATGTGGCTTTATTTGTGGTAAGCATTTTGATTCATCTCCTCATCATACGAGTCGGGCAACAAGCGCGAGCCATTGATTGATTGATTGATTGGCCCGAGTAGCTAAAAGGGCTTTTTACCTCCGCTAAATTGACAGCCTATACGTCGGGTCTCTTTCGCTTTTGACGGCGGCAGGCACGCTTCTGTTTCTTTGCTGCCGTCTTGCTGGCCTCGGCTGAAGTAGGCTACTTGTTGCATGATCTCGATTAAAAAAAGGACTGGCCTAGCAAGGGATGTCTGTTTTGACATTTCAGTTTCCTCCTGTGTGTTTCCTCACAGCGGGTCCAGCGCTGGGCGGCGGGACTGCTGCTTGTGCGGCTTTTAAACGGCGCTCTACAGTAACAAAAGCGTCTGCTATATTTTTCTTTTTCACAAACACTCAACATACGGGGGGGCGGAAAAAATCTGATGTAATAAGTCTCTATTTAAGTCGTAGCTTATTGGCAACATCATTTAGGCTATAGGTCACACAATATTAGGCTATTTTATATAAGGAATTTATTTATTTGGCATATTTTCAGCCGGCCACTTGAGCCGGTGACCTTTCAATTTGCCGGCCCACGGCAACAAATACCGGCTAAAAGCCGGCAATTGCCGGCTAACGGAATCCCTGTGCCTACCGTGTATTTTCGGGACAGAAAAATATAGGCTACTGGGCTGGCGTGTGATAGCCGCTCCAGTCTCTGCCACCGTGCTGAATGCCAGGTAGAGAACGAGTGTGTGTTGGCCACGCAGCCGACACACCTGCACAGTCAACACGGAAGACAACAGAACACTCATGGCACTCACAGCAGAACGCTCACAGCAGACGCAGCAAGAGCTGACATGAAGTAAAAAGATTTAGCGACAAAAACATGACAGACAGCAGTCAAGTGTAAGTAGGCTACTATTTTACATATTTACTGCTTGTGTGTATGACTAATACATTAATATACTATTGTTGCACGAAGCTAAGATGATCAAATGTATGACTGTTAGACATACCAATTCACCTCATTAAGTGATGATGCACTCGGATATTAAGTAATTTCGCCAGTTTGTTAAACAAGTTACTAGTCGGTCATCAACATTATCTGGCTTTTCTCACTGGAAAATAATCAATTTTTTGTTATGGTCGGATGAACACACTGAGCTCCTCATAAAGTGAAGGAATGAGAACGAGGAACCCTTCACTGGCAAAAGAAATGCTGCAATGAAAGGATTTGAGTGAGTGACATTATTATGTGCTGAAATGTGATAAAAGGAGCATTTTATGCATGTAAGCCAATTATTCATGGCACACACTACTGCCTGTTAGAGTTCAGTTAATCATTATCACTCAGCCTGACTCATACTGCTATAATACTACTGTACATAATACTGCTTTATACCTCATACTTTCTGCTACTTCTTTTTATATCACATACCTTATATACCGTACATATGCTTAACAGCTAATTCATATAATTCATACTCTGTTTTGTTCACTGTCTATGCTACATCCTACACTTCTCACTACTGTATCTTTTCAGTCTCCCAGCAAAATAATGTCACACAAGTATAATCGGAGTGACAATATACATCTTTAATCTTGTTGGGTTCCTCATAGGACGTTTGTAGTTAACAACAGCCTCCAGGAGAAGGTCCAGCCTGGCTGGGTGAAAAAAAAGTGGGAGAATTTAAAGCAGAAATACAAGGTCAGTTACAGGGTTCTGTTTTTACATTTGATTATTATTGACTATGCTTTAGTAACATGAATTGTCTTGTTCTTGCAGGATCTGAAGTCTCCCAAAACAGGGATAAACACAGAGGGAGGAGAGACAACAGCAGCGTCCTGGAAGTGGTATGAGAGGAGATGAGGAGGCTAGGAGGAGAGAGGAGAGGACAGAGGAGCATTTCTTGGCCCTGATGGAAGCGTTATCCAATAAATTTTGATGTATTTATGATCATTTATTTATTTATTTATTTAAGTAATGTGTTCCTTTTAAAGAAATTAATCAGCTAGTTTATGTTCATCAGCTTCCTTTCAAGTATCTTTCAATCAACACAGTTGATTTTTTTGTTTCCTTCAAGAAACGTTTTTACATAGCTGATGTTTTTATGTTTCCTTTTTGAAACAGTTTCATTTATGCATTTCACTGCATAAATATTGTTTACTCAACTCACCTATCTATTATGTGTTCCATTATGACTCAGTCAATATACTGTGTACTGAGTGTTGAATAATTGACAGGGGCACTGAAACGCTGTAACTGTTGACATGACTTCAAGGTTAGATGTGGGACAAAGTGAAGCATGGATCACATGGAACACAATACACAAGTCATGACTGATTATCGGAAGATAATTAATAATTGCATGTTAAAAATCATGCATAGTGGTTATTGGGGAAAATAAATATCCTTTCATAAACATCATACCATAAATCAAATTAATACCATCTTGCCATTCATTAATTGAATAACACCATACTATCAAAGAACAAAAACATATTAACATAGGTTTGGCTGTGGTAAGGTAATATAAGGATATATAAACTAATAATCATGCTCCTGCAGAGCTAGAATGCAGTGGAGAGGGGCAGACACTGGTGCAGCCAGGAGATCTCTGACACGCTCGCCAGGCTCTCGCCAGGCTCCTGTGCCCTGTGTTCTGGCTCTGGCCCTGGCCCATCGTCCCCTGCTTCATCCTCCTCAGGCTCCATGATGTCACCGTTGTCTACACAGAGGTTGTGCAGGATGGTGCAGCAGGTGATGACAGCTGGGGCAAAGGTGGGGCTCACCTCCAAGGTCTTGAAGAAAATGGACCTCCATCTCGTCTTCATCATGCCAAACGACCGTTCGATGATGTTCCTGGCCCTGGACAGCACGCTGTTGTACCTGGCCTGCACAGGATTCAGGTTAGGTGCACGGTAGGGTGTCAGCAAGCGGATGGGGGCAGCCAGACAGGGGTACCCGCCATCCCCTATGATGCACCGTCCATCTGGTGGGTACTGCTGCTGGAGGTACACAGGGCTGTTCTTCAGCACACGTGAATCGTGGACAGAGCCTGGAAACCCACAGCAGACATCCACGTATTTTCCACGATGATCGCAGATGGGCTGGAGCTGGATGGAGTAGAACAGCTTCCTATTGAGGTAACAGTTCTCATCTGCTGTACGGGGCTTGATTCTAATGTGGCACCCGTTAATGGCACCAACTACCACATTGAACTGAGCACAACGTGCCAACCGGGCGAAGCCATCACCCACATCATCTATTTCGTCCCCTTGAGGAAAGTGGACGATCCTTTTCAGGAGCCCAGGTGACTATGTGGACCATCCTATGGACCGTCGTTTTGGGGATGTCAAAAGCCGTTGACACGACCCTATATGATGCTGCATGGGCAAGCCAGAAGAGGAAGGTGAGGACGTGGATGTCTTTGACCCAACCATGGTCAGCCTCAAGGGTCAGAGCAGCAGCTGTGAGGGCAGCGATGGACTCCCTGCTCATGCGGAGGTCACGGCGGAGGTCAGACTCCCCATCCAGGAACAGCCGCAGGATTGGCACGTTGGGGTTGGGGTTGGCGTATGTTGCGTGTA
Source organism: Poromitra crassiceps (assembly GCF_964638095.1). Lineage (NCBI taxonomy): Eukaryota > Metazoa > Chordata > Actinopteri > Beryciformes > Melamphaidae > Poromitra > Poromitra crassiceps. The sequence goes on along the minus strand of NC_139627.1, from coordinate 55,836,986 downwards.
TGTTCTGTTAAATAAATTAATCCAATATTCTGCATAAGCCTAATTTGAATTCCTGTAAAATCCCATTCTGCCTGTTTTATATTGTTACAACTAATCTCAATTATGCCAACACTGATAATGATGGTGATACAGCTACACTTCCTTTCATACATGGTTTATTTAATTTGAGATACTTGCACTACATATTAGGGCTGCAATGATCTGATTATATACTGTCACATATACAGTTTTTGCAAGAATATGGTTACAACATTCAATTTTATTATGATTGCAAAGAGTATACGTACTGATTCAATGTTAGGGTTCAACTATGACTACAATAGAAGATTCTGCCAGTATAGGCAGTGGGGTAAGTGTGGTATATAATGAATGAATATGAATACCATGGGCCAGGTATGAGCAGTATACACTAGTGAATCTATAAATATAGTAAAAGTCAAATATAATGTAGTTAAGAATGTGCAAGTATGTTACACTACAAATAAAAGTAATGTGAATATAAGGCTGCTTCACATGCAGACAGAATACAGTGACAGCAGCTGCTGACCTGTAAATATATTTAACAACAAACATCTGCCAGCAACAGAGAGCTATGTGTGAAGGGGGCTAATATGCTACTGGTGACTAGTTCATACATAAGGGTTAATGCCCGACGAGGTGTACATTATCACTTTTTAAGGGACGACGCTGAAGCGAGAACCGCGCCGAGGGCGAAGTCCCTTAAAAAGTGATAATTTACACCTCGAAGGGCATTAACCCGCTTATACCATGGTCACGACTCACTTGCCAACAAAACAAGACCAGTCATTTATATTTCCATGTGTAATAAATAAAGCAATGTAAATGGCTGTTTAAATGGCTGTTATTCATAAGTCAAAGTCTTCCGCGATATAAAATAGTCCCTCCCAGAGCCGTATAATAGAAGAGTTCCGACATCTCCATTCACTCCAATGGACCAGTTTTTTTCCAGGAAGTAGAAAGTGGAACTCTTGAGTGAAAAAAGCAGCACTGTCGAGTTGCAGCTAAATAGACAGTTCACTAGCAAGGACCACACCACAACATATATCGTTTAGAAGTTTAATGAAGATTGAGATGTGTATGTGTTGAAGATTGAAATGTGTAAGTGTTGAGGTGCAGGTAAGGGTGCATGGATATGTCGTCCATTGACATCTGTCTGGTCTGGGAGGAGGAACTGAAGACCGGGCAGAGAGAGACTCAGCGTTGGGGGTTCCGTCTCAGCATGAGCTGCCCGAGCGGATTGCTTCTCAGGCATGTTTACGTCCGAGCTGATTTCAGACCCCCAAAAGAGTTGGATTTAGAAAGAGCTGAGTTGAGCGTGAGCTTGACAAATATCATTGACGTTGTTGCTGATATAGGAATGGTATGCTTGAGATGACCAGCGGCCATGAACCTGAATGGTTTGGTCTGAGATATTAAGTCTGGGACTGTAGAAGGAATTGCTCGAATGGAAGATAAGGAAGTTTTTCAGAATATATACAGAGAACTTGGTGTAGCTTCTGGGCCCAGAATTGAGTGGCCACTCTTCCTGTTTTGGTAAAGAGTGGGTCTTGAGGTGATGCTTGCAGCGTACATGAAGCGGAAATAATTACTCAGTGCCTTGTGTTGCTAAGATAGGTGTAGAAGCAGAAGTAGAGGGAAGGAAATTCCATGCTGATCTGTTGAACTAGTGTTGAGCCGAGATCATCGCGATTCTGTGCAAGAAATGCGTGATGGCTGGAAGGCTAGATCGATCGTTGTTTAGGATTTCTAGGGCTGCTGAGTTTTCTAGGACTGCTGAGTTATGAGAGTGGATGAGTATGGACTTCCTAGACCCAACATGCCCCCAAAGAATGGCTGATAAGCGATGATAATTGCGACTGAAGGAAAGCGAGACTGGGTCGAAAGGTTTGACCTCTGCGTCTGTCTGTGGCTGATAGAACTCCATCTGCGGCAGCTGAAGAAGAACCTGCATGCTGTGTAGTAGCTGACAGGAGTGCACTGTGGCTGATCTAGCGAGCTGCATAGAGAATGAGTTGCACTCTAGTGCAGTTACTGAAGAAGCTAAATGCATCTACCGTAGCCGACAGATTAAACTGCGCTCTAGCCATGACTGATGAGCTAACTGCTTCTGCCGCAGCCGATAGACCAAGTTGCACTCTAGTGCGGTGGCTGATTAAACTAACTGAGTCTGCCATCTGCAGTAGCTGATGAAGTGAATTGCACTCCGCAATGGCTGATGAAGCCTTCTTTATCTACGGCGTGATCAGCACTCTGCAGTAGCTGGTGAAATGAACTGGACTCTGTATATTGACGGATGGATTTAACCGTGTCTGTTGCAGCTGATGGAGTGAACCTTAAAGTGGCTGGAGAAGCTAACTGTGTGCTACAACTGATGCAAATGAATTATGCTCTATGCAGTGGTTGACGAAGCTAACTGTCTGCATCATCTGATGGAGTGAACTACACTGTGGCTGATGACGCCAACTGCTTCTACCACAGCTGATGGAGTGATTTGCACTCCATGCAGTGGCTTATGGGAATAACTGTCTGCAGTAGCTGATGGATTGAACCATACTCTGTGCAATAGGTGAAGCTAACCGTCTGCAATAACTGAGTAAACTGCACGAGGAGGCTATTGAAGCGAACTGCGTATGCAGCAGCTGTAACTGAACCCCTGTGCGATGGGGGATGAACCAACTACGTCTGTGGCGGCTGTTAAGAGTTTTGAACTTGTGCACTGGCTGATAAGCGAACTGCATGTGCAGCAGGTGATAGAGTGGGTGAGCTGGCTGATGAAGTTAACTGCATCTGCAGCCGTGGATAAGTGAACTGCATTCTGTGAAGTGGCTGATAATGTGAACTGCGTATGCAACAGCTGATAAGATTGAACTTGCTGATGAGGCGAACTGCGTCTGCAGCGTTTGATAGAGTGAACTGCATTCTGTACAGTGACTGATGAAGCAAAACTGCATCTGCAGCAGCTGATAGAGTGAACATGCTGATGATGCGAACTGCGTCTGCAGCGGCTGATAGAGTGAACATGCTGATGAAGCAAACTGCGTCTGCAGCGGTTGATAGAGTGAACTGTATTTTGTGCAGTGGCTGATGAAGCTGACTGCATCTGCAGCAGCTGATAGATTAGCTGACAAGTGAACTGCGTCTGCAGCGGTTGATAGAGTGAACTGCATTTTGTGCAATGGCTGATGAAGCTGACTGCATCTGCAGCAGCTGATAGATTGGCTGACAAGTGAACTGCGTCTGCAGCGGTTGATAGAGTGAACTGCCTTTTGTGCAGTGGCTGATGAAGCTGACTGCATCTGCAGCAGCTGATAAATTGGCTGACAAAGTGAACTACGTCTGCAGCGGTTAATAAAGTGAACTGCATTTTTTGCGGTGGCTGATGAAGCTGACTGCATCTGCAGCAGCTGATAGATTGGCTGACAAAGTGAACTGCGTCTGCAGCTGTTGATAGAATGAACTGCATTTTGTGCAGTGGCTGATGAAGCTGACTGTATCTGCAGCAGCTGATAGATTGGCTGACATCTCTTTTTGAAAAAGGATGCGTGTGCGCAGGAGTCTATGGGTGCGCCCCCACCGCGCTGCGGCTGGAGGGCGGAAAGGAGGTTGAGCAGGAGGAGGGAAGGGGAGGCTGCGGCCGTGGTGGCGTGAGCCTGCTGGCTGTGGCCACGGTGACGTGAGCCTGAAGGGAAGGGAGGGGGGAGGGAAGGGGAGGCTGTGGCCGTGGTGGCGTGAGCCTGCTGGCTGTGGCCACGGTGGCGTGAGCCTGAAGGGAGGGGGGAGGGAAGGGGAGGCTGTGGCCGTGGTGGCGTGAGCCTGCTGGCTGTGGCCACGGTGGCGTGAGCCTGAAGGGAAGGGAGGGGGGAGGGAAGGGGAGGCTGTGGCCGTGGTGGCGTGAGCCTGCTGGCTGTGGCCACGGTGCCGTGAGCCTGGTGGGAGGGGAGGGGGGAGGGAAGGGGAGGCTGCGGCCGTGGTGGCGTGAGCCTGCTGGCTGTGGCCACGGTGCCATGAGCCTGATGGGAGGGGAGGGGGGGAAGGGGAGGCTGTGGCCGCGGTGGCCTGCTGGGAAGGGAGGGGAGGCGGGATTGATACCTGAGGTGCCTGCTGCTACGGCGCCGAGGAGGTGTATAGGCGGTGCAAGGTTGCCTTGTTGTCCGCCCGACGGAAGTAGACCCCTCGGCTTCGGAGCTCCTGCTGGATGAGGGGATGAATGGATGAGGGGATGGAGCGAGCAGCGCTCTGAGCATTGGTAGCCGGGTGAACTGCGTCTTTGCAGCGACGGCTGGTTGAGCTGTCTCTGAGCAGTGGCAAGTGGTTCTTTACCACGGCAGGCGGGATGAAGTGATGAAGCTCCCTGGGTGGGTGACACTGCTGTGGAGTGTTAAGTATTAGCATAAGACAACAAGACAACCACAATGTTTGGGTGTTGGGGAAGGGACGGGGTAGGGAGGAGGTGGGGTTGAGGGTGAGGATAGACAAGTTTGAAAAGAAGGAAGAGGCTGAGACTGAATAGTCTGCGGCCGGACTCCTTGGGTTAATAGCCAGGCTGCTGCCATGTGGCCCTGGAAGAAAAGGAGGAACAGAAGCCATCTTGCTGTGAGCGGCTGAAGGGAGGGTAGAGGAAAAGGATGATGGATGGAAGGCTGTATGTGTGCACAGGGAGTTTGTGAAGCCTGAGAGACAGGCTGAATATCATGTTTAGTTTGAAAGTAAAACATGATCTTGTTGAGTAAGAGAGAAGTACTTGCCTAAGTACTTGTGACTATGAGGCCATTTACACCTGGCATTAACATGCGTGTTCTGCCATCAGATTGCAATCCGATTGTATTTTATCACTTCAGCCTGATTCCATTTACACCTGGCACTAACATGCGTTTTGGGTGAACAGATTGCAATCCGATTGCTCTCCAGCTCGAACGTCATCACGTGCGCGCCCCCTGAACGTGTGCATGCATGTTTGCATACATGCACAGGGAAATAGAGGTTATAGTTAAGCTCAAATGCACAGTGAACGTCCCCTTCACCTGGACAAAACGATGGCCGATCACGCAGCACTGCATCTATTTCTTTATAAAAAGGACACGTTGCTCTGCCCCTGCCACTTTTCTTGTTCTTGTCCTTGGCCTGTCTGTAAGCCGTGTTTCCATTACTAAATATCGCAATAAAAATCGGGTAATGCAAACACGTAAATTTCGAAAAACCTCCCAAATATTGCAAAAAGCTTTTGCGCTCTCATGAGGTAGTTTTTCAGACGTGTCGATATAGCAGTTTTCTCTGTAGGTTCTTCTCCCATGGAGCTGGGAGACACTGGGTCCGAGACACACACACATACATACGTTTTCCGTGCATGTCATTGGCTGTAACCACCTGTGTTGCGTTCAGGTAACATCCTAAATTACAATGTTATACAATTGAGAGCATAATTTCTCTTTTATATCAACACTTCTCCTTTGGAAAAGGAGCGGAAAATGAAAGGAAAATGAGGGAGAAAGGGTTCGATAAGCCGTGGCAAAACCTCTGCAGCAAAACTTTGAAGCAACGCTACCTAGCAGAAAGAGAGTGTTGTGCAAAAGCGGAGCGGGGGGCGGGGGGAGAAAGATAATTTTTAGCCGGTCCATGGTGACAGCTAGGCATGGTGGCAGCCTAGGCTGCCTGTGTGTGTGCGCATTTGACACAGCGGCGAGATGAGGGCACACACCGGTGCGGTGTATTTCCGTATGGTAGTTGCTGAATGCGTTTTGAGAGGACGCATTGCATTTACACTTGTGTTAAATGTTGTCATAATGCGTCCCTGACCACCTCCGGAGGTGGTTTGGCCGATCAGATTGCAATCCTTCTTCAATGCGTTTTGGGGGTGTTTACACCTGTACTTTCAAGTGATAAAATACAATCGGATTGCAATCTGATGGCAGAAAACGCATGTTAATGCCAGGTGTAAATGGCCTCAATCTGTCTATATTTTGAATTTATGCAGACAGAAACCAGAATTGTTGTTGTTGTTGTTGAAGATCAATGCTGGTTGTTTACCATTGAACTGATGCATTTGTGTTATTTATTTGTATATTTAACATTGACAAACATGTTAAAATATATGTGTGTGTATATAGGACCTATAGATATATAAGCCAGAATTAGCCATGAAGGCTAGTTGTCCTTAGTTCACATTAAGAACAGGCATAGGACAGGCATAGCACTGGTTCTAAGATAATGAAATATTTGTAAATGTTTGTACTTCATACCACAACGTGTGGTCTAAAGTAATTAATCTGAATCTGATTAAAGAGAGCTGAATTTAGCAGTGAGCTGTATCAAATGGATGAGTAGTAGACATATGACCTGTCCCTCACTAGGGGGAGCTGAAGATGCGGCTGGGGTGACGTGGCTGAGGCTCTGATGTCACGCCTGACAACACCGGCTGTGGTTGGCTCTGCCGACGGGACCCGAGCAGGAACCAGAAGCGCTAAAGTTTGGTTGTTGATATTTGTGGCTGAATAGAGCAGTTTCCGTCGCCGTGTTGAAAGAGAATGTATTTCCCTCTTTGGGAATAGATGCAGGTGACGGTACAGTCTGATGTCGGCTCCCGTTTGTGAACGTGGAGTTTCTTCACCCAAAGGACGAACTGGAGCACCCGTGCGGAAGGGATGCAGAATGCGTCGTTACACCGGCCATGTAGAATAAGTTGATACACTGCCTCCCTGGAATATGATCGCCTTCCACGTTTGTCGAGTCGATTTGACACGGGAATATTGACTGATGATGCCGTCGGCTGGCCGTGCGGACTCTTGGTTTTGGTGTGGAGGCTGTGACGCTAACTGTTAGCGGCTAATGTTAGCATGTCTGATAGACATTACCGGAGAGGTTTGATCTGTGCTCGGCATCCACGGTGAGTTTGTCTGGTTTTTGCATGGCGATTCCAGCGATTGTCGAAGTTTACTGATGTGTAAAAGCGTTGTGCAGCTATGTGCAGCTATGCTGCATGGTCTGTCTGTTGAGAGAACTGAGATGATCTGAGACAAACAGGACAGGACAGGTTCACCAGGTACATGTATATGTAACCTGCCGGGTAATTGAGGTGTGGTTAGAGGCGTGGTTAGAGAAGTGGTTGAGGCGTGGCCCCGCTCCTGAACTTAAGTTAACATTCATTAACTTCCATTTTGTGTTGTACTTTGAAAGGGTTTTTCATCCCTTGAATCAAATTGTACATTATCAGCTTTATTTTAGCATGCAAAAGTAGCGCAAGACCCATTCCTGGCTGTTCATTGGCTAATGAGTCTCGCAATTTGGTCCTCCGCTGACGCCACTCTTTTACTAGAGGACACTACTCCCTCCCACCTTCCTGGCAACAGGGAACCAGGCAGCGCCTCCGTTTTAAAGCCGACACAAACGTTAACTTTATCACAGGAATGCGGGTGTTTTGCGTTCTACATTAAATTAAGACATTACCGTTTGCCGTTTGGGCGCTTGCTTTATTTTGTATGTTACATACGTATTGGCCAAGTATATTAACATTTACGGGCGAAGAGATTTCAGGAAGTGAAAGCAGTCAGGGCGACCAGAACGGTTTAGTCGGAGAGTTGCGTCAGCGGAGGTCGAAAATTATTAACCATGGAGCCAAATGACTAGCCAGGAAGGGGGCTTGCGCTACGTTTGGATGCATAAATAAAGCTGATAATATACGATTAGAATTTTTTAAACGTCTGACCCTTTCAAAGTACATCACAAAGGGTCCATTTTGCTGTAACTTGATAGCCCTTGCTTAATCCAGGACCTTACTTCTTGTAACTTTTGTGAGGTGAATAAAACGGGTCCATTGGAGTGAATGGAGATGTCGGAACTCTCCATTATAGATCGCTCTGCTCGCAATGAAGATTCTGTCAGCAGGGAAATCTCCGAAACAAAAATCTAAATTGTAAATAAGAGTTATTTTTGATAAACTGAGCACACAGGGGTGATTTAAATACTTACTTTAACTGACTATTTTTTTTTCTCGACTTACAAAAGTGCCATATTAACCCTTAACGGTGGTATAGAGCTCAAACAGCTCTCTTGATACCACTGTTGAAACTATGGTGCATTGATATGAATGGTGAACAGACCATTTGACTGAACTACTTTACTAGGTGTACATTATCACTTTTTAATGTACACCCTGCAGCCAATCAGAATCGAGTATTCACCCAGACCATGGTATAAAGGCTATTATAGGCTTGTTATTGTTTACGTGAACACGTGAATAACTATGATAAAAACACTGACAGAAATATGCACGTTACTATACTGTTAAGAATGAGACTGCATGTAAGTATCATCACGTCAGTTTATTAGAAACAACAACATACATTACAATATAACAGCAACAGAGCTCTCCGGAGCCTCCGACGGTGCGCACGTCTCTGGAGAGCTTGGCGAGAGGCGATGCTGCTTCTCAAATATGTATTTAGATCGCCAGGCATTTTGACAGGTTTGAGCACAAACAAACTCAAATGTGGCGCTGCGGACGTCGGCGGAAGTGAGCAAGAGGTCGGAGTTCAGGAAGCTCACGTGATGACAGGTGTAGTGTGTCCCAATATGCATTTTGCATGCATGCTGCACACTACACTCCATACTTTGTGAGGGCAGCGGCAGTACATACTAAAAGAAAGAAGTACAAGTATGGGTAATGGAATGCAGCCCAGGAATAAGGTGAATACCTAAACTCTTCCCCTCCTCTCTGTCAGCCATGAAGGTGATGCAGTCCTACAGTGTGGTGAGCAACAACGGCACGGCTCGCCTCCAGTGTTTCATGCGACCCCAGCCCGCCTTCCCCGCCCAGCCCCCCTCCACGCCCCAGGCCCGGCCCGCCCACCCCGCCCAGCCCCCCTCCACGCCCCAGGCCCGGCCCGCCTTCCCCGCCTAGCCCCCCTCCACGCCCCAGGCCCGGCCCGCCTTCCCGGCCTAGCCCCCCTCCACGCCCCAGGCCCGGCCCGCCTTCCCGGCCTAGCCCCCCTCCACGCCCCAGGCCCGGCCCGCCTTCCCCGCCCAGCCCCCCTCCACGCCCCAGGCCCGGCCCGCCTTCCCCGCCCAGCCCCCCTCCACGCCCCAGGCCCGGCCCGCCTACACTGTAAAATGTAATTAGTTGACGTTACTTAAAAGAAATGTGAAAACTCATTGCCTCAAACAACTTGAGTAAAGTAAACTTAAGATGGTGAGTTAGAGGAACTTGTTTATTCCAAGTGGGCAATACTTAAATTAAGTGATTAATTAGTAAACCTAACATAAACATTATAAGTTGATGTAACTTGTCCATTCTGAGTAGGCAATACTTAAATTAATTCATTAGTAAATCTAACATAAAACATTTATGTTGATGTAACTTGTTTATTCTGAGTGGGCAATACTTAAATTGTCATTATTAATTAGTAAACTCTACTTAAAAGAACGTCACCATAAAACCATGCTCTTTTATTTTGCACATGCTCTCACACATATCTGAAAACTGCAAACAGTTTTGCAGGCAATCATTTAGTCTGACAGTTGACAGTTGATTTAAGTGCAAGTTGATGCCAGTGATGTTTGTATGACATCACTGGTCCACACTTAACTCAAATAAACTCTAAAACTGTCAAACTAAATCTGAATGATTGCAAAACTGTTTAGTTTTTGGATGTGTGAGATCCTGTGCAAAATAAATCAGCATTGTTTTTTGGTTTCTCCTTTAAATCAATAACTAACCACAACTTAACACTTTTACCCATTGACTGTAAATAGATTCGACCATTCATACTTTTTCAGGTTGACTTAATTAAACAAACATGTCACTGAACTGAGCATTCTACTATAACAGCTACAACAACACTTAATAATTTATCTACAAACACATTGTCGGAACTAAAATAATTACAGAAAAACAATGAATTGTGAATGTAGCTGCATTGCAACATTTATTTTCAATGCCAACAATTCAACAATGAACTGGGACAGATTACAATTAAAAGGTTATATGGGTAGTGGCTGCAAAAACCCTTCACATGGTGAAAATTTGACATTTACATACATTCTACATTATAAACTCTCCCTGTTATTCAAAAACGTATATATATATATATAGGGTGCTTATACTTTAAGTTTCAGTTTAATATTGTGAGGCACTTTAGACTTTATTTAGCCTCGACATGTTCTGCAGTTCAAAATCGAACTAAAATCGAACTATTGTTTTATACTTGATTCTACGAGAGACTAGCCTTGTTTGTTTTTCTTTTCTTTTTCTGCTTTTTAAACACTGAGCAATCAACCCTTGCAGTCACAATGGGGGCACTATTGCCACCAAGTAAAATATTTTACTCATTTGAATGTCAATAGAAGATTGAAGCTGGGACAGCAAAATAAGCAGACTTCTCTCAACAGTACCGTTTCACAAAAGTATCTGACCTTTCTCTCATAACAATTAAGAGTACTGTTTCTCAAAAGTATTTTGACTTTTCTCTCATTTCATTTAACAGTACCATTTCTCAAAAGTATCTGATTTTTCTCTTAACATTTAACAGTACCATTTCTCAAAAGTATCTGACTTTTCTCTTCGAACATTCAACAGTACCCTTTCTCAAAAGTATCTGACATTTCGATCATAACTACTTACAGTACAATAATGCAACAGTTACAAAGTGCTATCAAGCTGATGACTCTTTACTGGTCTAATCCAGTAGCTTGTTTTTCAGTGTTTGCAGTTTTGGTGGAAGCTTTGTATTTCCCAATCCAAGCATTACTAGTTGGATGAATTTGAGTGTATTTGCCATGCATTTTGGGTAATCCAAATGCAAAGCCCAAATAACAGGCGAACCGCCTGAGGCAAGTCTCTAATATTGTCCATGACAATACCTCCCTCAAGTATGATGGCATTGGAGATGGGCTGGAGGTGCAGTGAGCTTGGACCCGGCTGACGATTATCTTCACCATCTTCACTGAGAACAGTCAGCACACCAACTGTGACGTCTGCTAGGGCCTCATCTCTCGCAGCACCCTGCAAAGAAACACATCTTTAGAAACTGTACCAAGTTATGTTTGCTACCCATTGGATTTCCTCTTCTTATGAACATTAATTTTTAGCTGTCCGCGCAACTAGCGGCGGTCAGCTCTACATGTGCGAATGTCCGGGAGTCCATGAGTGAGTCATGACTGATGAAGTTTCACCATTGGTCGGCACCTTCGGGGAGAGAGAGACAAACACAGAGTGGACAGCACCAACATGACACGCAATGATTTCTCAAAATGCCACAGTGGAGTGACTGAACCACTAGATAGCTAGCAAGTACAAGTCACGCAAATTTTAAAAGATGTCCTGCTCCGTTGCTAAGAATATTGTTTCTGCTATACACGCCTGGTCCACAAGTTTTCCCAGCTTGAAGTACAGACCATCTACAATGCACTTGCAGAATGTAGAAGACACAGTCTGGCTTGAGAGACTAGCCGTGAGTGCTCTTCATAAGAAGAAAAACGCTCCAGAACTTAGTAATGAGCCGGGTATATATCAAAAGAACTTGAATTTCTATTCTTACACAATATACAAATTCAAGCACTTTCAATGACCCATCTATATTTATGTCAATTTTACAAAACTTTCAAGGTCTTGATTTTTCTTCTCATCAGATTTACAAACTTTAAAGCAGGGGTCTCAAACTCAAATTACCTGGGGGCCGCTGAGTGTCCAATCTTGTCACAAGGGGGCCACTTCATGTATTTAAAAAAAAACGAGAAAAATGCAACCGTTCGAATTCTCAACATTAACAATTTATTCGTTTATTTGAGGGACAATCAATTTTTTACATTAACAATTTATTTGTTTATTTGAGGGACTTTGTTTCTTTTTTAGGGACAATGCACATTATTAAATTAGGCAGTGTTAATTTTCAACTGTCCGTTGGAACTCCAGCTAGAATTAGAACATATCATAAATGTCACTTGACAGCTCAGTAATCCGCTCTGCCACTGTGTTGGCTGAAAGGCTGATGTTGGTTAAGTGACTTTTTTTTCTGGACAAACGATATAACATATAACAGAAGTGGAGTATTGGCCAGAATGACATGAACATTTGGAAACTTATTCAGCGGGTATCTTGCATGTTGCGTTCAGGTGCATTGTAAAAAAAAAATTTTAATTCCGTCGCGGGCCACACAGGGGGCACCGCATGCGGCCCGCGGCCGTGAGTTTGAGACCCCTGCTTTAAAGGATTTCAAGGATCTGTGGGAACCCTGACCGTCCTAAAGTAAAATAACAATGCAGACCAAACAGTTTTTGTGTGTGCAAGTACTTACCACGCATGTCTTGTAGAATTCACTGGATGTGTCGCCAATTGGGATGCCTTGGAGGACAACAGCGTGCCGGGCAGTCACGTCTGGTGACTAATGATACAGAGACAGAAAAGATCAGTTAAGAGACACATTTACTTGGCACAAACAAGTCAGAGAGGGAGTGAAAAAGGTTGGTCTGTCTTGATGATGGGCTTGTCTTGAGTCACAAAGCAACGACGGGTGACTATTCACCAGTGGTTTAAAAAAAGGAAAAAGTAACGGCTTAAAACGGTGGAAAAACATTGCATTTCCTATAAGTTCTTCACAATAAAAGCCTTTGGCTAGTTAGTGCAAAGCTTTTCATATGAAGCAACAGGGGATGTTTTCATCAGCTCAGCAATAACATAACAGCTCAGATACAACTGAAAGCGATGAGGAAATGGTAAAACAATAAAGCAGCTAACTGAAAGTCCAGAAACACAGGAGAGAAACCAAAACTTCAAACCACAGAGGCTCAGTTAGAGGCTACAAAAGCACAGACAGCTGAACACAGATGTTTAAAAACGCCTTTCTCTGTGCACAGACATGAGCCTGCGCACAATACAGCTACTTTGAGGGGGAGAAGGGGGGTTGTCACGGGTTGTTGAGATGTCACTGCAGCCCGCATGGAGGCAGGCCCATCTTGAGTGTTCTTCAGAAGGTGTTAACATTTTTAGGGCAAAGAAAAATCATGGTTTGGTTTGGTGCAGCCAGAAGTCCCAGTGGAAGAGGGGTATAAGGATTAGGGATGTCACCGTGTACACGTGTAATGGGATAGCAAATCATAACCGTTTAGAAAAAACAATAACAGACTACACGTCTGTGTCACAATGCCAGACCCATGAGAGTTCTTACGCTGATACACTACATTACTGCATGCTGCAGAGCTCTCTCTGGGTCTGGGACACTTTCCCTCAGAGGGCTGGTTATGGGAGGGAACCGTTCACTTGGCCAGTCACATGCCAGTGATGGCTTCAGTCCTCTCCAATCAGTAACGACTTCGCGATCAGACAACACGGGAGGCGCAGCCCATTTTTCGAACCGGTCTCTCATCGGTGCTACGACCTGTCACTCATTCTATTTCAACCCGCCTTCAAAACCAGCAGTGGCTGTTAACTGGCAAAGACTCACATGTAGTATGCAGATTCAACTTAATATTTGAGTCTGGGGAGAGACTACATCAGCTGGGGCTGTACCTTTAAGACAGGCAGCTTTACGACAGTCTGCCCTGCTGGAAAGTGGTGTGGTTGTAATTGTAAACATGGAGCCAGTGTGACTGCATGAAAATAAAACGTTTAACAGTTACGTTGTGGTCCACAAGTTATTAAACATAACATTGGCGACGAGAATGATGGATTCTCTGCTCACCTCTCTCCCCGTTCTTCGCCCTGCCTGTCGAGCCACCGATCCCATGGGTTCACTGGCATGAATCCTTTGAAACGTTCATATTAGGGCTAGCTGATACTAACGTTGAAAGGAAGAAAGCCCTGCTGATACACAATCTGGGCAACGAGGGACAGCGGGTTTTTCGTACTCTCGGACCTGCTCCTAATATGTGGACTGTGTCACACTGCTGTCTGGACATTTGCTGCTCAACACAATGTAAAAGCGGATTGTTTTCCGTCAACATCGGTAGCAACTAGCAAGCGGGTGAGTCTGTCTTACCATTTCATCTCTCATCAAAAATAAACTGTTTAACGCTAGTGGTGCTAATGCTGCCTGTAAACTACAGATAACTTTAATGTGACACTAAAGTGTTCACACAAGTGCAGTAATGTTAATGGAAATGCGGTCCAAAAAAAGCATGGCAATGGAAATGCGGTATAAAAACACACAAAAAACAAAACGCCCGGTTAACCGGTTACACACTGCCAGAAGGTCCCGTGTACCCGTGTAGAAAATTTTGTAAACGTTGACATCCCTAATAAGGATTACTCAAAGTTGCAAAATGAGATTACTTACCACCAAGTTGATGTGTTGCATTAACTCAGTGAGTTTCTCTCCAACAGCTCCTTTTTAGGACTTGAAGAGTTCGATGAGAGGTGGGGTGTGCTGGTCCAGAGCTTTAAAGAAATCTCCCTCAAGTTTCTTACTGGCAATTCTATTGAACTCAGCAAATACCTGAAAAAACACAGAGGGCAAGTGTGGAAAGAGAACCAGCACATTAAGTTGACATTGATTTGATTCATAATAGTTGTACAAACTAGCAACAACTATAGCTTACAAGATAGTTACATTTCTAGCTTGCTAAAATAGAATACCATTTTCAAATTATCAGACACTAGTGTATATACTACTTTCTAACCAACACAAAATACTGATTTGTATAAATAAATCCTGAGTGTAAGAAAAATATGTCTTCAACTTGAAAATAATGTGTAACAATGTAATTATGTGTTAACATTCTTAAGTGTGCTGCCATTTCTGCCCTCACAGCTAGAATTGGTTGTGTTTTGATTGGCATTTCAGGCACTATTAAAATATATAAACTCCTCAAAAAAAGTTTGGAAACGTTATTTCGGTCGATTATTTCTCCCCTTTATTAATACCAATTGGTATTGTATTTTATATCGTTGGAAAGCCTGATTAGTCACCTTTACAACGGGGTACAACTTTTAAGGATCGCACATTCGTGGAAGGAGCAACACAGCTAAACGTGTGGGTAGCTCCCCAAAAAAAGTGTGCCAAAATCTCCTGCAATATTCTTCTGTTGGTATTCACTCTTGTTTTGAGCTTCAAGTGCAGGTGTGTGGCCAGTCACAGGTGTGTGCCAGTCACAGGTGTGTCACTGGCACCTGATTGGCACCTAATTTGCGGTGCCAAGCTGTTGTGGCTGCATATGGATCTTCCACACGCTACTGAGATCCCTGACACTGTCAAATGAATAAAGTGTAAAAATGGCCAATATGTGTTGTTTTTTCCTTATCACTGTGGGAGAATGCAATCATCCAATCCACCAAGCAACTCAAAACAAGAGTGAATACCAACAGAAGAATATTGCAATTGTTTTGGTCATTTTGACTTTGGCTGTCAGTACTCACATACAATGGATGGTGACACAGAGGGCTGGGACAGTAAGAACAGGGCTTTGCGTCTCTCCCCTGGGCTGGAACTCTCCGGCTTGGCCGTGGGGCGGAGGATGAGATGCAGAACGAGAGGGGAGGCTGGGAGGTACAGGGAGAAAGAGAGGAGAGGGGGATGATAGAGTGAGAGGGACAGGGTGGACAGTTGGATCTCGGTTCCAACCTAGTCTGGTTTACAAAGTCACAAGATAGGAATCAATGCATTTATTTTGTTATCGTTGGTTGTAATCAATTGTGGTGACGTAAGCATAGCTTTTACTGGACATCATAAAATACACATGCTGAGAGATTATTAATTGTTCAATGTGGAGACATTGGATGAAAATACCTTTTTTACTGCTGGGAGAGCAGATACTGCCAGCTGGTCACTCTCAGTTTGAGCCTGGATGGAGGGCAGTTGTGAAGAATCAGATTTAAGGCAACTATTTAAAAACAGACATTGAAACTTGCATCCAACCAACATGGCAGCAATCTCACATGTGACCAACATCTACACCACACGTATCAAGTGCAAGTAAAAATAGCACAAATACAGTATAAACCACAAATACAGTTGCCAGTAATGACATTTAGATATGCTGGACATGATGAGCTTACAAAATAATCTAAGCTACTTGAATATGCCAGCCAAATGAGCAAATATATTCACTATCATCACAGGTTATGATAAAATAGAGTAAGCATTATACTTGTGTTAGATTAATTACATTAGATGTGGTTTCTGATGGAATCAGGGTCAAATTAGCAGTAGGCTATTTACGCCTGTAGCACAACTGCTCACCATGATTTAGTTGTGGGCAGGACCTTTGGCACTCGTATCTTTGGCTGTCAATACTCACAATGGTGACACAGAGGACCACAGTCGGGCCGCCTTTATTGCGTCTCTCCCCTGGGCTGGAACGCTCCGGCTGGGCCTTGGGGCGGAGGATGGGATGCAGAACAAGAGGGGAGGCTGGGAGGTACAGGGAGAAAGAGAGGAGAGGGGGATGATAGAGTGAGAGGGACAGGGTGGACACAGTTGGATCTCGGTTCCAACCTAGTCTTGTTTACAAAGTCACAAGATAGGAATCAATGCATTTATTTTGTTATCGTTGGTTGTAATCAATTGTGGTGACGTAAGCATAGCTTTGACTGGACATCATAAAATACACATGCTGAGAGATTATTAATTGTTCAATGTGGAGACATTGGATGAAAATACCTTTTTTTACTGCTGGGAGAGCAGATACTGCCAGCTGGTCACTCTCAGTTTGAGCCTGGATGGAGGGCAGTTGTGAAGAATCAGATTTAAGGCAACTATTTAAAAACAGACATTGAAACTTGCATCCAACCAACATGGCAGCAATCTCACATGTGACCAACAGCTACACCACACGTATCAAGTGCAAGTAAAAATAGCACAAATACAGTATAAACCACAAATACAGTTGCCAGTAATGACATTTAGATATGCTGGACATGATGAGCTTACAAAATAATCTAAGCTACTTGAATATGCCAGCCAAATGAGCAAATATATTCACTATCATCACAGGTTATGATAAAATAGAGTAAGCATTATACTCGTGTTAGATTAATTACAGTAGATGTGGTTTCTGATGGAATCAGGGTCAAATTAGCAGTAGGCTACTTACGCCTGTAGCACAACTGCTCACCATGATTTAGTTGTGGGCAGGACCTTTGGCTTATCAGATGCCAAATAGTTGACCTGCATTGGCTTACTGTTATGTTCATTTAAAAAGCTCCATCATTCACTAAATTAACTTCTTAACACTGTTGATGAATGGAACAAAAATTTAATTGCTAAACAGTGTTTCCCTATTTAAATCGACTTGTGTGGTATTGATTTAACTTATTTCTCCTTTATTTTAATGTTTAATCACAAACTACTTTTATCTGCTCACCTTGCCCCCCTTCAATTCTACTACCACCACAAGCATCCCCCCCCCCCCACACACACACACACACACACACACAGTACAGGAGGGACCAGAGAAGGTCTCTCTCTCTCTCTCATTACTGTACATCCTCACTAGAAAGTTTGCATGAACAGGGCAGGACCCCCCCCCCCCAACACACACACCAACTCTGTACAGGAGGGGCCGACCAGACCAGACAACATATCTCTCGTTACTGTAGCGCTACTGTACATCCTCACTAGAAAGTTTGCATGACCAGGGCAGGATAAAGATCTGTCACACTTGCCTTCTGAGAAAAGCTCTCCCGCCATCACACATAATAACCTCTGAATTTACTAGGGAAAACCCGTTTGCGCACCACATGGGAATGACAAAGCGGGGAAAAAAACAAGGAATGCTTTCTTAACAGCTAGGCCATGAGTTGCATGCTGTAGCTGTACCCTAAACCTATCCGTGATTAACGTTAATGAATGGAATGCGCACATCAAAGGGAAGAGTGGGGGATGGGCGCAAGTTAACGTTATGAACCAATATGTAGAAATACTGTGGCCCAGTTAAAATGACAACACCCAAATTAATTACAGTTTAAGTCATGGGTTGAAAACGTGTAGCCTACAGTAGGCTAACTAACTTACTCATCTAACAACCATTGTTGCTACAGGTGGACCGCATGGTGTGGCCGAGCTAGCTAGTTAAACTGGACACGGTCTTGTCCCCAACAAAGAACGCACATAGCCTACACCTAGCACTGAATTAACAAGCAAGGATAAAATATGTACTCACCAGTTAAAACAACAACACCCGAATTAATTACCATTTAAGTCACGGGTTGAAAACGTGTAGCCTAACTAACTTACTCATGGGCGACCATTGCAACAGGTGGACCATGGTGTCGCCTAGCTAGCTAATTAAACTGGGCGCCGTCTTGTCGGCAACAAAGAAAGCACATAGCCTACACCTAGCACTGAATTAACAAGCAAGGATAAAATATGTACTCACCAAATCAGTGTGCTAAGCACAAGAATCAAAAATAGTCCCAGAAAAATGAGGAAAATGTCCGTGAAGTGTTCAGCTTCAGGGCTTGATGGCTTCATGGAGAATGTTGGAGGAGGGCGTGACCCAAGACGAGGAGTGATCTGCGCATGTCTAAATGTTTAAGTAAAGTTTTCCCAGGGGTATAAGTAGCCAAAGCTCATGTACAGTGAGTTAATTAGCGTGTTCATCATTTTTTGTCCCAAACTAAAAAGTAACTTATTAAACATGAGTGTTAATAACAGGCTGGTAAAAACTGATTTAGGTGCACTCATTGTTTCTGATTAAATACCATGTTAGTATTTACGGTGTACCCCTACCCCGTCCCGGAGGAGCTGCGTGTCTTGCTGCTGAAAGGCCTCCACGACTCCCAGGAACTCTGCACCTCTAACATCAACTTCCCCAAGCGGAGAGAGAGAGGCCGAGAGGAAGGAGAGGTGAGGCACCGGGTGGAGGGATGCATCCACAGATATAACTTGATTTGATAAAGAACTTGTCTAAAAGCAGTGTTTACAAAGAGGGAATAAAACAGGAATATTATGAGGAGATAAAAGTAGGAAAAGCAATCAAGAGAAAATAGGTTAAAAGAATAATTGTTTGCAAAACAAAAGCCAAAGCACATGTTGCCTATTTTCTACATCTCTATGAAGCCCATTTCCACACACACAGTATACCTTTCAGTTGTGACAATCTCCTGAAATGCACTTATTGCCATTCGATAGGAATCCAAAATATCCAAAAGAAAGTAACTGAGTAGAGAAGTGCATTACATTAAGTAACTGAGTAGAGTAGTGCATTACATTAACTAACTGAGTAGAGAAGTGCATTACATTAAGTAACTGAGTAGAGAAGTGCATTACATTAACTAACTGAGTAGAGAAGTGCATTACAAGTAACTGAGTAGAGAAGTGCATTACATTAAGTAACTGAGTAGAGTAGTGCATTACATTAAGTAACTGAGTAGAGAAGTGCATTACATTAAGTAACTGAGTAGAGTAGTGCATTACATTAAGTAACTGAGTAGAGAAGTGCATTAACTGAGTAGAGAAGTGCATTACATTAAGTAACTGAGTAGAGTAGTGCATTACATTAAGTAACTGAGTAGAGAAGTGCATTACATTAAGTAACTGAGTAGAGAAGTGCATGGCATTAAGTAACTGAGTAGAGAAGTGCATTGCATTAAGTAACTGAGTAGAGAAGTGCATTGCATTAAGTAACTGAGTAGAGTAGTGCATTACATTAAGTAACTGAGTAGAGTAGTGCATTACATTAAGTAACTGAGTAGAGTAGTGCATTACATTAAGTAACTGAGTAGAGAAGTGCATTACATTAAGTAACTGAGTAGAGTAAGTCAAGTTTATTTTATATAGCCCTAATTCACAAGCATGTCTCAGAGGGCTTCACAGAAAGTATGTCTAGCTAATTCTAGCTGACACAACAGTAACAAGAATATACAGAATAAAGAGAGCAGGAGAAGGGAGAAGAGCAGGGGGAATGTGAGAGAGTGATGGGGTGGGGAGGGAATGGGAGATGTTGGAGGGTATAGGAGGTGGGGAAGGAGCAAGAGGAGAGAGCAGGAGAGGGGAAGGGGGGGGGTTGTGGGGGAGAAGAGAGCAGGGGGAGGGAGGAGGTGGGGAGAGAATGAGAAATATAGACGCACATCTTGCAAACGGACATATGTCAATTTCTTAGCAACCAAACTATGCCTAATTTAATTGGCTGCAAGCCTTTAGAGTCCTTTTGCCAAATAAGCACATGTTCACATATAGAGCTTATGGGTGCCTTGCTGTGGTGAGGAATTTCGTTTTAACCTTTAAATAAGTCCATTTCTAGAGAGTAAATTGTAACATAGTTTATTTACAAAAACAAAAGTCCACAAACGGATCCGGATCACTGCCTGCTCACACAACCTCCTGGAGATGACAAATGACCCAGAACAAAGGCTCTTCTACTCCTTTATAATCTTTGATCTAGGCTCCGCCCAGACACTGTGTCTGCAGTTCACAGCGCCCTCTATCTCCCTGGAGTAGTATTGAACAGGGGTAAGATTTATTTATCTACACTTGCTTTAGGGAAGAGTGGGTGCCATGCTTTGAATAGTGGCGAAATACTAAGAGCATGGGTGCCATGCTTTAAATAGTGGCAAAATATTGGAGGGGATAGAGTGGGTGCCATGCTTTGGAGAATGTGTACTATGCTTTAGAGTAGTGGGGAAGGGGGGAAGAGGAAGAAACACCGGGAAGAGGAGAAAGCAGGAGAGAGCAGGGGGAATGTGAGAGAGGGGAGAGCAGGAAGTGGCAGGGATTCGGGAAAATAGGGGAGAAGAGGAGAAGGAGAAGAAGCAGAGGGGGGGAGAAGGAGGAGAGAGCAGGAGAAGGGAGGGGGGGGGCGGTGGGATGTGGGGGAGAAAAGAGCATGGAAAGAGAGGAGGTGGGGGGGGAGTGGGAAATGTGGGAGAGGGGAGAACAGGAAGGGGGAAGAAGGGAAGGAGCGGGGGAAGGGGGAAAGAGAAAGAGAGGGGGGGGGAGAAGATCAGACAACTGACTACTCTAAGCATTAACCAGAGACATAACCCTATGTCCCCCTATGGGACATAGGGGATCTAGCTAATCTACAGCCTAATCTGGCCTATCCTACTCTGCTCTAGTCTGATCTTTGCCTGAACACTATAACAGGTCAGCCTTAGGCTGTAGCTAATCTATCGCCTACCTAAGCTGTTCTAAACCAACCGGCAGCCCTCGACCAGTGGTGAAGAGCACCGATGCCCCCCGCCCCGGCCCCCGCCCACATAAGGCGTGGGAGAGAAGGCCAGGCCGGGACACAGCGGCGTCCCCTCACCCCCAGTGAACGCAAGAAAACCTTTCCACCATATGGTGGCAATCCACACATGGATCGCCACATGGATTGCCTCAGTGACTTGGCTGAGGAGGAACCTTGTGAGGTCGTTGTGCCATAGGGGCCCAGCAATGGACCCCCATCCGGGGACTCCCCTCAGAGACAAGCCGAGAGATGCCGGGCTAAACCATGTACAGAGTTTTCCGATAATGAAACTCTGTAAATGGTTTATTATGGAAATAAAATTTACAAAAGAACAGAAAATTGAAAATGTAAAAAGGAGTCCAACAGAAGGGATATAAAAATGTAGTTTTTAAATTATCCTAAGATCAGGGAAGGGAGTTGAAAATGTAAAAAGTAGAGTCCAAAAAGAAATAGAAAATGTAGTCTTTAAGTGTTCGTAGGTTTAGAGAATACTAGCTAATTAGCTAGGTGAAAAGAAAGGGGGTAACAAGATTGGGAGTTCCATGAGGATGATCTGAGGAATCCATGAGTCTGCGTTGGTGACATGGATTAAGAGGAGGGGAGGATAGGAGTCGGAGGTGATGATTAAGAGGAGGGGAGGATAGGAGTTGGAGGTGATGATGAGGCCGGGGGGGGGGGGGCTGGGGGGTACATCCCCCCCCTTCCCTTAGGCAGGCAGGTGACCAGGATGAGGAGGATAGGGGCCGGTGGTGGTGATGAGCCCGGGGTGTCAGGGTGTCAGACAATAGAAGGAGTAGTGGGTAGTTGGCCTAGAGTGACGACAGGTGGCTAGGGCGATGACGGCCGGACCTAGGGCTGCAGCGGCGGCGGTGTACGTCAGGCCAATGAAGGACACCTGTGGGGGAGAGAGAGAAGAGAGCGGGGGAATCTGCGCAGAGGTGGAACTAACTCTATAGACAACAATAAAATTAGGTCAAATCAAAATTTATTAGGATTATTTAGGATGACTAATACTATACTGCTAATTCAGACCTAGACTCTAAGTAGTCTAGGTCTAAGTTTAGACTGATACTGCTGGCTTGTGATAGCCCGCTCAGCAGTTCAGGACTAAGTTTATTCACCAGCTATTAGATTTTCTATCTGAGCTACTGGATCGGCTGATGCCATATTATTAAATTAGATCAAGTCTAAGTTTATAGTATAGAGTTTATAGAGTAGTGCATTATATTAAGTAGCTGAGTAGAGTAGTGCATTACATTAAGTAGCTGAGTAAAGAAGTGCATTACATTAAGTAACTGAGTAGAGAAGTGCATTACATTATGTAACTGAGTAGAGAAGTGCATTACATTAAGTAACTGAGTAGAGTAGTGCATTACATTAAGTAACTGAGTAGAGAAGTGCATTACATTAAGTAAATGGTAAATGGTAAATGGTAAATGGTCTGCATTTATATAGCGCTTTTATCCAAAGCGCTTTACAATGAGTAGATAGTCTACATTCACCCATTCATACACCGATGGCGGCAGGCTGCCACGCAGGGTGCCTACACACCATTGGGAGCAAGGAGGGTTAAGTGTCTTGCCCAAGGACACAACGACAGCAGCTGGGAGGGAGCGGGGATCGAACCGCCAACCCTTGCGTCATTGGCCGACCCGCTCTACCTCCTGAGCTAAAGCCGCCCCTTAAGTAACTGAGTAGAGTAGTGCATTACATTAAGTAACTGAGTAGAGTAGTGCATTACATTGAATGAGTAAGAACAAAACTAGTTTAAAAGTGGAAAATAACACATGCATAAAAGCGACAAAAGTAGAAGTAATTTAAAAGTTCTTAAAGATGCCTAAATGGATGGATGGATAGATAGAAGGAGGGAGATGGATGAATAACAAAGATATCAAGTCCAAGAAATGGTGCGCTCAACTCTTGTCTTTAAATCCTTAGGGTGCCGGCCCAGTAGATCATGAAGATAATAGGAGTCTATAGTCAATAGACCACGGCAGCACTCACAAGTAGATTCACACAAAGTTTATTCTGCACAGCAGCAACAAGACCGTGGTCTATTGACTATAGACTCATATTATCTTCATGAATAACAAAGATAAACTGCTTTGTTCCTGTGTGGAAATGATTAACTAATTTAAATAAATAACAAAGTGCAACAAAATGATCTATTCTGGAGGGGCGGGACAAGAGAAAAGAGGGGCGGGGCGAGAGAAAAGAGGATTTTGGATAGTGTGATTTGCTTCCGTGTATTGATGTATTTCCTAAGGAAGCAGAGAGTTAGGGCATGCAGCGTCAGTGGGAGGGGCTTATTTGAATACTGTATTAATGAGGTGCAGAGGAAGTGGGAGGGGCTTATTTGAATACTGTATTAATGAGGTGCGGAGGAAGTGGGAGGCGCTGATTTGAATACTGTATTGATGAGGTGCGGAGGAAGTGGGAGGGGCTTATTTGAATACTGTATTAATGAGGTGCGGAGGAAGTGGGAGGGGCTTATTGGAATACTGTATTAATGAGGTGCGGAGGAAGTGGGAGGGGCTTATTTGAATACTGTATTAATGAGGTGCGGAGGAAGTGGGAGGGGCTTATTTGAAAACTGTATCAATGAGGTGCGGAGGAAGTGGGAGGGCCTTATTTGAATACTGTATTAATGAGGTGCGGAGGAAGTGGGAGGGGCTTATTTGAATAGTGTATTAATGAGGTGCAGAGGAAGTGGGAGGGGCTTATTTGAATAGTGTATTAATGAGGTGCAGAGGAAGTGGGAGGACATAAATGTGTTGTTTACCTGTTTTATCTGTTTTATTAACAGCTTTTATTTTGCTTTCATTCTGTTTTTGTCTTTTATTGTTCCATTTAATTGTTGTTATTTTACTTTTTGTCTCCTATAGTTATTATTGTCTTTGGGCTTTCTTTAAACCGTTAAAGCTTCGTCTCCTTCCTGACCATGTGGTGTAGGTGAAGTGCCATGGCCGGCTGACAGGGGGTGCTGTGGAGCTGACAGTGTCAGGACTGAAGCCCAGAGACACTGACATCTACCGCTGTGTGATAGAAGTCCTCTACCCCCCAGCGTACCTGAGGCTCACCGGCAACGGCACACTCATCCATGTAATGGGTAAGATACACTCTCTCTCTCTCTCTCTCACACACACACACACACACACACACACACACACACACACACACACACACACACACACACACACAACCATAACCACTCCCTGTGTTATAGTGTGTTGAATTGTTGTGGCTAAAAGAAAAGAAAAATTGATTGATTGGTTGATTGATTGGTTGATTGAATTTACAACAGGTTCTCATTCCCGGCTGCATCATCATCGCTCTGTCATGCACCTTGTGCACTGGATGGAACGTGCACAGTACCCTTGCAGTGTGCAAATATGATCAACGTTCATGGACACTGTGCACCTGGTTGGGTTGAGGCAAAGGGGATTGAGGGGGCTTAGGTTTAAGCGTTGGGCAAGAGTCTCTTAGGGTTAGGCACACACGGGGAGGTGGGTTACATTTAGGCACTGGTAGCCACTTGGTTAGGGTTAGGGTTTGGATATGATGGGGGGGCTTAGAGCTAGGGTCTCCAAGGTAACCCCACAGCGTAACTTGACCTTTGCCTCACCCCGACCAGGTGTGTCCGTGTGTGTTCCATAATACAAGTACCCAGACGTGCTACATCCAAGGCACTATGTGTGTGACAGAGTGCTGATACACTATCAGGCCCGGTTCTACGGGGGTGCAAAGGCACGCATTGCACCCTTATTTTAATTGTCTGCATGCTCAGTTGAAAAGAGTATTTCTTTTTTTTTTTTATGCTGGTGCTCTTCGTCCTCATCATCATCATCTACTTCCAGGTCAGAGCATTCTATATTTACATGGTGGCTATTACTATCAGCATTATTGTACTACAGTAATGGTATGGTTCTGTGACATAACCAAAACAATAACATGTTGAAAACAAACTAACAATTTGAAGCTGTGTGTTTCCTGCTGGCAGACTAGAGAGGCAAAGTGACCGCCTACTTCCTGCTTCAGCACTGTACCAGAGATTTTCATCCGCCATTTATTTTCCCATGGACATTTTTTAAAATGCTTATAAAAATAGTTTTACTTGTTCAAACCAAACGGTTCAGATATATTTAGAAACAGGAGAGACCATATAACATTTCACTGGGATTTAAATAAATATTTTTTTTATGTAGTTTTTTTAGTTTTGGTCCGAATGATCTCTCCCGATTCTAAATATAGCTGGACCGTTTGGTTTGACGAAGTAAAACTATTTTTCTAAGGATATTACGAAATGTCGATGGGAAAATAAATGGCGGATAAAAATCTCTGGTACAGTGCTGAAGCAGGAAGTGACGTTCACTTTGTCTCTCTATAGACCAAATCACCGGGGATGTTTACATTTACTTCCGGTTACCCCTGGTTCCGGTTACCTCCGCACAAACTGACGTGTTGAAGACAAAAAAACAGACAAAGAAGACAAAAATGGTTCGTTCGTGTTGTGTTGTTGGGTGTCCAGTGACCATAAAGAGCGGGTCAAGATTTTGATTATTCAGAATTCCCTCTGCAAAGGGCAAACATGAGCAAAGAGAACTCTGGATTCGGCGGCACAGGCTTACTACAGCTACAACATCTGGGTTCCGAGCTGTATCCGAGCGGCGTCAGTAGCCTCTGTCTGTAACGTAACGTTAATGAGTCTGCAAAAAAACACCGAGTTTGACAGTTGTAAACAAACGTTATTAGCTAGCTAACACTACATAAAACAAACACAGAAGAAAGGCTAGATACTTCGGACAAGCATGTTTACCAACCGTTTGAACATTTAAATTGAAAGTAGTCGGCCGAAAACAACAAGAGTTTGACAGCATTCATTTGACAACACGCAAATTTAAACCTGGCGCCTTCCCGAAGTGCTACCCGGAAGTAAATGTTGTTTACATGGTGACGTCACAGTGATTTGGTCTATTGAAGCTCTGTTTCCTGTATTGAAGCTGTGTGTTTCCTGCTGGCAGACTCTGCAGTTCGTGCGCTCGCGGACGGAAGCTGTGAGAGTCCTGCCTGCCAGACCTCACAACATGGACGCTGCTAAAGTTCCTTATGGAAATATTGCATGAAGACTGTATCCATCACTGAATAGTCACCTTAGGCTTATAGTCCAGGCAAGGTAGCGTTTTACGACAAACTAATTGTAAAATAATTTTTTGCAGCTTAGATAATTTCTATGAGGTGTCCAGAACAACATACTAAAAGTCCTAAGAAATCCTAGTTGAGGAAATATGTTTAATTCTCATCAATCCAAGATGTGTGCCAGTAAGGCCAGACAACAATACACCCCAATGGGGCTATTTTTTTCCTTTACTCCTATCAAAATAAAACTTTATAGAATGAAAGTATCCATGAAAAGTAAATTTTTTTATATTACAAGTTTCTTTGAAAATGAATTTGAATATGCAAATGAGCTATACACTAATCGAATATAGGCTACCCAAAATATACCCGCATAGGAGTAAAGGAAAAAATGAAGCCTATCACAATCAAACCTCACACAGTGAAAGTATACATGAAAAGGAACTTTTTTGTTTTACAAGTTTCTTGGAAAAATCTATTTTAAATATGCAAATGAGCTCAACACTAGGCCTAATTGACTTGTCCAATAAGCTATAAAGTCACAAGTAAAACAGGGGCCAAATAACTAACACATTCATGTCTATTCAGTAAGTTAACCTATGCATAAACAAGATAAATTTGAAGTCACTTGCCACACTTACCTGGGTCACTTGCCACAAAAAGACTTATATTGACCTTAAGAATTGATTGCACAATCTTGCCTCCAGTTGCTTTCTAATTTATTTATTTTTTATTTGCGAACAAGCCTAACCAGATAGAAATGTCTAGTTAGAAACGAGTTGGTAGGGAGGTACGGTGGTGCAGTGGTAAGCACTATCGCCTCACAGCTCGAAGGTCCTGGGTTCGATTCCCACCTGGGATGAGGCGAACGCTGAAGGAATGCGTGCCCGTCCGCATGTCCTCGAGTGCCCGCCGCCCGGGTGGGGTTGGCAAAAAGGGCCTTTCTGTGTGGAGTTTGCATGTTCTCCCAGTGCCTCCCGGGGGTTTCCTTCATATTGGAACCCCCTTCACAAAAACATGCAATATCCTGGTTGCTAATGTGGTTCCTCCTCTGGTCGTTAAGGGTACGAACGATTTAAACAAACGATTTTCAGACGGCAGCCCGTCTTTATTGTCACACAACACACTACAACACATGCATGCGGCCACTACACACACTCATGCTGATGGTGGCCGGTGAAATATGTCCTCTGCATTTGACCCATCCAGGCTTGTCCTTTCCTCCAGGGGGCAGGGGGTGACATGCAGGGGGAAATTCTTTATACCATATGAAAGTAGAAGAAATAAGGAATCTATGGGACCAAGCATGTCAACCTAGCATGTTGGGAAGGGGGTAAATAACGCTGTAGCTGATAGTCACTCCCCCTGTCTTTACGACAGCTACTGTCAACAGTACAGTAGTGGAGTGGTTTTGTTTGATTTATTCATCAAACCTTTTACTGACAAACTAACTGTAAATATAGCTTACTTTATTTTGAGGTGCATTGCATTGCTCAACCAGAAATTATTCCCAGATCAACTCTGTTTCTCCTGGGCCTAAAATGCACAAGATGACAGCTGTTTAATCCATCTAATTTGTTTGTTTGAATAATGCAATTGTTTAATCAATGTGCAACAATTCACCAGCTTCTCACAACAGTTGTAGCCTATAAACCAGTGGTTTTCAAAGGGGGGTCCCCAGCAAAAAGGGGGGATAATCTATTTTCACTATAATTCCATCCATAATTAACACAATCTAAGCTAGTGTAGAAGTGAGTAACTAAGCTAATAATAACCATAACAGCACAAATAATTGACAAAAATCTCGAAATAAATATACAGTATTCACTCTGAGAAATGAAATGATGAGAAAAGGAACAATTATTGATGGTTAAAACTGAATAATGACATCACAACAGTCTAATCCTAATGCTAAATTAAACTGAGATATTCCCCTAAATCTGTGTTAAAACTGCAAAAGAAAAGAAAAAAACTTGCTTGCTTTCAAGCTCAGGAGGTACATACATACTTACACACAACTGTATAACTCATGTGTCTGTCCTGTGTCTGACTATATGCTTCTGGTGTTTGGGGTTTCTGTGAACATACAAGCTGTAACACTGTGCATCACAGAGCCATCAGCTTTCTAGGAGTTCATAAATTCACCTCAGTTCTGGCCATTAGTGGAGATATGTGTTGGGAATCCCCAAGCATCAGACATTATCCTATCATCAGCAGCGCACAATTACTTTGCACTAAGAGCTTTGAAAAGGACCTCTTACGCGCTAAATACCTCGCTGCGCTGGATCCCGCACCATAATCGCAGCGCAGCGCAAAAACGTCATTACGCACGGACGTGCCACCCCAGTACATCAAATCCTGATGCTAAAATTGGGTAACCAGCAGATTATTCGGTGAGGCAATCAACTATAATTCACTGAGAAACTTTGATCACATTGCAAAGAGGGGTTATGGTAAATTAATTGAGAAAACTTGTACATTGTAGCCTACTTGCAATAGGCTACTCACCTTCACCTGCTATAACCCGGAGGGTCGTTGGCATCACAGCCGATCTGGCACAAGCCTCGGCACGAGTCGAGTTTTAATTGAGTCCACTGTAAATCCTCCAATCTTTTCTTTTGTCTCCGCCGTTTACCTGCTGGAAAACACATTTCAATTGTCCCACCCCAGTCAACAAAATAACCCGAATTGCATCAAAACTCAGATTTTTTTAACAGGTGTATGATGTGATGGTGTCATTATGAGATAGGGATAATAACAGTCAATAGGCTTACACCTATCCAAATTACGCATGGGAAGAATTACAGCATGCTATAACTGCAGCAAGACGGGAATCTGGTTTGATTGATGTAATGCCCAGGCATTGCCAGGCCACACCTGTGAATAATTCTGGTGGTTAGCACCGCCCAAATCCCGTTTGTGCCGTGCATAAATGTTTGGCACGCCTCTAATCTGCGTTTGCGCCCGTTCTTGTGACGAGTTATGCTTCCCCGCACCACCATGCATCGCCACCATGCATCACCACCACCAGTCTACCCAAACAATTATATCATTTTTAAACAGTTATGTTTCTGTATAAATCATTACAATAATGTTCCCGTTAGGTGGGGATGCATTTTGCTGCTATCTGGCGGGGGTGCAAAACTCAGTATAACACCTGGACAGCGGACTGCAATCTTCTCTGCTTTAGGCCAAAAACGGGTCCCAGATATTTGAGAACCTTTTAAGCACATTGTTCTCAGGGACCTGAGTCAGTGAGTCTATTCTAACAGACCAGGAGTGTGCCTGGTCACACAGCAGCTGCATGGTAGGAGTCAGTGAGTCTATTCTAACAGACCAGGAGTGTGGCTGGTCACACAGCAGCTGCATGGTATGAGTCAGTGAGTCTATTCTGACAGACCAGGAGTGTGGCTGGTCACACAGCAGCTACATGGTATGAGTCAGTGAGTCTATTCTGACAGACTATAGGAGTGTGGCTGGTCACACAGCAGCTGCATGGTATGAGTCAGTGAGTCTATTCTGACAGACGAGGAGTGTGGCTGGTCACACAGCAGCTGCATGGTATGAGTCAGTGAGTCTATTCTGACAGACCAGGAGTGTGGCTGGTCACACAGCAGCTGCATGGTATGAGTCAGTGACAGGACAAGGCAGGAGAGAGAGGACAGGACAGGGGGAGGCGGGAGAGAGAGGACAAGTCAAGGCAAGAGAGGACTTCAAGGCAAGAGGAGAGAGAGGACAAGGCAAGAGTCAGTGAGTCTATTCTGACAGACCAGGAGTGTGCCTGGTCACACAGCAGCTGCATTGGCTCCGACCATGTCAGAGCAGCTTCAGCTCCCTCCTCCCTTTGTGTCAATGCTAACTAGCTAGCAAGCTAACGGCAGAAAGCTACACGCTAGCTCGTTGCTGCGTGATTTCTATTCGCACATAGGTTATGCAATAACCACGCCCTGTGCCCGCCTACGCAGCAGTCAAGCACCGGGATTGGCCAGGAGCAAGTCTTTTGTGAAAAACTGTAAAACCAATTTTTGAGGGGTTAAACTACTTGGAGTCATAATAAATGGAGTCATTATAAATGATGACGTATGGGAAAGTCAATGTAATAATAGTTACATAGTGTTGAAGGGGACTCTTGTTGTATTGTGTGGTTAATTGAAAACTAATGATGTTTGTCTCTGCATATGAGGGGCTGCATCCTTCAATGGGGGATTCATGTCCCTGCTTCTGACAGGGGAAGGCACCAGGACTGCTGCCTACATACTGTAACTGGACCCATTTGCAGGGGCTTAGCCTACTGTATGTGTTTGGTTTAGTTCAGTTTTGTCAAGTTTTGAACAGTGATCTGTTTATTAACACTTTGAGTGCCACGGCCCTTGGGCAAAAGGTTGCTTGCTGTGCCACATAGGCCGCAATGCATTTTAAAACAGTCATATAATTTTTTTAATAATTACTATGTAAACACTGAACACGCACAAATAACGATGAGACTCTCTTCTATCACCTGCAAAAAAAAGTTTATTGATCCCATTTTCCGTTCTTTAGTTATGAGCCGGAGAAGATAGCTTGATTGAAGCAAAAACATCCCTTTTTTTCTACGAGCTGAGATAATGAGCCTTTTGTGAAATTAAACATTTCAAGCACATCACTGACTCTGAAGCTAATTTTCTGATGTCTGGGTCTGTCTGGGTGAAGTGTATGCTGCTCTGCTGCTCTGCGTGCTCCCCCCCCCCCCCTCAACTGCACACGCCTCCTGGGTGTGTCTTATGTGTCTGGTGGCTCTCAGTCTCTGCTGAGTTTGCTGCGCACACACAGTGAATGGTGCGCGACATTCAGCTTTTTGGTTCCGCGTGTGTTTGTCACGGGCTGGCATGCTTCCAGTTCGGAATAATAAGGCTGATTATGTGAAAGTGCTGTTGCAGCGTACATGGAGGTGCTCAGTTGTGACAGCGGATGCTGCTGCTGGGGGCACAGCTGGCGTTGTGCTCGTTTATGGAGGCACGTCGATGCATACGGACGGATGCGATGCGATTTCCCCATTTTCCCCAGTGACTATTTCTGTGTGTTTGGCTCCTTTTTCTCTGATCAGGAGAGTGCTGTCGCCACCTAATGGGTTTGTAAAATAGGTTATCGACCTCCAATAGCTACAATATTGTTAGAGGCGACGTAAGAAGCTTAGATCGACACCCCCCCGTCAAAAAAACAATTTGGAGTTATGACGCCATTTGGCGTCGCTGGCACTGTACGGTAAATTTCTAATGACGCCATATGGCGTCGCTGGCACTGAACGTGTTAAGGACAATAAAACCTTTTCAAGTCGTTTGTTGGGGAAAGCCATAACAAAACTGCCTAGAGATCCATTGTGGGGGGTGAGAGAGAGAGGACAAGGCAGGAGAGAGAGGACAGGGAGAGAGGTGGGAGAGAGGCAGGAGAGAGAGGACAAGGCAGGAGAGAGAAGAGAGAGGACAAGGCAAGAGAGAGAGAAGAGAGAGGACAAGGCAAGAGAGAGGACAAGGCAGGAGAGAGAGAGGACAGGGAGAGAGAGGACAAGGCAGGAGAAAGAGAGGACAGGGAGAGAGAGGACAAGGCAGGAGAGAGAGGACAGGGAGAGAGAGGCGGGAGAGAGGCGGGAGAGAGAGAGGACAAGGCAGGAGAGAGAGAGGACAGGGAGAGAGAGGCGGGAGAGAGAGGACAAGGCAGGAGAGAGAGAGGACAGGGAGAGAGAGGCGGGAGAGAGGGGACAAGGCAGGAGAGAGGACAGGGAGAGAGAGGACAAGGCAGGAGAGAGAGAGGACAGGGAGATAGAGGACAAGGCAGGAGAGAGAAGAGAGAGGACAAGGCAGGAGAGAGAGAGAGGACAAGGCAGGAGAGAGGACAAGGCAGGAGAGAGGACTTCAAGGCAGGAGAGAGAGAGGACAAGACAGGAGAGAGGACTTCAAGGCAGGAGAGAGAAGAGAGAGGACAAGGCAGGAGAGAGAGAGGACAAGACAGGAGGGACAAGGCAGGAGAGAGGACAAGGCAGGAGGGAGAGAGAGGACAAGGCAGGAGAGAGAAGTCAAGGCAAGAGAGGACTTACAGGCAGGAGGAGAGAGGACAACCAGTCCTCCACCACCACCCCCCCCACTGCCTGACCTCCCCTCCAACCTGTCCACCCATCCTCCACTGTCTGACCTCTCCTCAGCCCCATGTCCTTCCTTCTAACTCCCTCTTGTCTCCCTTCCTCCAACAAAATTCCCTCCTCTGCCATCTATCTATGTATCTCCCAGCCTCCTTCCTCTCACCCTGTTCGCACTCAACCACTCTACTACCATCTCTGCAGGGACTGACCCGCAGAGGAGAGAGGGGAGCAGGCACAGTCCCTGCAGAGATGGTGAGAGTGGTTGAGTGAGAACACGGTGAAGGAGGGAGACCGGGAGATGGCAGAGGAGGGAGGGGATGGAGGAGAGGGGGGGATGAGGGGAGCAGGGTGAAGGAAGGAGGCCAGGAGATGGCAGGGAGGGGTGGGGGGAGGGGAGCAGGGTGAAGGAAGGAGGCCAGGGGCTGGCAGGGAGGGGTGGGGGGGAGGGGATGGAGGGGTGAGAGGAGAGCAGGGTGAAGGAAGGAAGCCAGGAGATGGCAGAGAGGAGAGCAGGGTGAAGGAAGGAAGCCAGGAGATGGCAGAGGAGGGGAGGGGAGACGACTTCAAATCCCCTGCAGGAATCGAACCTGCACTTCTCCGATGTATGCGGTTGTTAAGGTGATCGCCTTAACCCCTAGACCATCAGCCTAGGTAACTTACAATGGATCTCTAGGCAGTTTTGTTATGGCTTTCCCAATGAAAGACTTGAAAAGGTTTTAGTGTCCGTACCGGGATTCAAACCACAAACCTTTGGGTTGGAAGGCATGGTCTTTCACCACTGGACTACAGCCCAGCTCAAACACACAGAACATGCAGCAAGTCAAATAGATGTGCTTAAGATTAGGGTTTTCTTAACCACGACCATACCCTAACACAATTGATGTGGTGGGGGGGGGGGGGGGGGGGGGGGATTTTTTTTTTTTAATATTTTGTTTTCAATTATTAATATTATTATTTTCACATTTACTAATCATTAACCACTCTATTCTAATCAGCAACTATCTAATGATTAACTAATATATTCACGAACTGACATGTATTAATCATTAAAGAAACAGTTAACTACTCTGAGTCTGCACTGAGTGCTCATAAGTGTCAAAATAGAAAACCAGATTCAAACATAGGCAGAATGGTTCCAGGTCCATGTTTATCACCAGGCCGTTATTGAAAATAAGAATTTGTTCTTAATTAACTTGCCTGTTTAAATAAAGGTTGATGATGATACCAGAATGTTAGCACAACAATACAAAACTCACAGCAACAAGTAGACCAGTGGTTTATTGATAGTATTCTGTGACATCACCACACAGACATCTTGGTCTGATTGTAATCAATTAACAGGTGATTAACAATCTAATTACACACACAGCCAATGAGCTGTGTGTAGTGTAAAGTGCCATATAGGTCGGAAATGCATGTGACATCATGGGAATACTATGAATAGACGAGTCCAAGTGAATCAGTTGTTATTAAGCTTTATACGAGGCGGACGAGTCTGTTGTGGCCTTCACCTTGTCAGTCTCACGTGAGCATGGGCGCCTGGCCAATCCCGGCGCTTGACTGCTGCGTAGGCGGGCACAGGGCGTGGTTGTTGCGTAACCTATGTGCGAATAGAAATCACGCCTGGTTGCTACACGCTGAAAATGGCAAGTTGGATTGTTGGAAACTATTTTCCAAGGGCACCGACGCTAAGCGCCGTCCATCGCAATTCCACAATGGAGACCTGCGCCGCCAGACTCCTCACGGATGCTGGCCAGCGAGACTAAGCTGTGTGTAATGGCTCTGGCTCACTGTCTGTATATAGGCCTAAAAGTCCCTCTATGATGTTACCAGTATCAAATCTGTGCACATGGTTTTGCACAGATTTATAAATTGTAATAAAACTGTGCACACTAGTTTACCATATTGATTTTGTACCAGCTGCGACCCCTGGGGGGCTCCACAGTTCTCCTTATTGCACTATGTTTATAGGTTAATAATGCTGCTGTGTTGAATATTCACTCACTTAGCGCAGAAATTGCCAATGGACTAGTTTGATAGAGACCCCCCCCCCCCCGGTATCTCTCTTTTTTCACCATGAGTTTGCATCCCTGAATCAAATCTCCAGCTCTTGTGTCTCTCATTCACTCATTATTTTAATGCTGCTGTACTGCTTATATTTTCTAACATATATATTGTTTTACATAGTAATAAATAATAATATAATATAATATGTCATTTTGTTACGCCTTTCGTTCCACCAGTGGAGGTAGTAACAGCGCTGAATCAACGTCTGTCTGAAAAGGTGTGAGCCGACGAGCCAGGAAGCATTAGCCTGGGTAAACCCATCCCCCACGTGACCTGCTCTCAGACCTGCTCTCAGTCACTAGGGTCTGGCGAACGAGCCATTCAAACCAGTTTCTGCCGTCGGGGAGGGGCGGGTGTACCTCCCTTGATAGACCACTCCATCAGCCAACCAGCTTAGCACACAGAGCACATGCGCAGTGCAACAGATGGCGTCATCACTCTGCGACCTTTGTTGTTAGCACAGGAGCTAACACTTTTCATTTCAGTACTGCTAGCACGCAATGGCTACAACCAATGCAGCCCCTCCGCCCGAAATGTAAACACACCCAGAGCTGGCCTACGGATCGATGTGTGATTTCCAGGTAAGAATATGTTATTCACAGGTATATGCCACACTATATATTATCTCAGAAACTAGCGTAATTGTGTTTGGTAAGAAAGACATTCGATAAATGACTGACTTTTCCTCATCGGCTGTAGTGGGTTAGCGAGGTAACGTTAGCTAGATTACGGGAGCATTTAACGATCTAATGAATTCTAGAAAAACATGTCAGAAGCTAGCTAACGTTAGCCACGTGTAACATACAGTAACCATGGCCGTAACTAGCTATGAGGACGGGGAGGTCCGGACCTCCCCTAATATTTCAGAGAAAAAAAGAAAAAAAGAAAAAAAAAATTTATAAAACAATCTGCATGGAAAAGCATGAAAAACACGGGATCGCTTTTATTTTTAAACGAAAGGCAGGTCAGGCAGGAAGTCATCTGACGCCGCGTCCGCGGTAACTTGATTCCGAGAGAGCAGCAGCATGGTGGTGAGTGATGACTGTCTGTCTGCCTGGCGAGATAATTGAAGGTGAGCGAGCTGCGAGACAGTGAGCGAGTGAACGACAGACAGTGAGTGACACTGACAGATTTTTTAGCAACAACCAAGAAAGTAAGTGTCTAGTCTGTCTCTTAAGTAATGTTACCTGTGTGACACGTTGGGATGCTACTGGCTAATCATGCATGATGCCAATTGCCAAGCTCCCGAAGTCAGGTATGCAGGTGGCTATATGCATGGTTTCAGTTTCATGACCCAATAAGTAACAAAAAGAGGTGGTGTAAAGTTAAAAACAACATAATATATTTTATTTTATTTTTCAATCGTTCCTATCAGGAATAAATAAATGTCCCTCTGTATGTTTTTTTTATTATCGATGATGACTTTGTGTGTTGTGTACGGCTTGGGTTGTGTACCTGTGTTTGTAGGTGTCATTTTGAATCTCCCTGAATTTGGCTAAAACAGTGTTGGAGAAAAATATAAGTTCCATTGGCATTTCCCAATAAGCTATTTGCATACACATAATTAATGCTATGAGTCATTAGTCCCTTTGCATTAGCCCATGACATTTCACCCCATTTCACCCATAGCAGGGACTGCTCCAATTGCTGAAACCTTGGACAGTGCATCAAGTCCCATAACAATTGATAACAGTCTCTCAGTCAGACAGGCAGCCCTGTAGGCTCCAAGTCAAGTCATCACCCCATCACCCCCTCCTCTCTGCCTTTTCCTCTTCAGTATAAATCTATGTTACACTGTCGGCCATTTGCTGAATATTTGACTCTGTACATCGATCAGACATGTGTACATTGAGATTCATGCCCTCTGTCAATATGCATATTGCAGAGAATGTATGGTATTAAATATACTTTTATGGTAAATCTTCCTGGACTCATTGGTTTCAATTTATTTGGTATTAGATAAGCTGTGATATACATTTACATATACATTTAGCGGATGTATAGAATTCTATCTTCTGTTATGTGACCAGCCAGCCTCTTTCTTTAAATCATTTGCTACTTGGTCAGTTTCTTCATTTTTGGTTAAAATAAGCATTTGAATAATTGTGCAACCTGCCTGGTGTCCTAAAAATGTTCTGGTCTTCGGTTGAGCCATATTTCATGTGTTGAAGACCGTAACAGTTTCAATGCACCAAATGGCTTCACCCCACATTATTAAATGGTCCCCTCCACAGTTAGTGACAGGGTGTTTCACACCCCAGTTGACAGTCTCACACCCCAGTTAACAGGCAGAGTTAAGAAAAGCACGGTGGGAACACATTTAGGGAAGTAGTTGTCAGCCTACCAGACAGTAATAATCAACTTGCGGCCCGGGGACTAAGGGCAGGCAGAGTGCAGGGTGGCACGCGGCCATCTCCTGATAGTTTTTATTGTGTAATAAGAATCTGATTCACAATGATAACTAATGTGAAATAAAGTTTGGCTGAGCTCCAGTTAACTTGTCAAACACTGCTGTCCAACAGCTATAATTGGTTTCATTTCATTGGTTTTCATTATCATAATTTATATTTATGAATTACATATTATTATTATTTTTCATTTTTATTATTCACTATTATTATTCACTTATTATTATTATTGTTTGTCCCTGACTGCTTTTTCTATTATTCTTTATTATTAATCATCTATTATTTTTATTATTATTACTCATTTATTATTATTATTATTATCATTATTATTGTTATTATTATCTTTATTATTGTTGTTGTTGCTAATTAATATTCCATCTATTTTGATGTATTGCATTAAGATGAAATTTGCCTGTGTGCTGACAGACCCAAAGACTCTTTGGCCCCTATCGTTGCATCGGCGCAGTTTCTAGGCCGAGCGGCAGGCGCAGATCAAAGCAGTGGGCGTGGAAAGGCGCACTTGATATCGTCGTGCTGGCGCTAGATGCAGCCCAAAGCATTACAACCACGCCTTTTAGGCGTAAAATTATGCACCGTCATGCTCATTGGATAAGTGCAATAAACGAATCGCACGCTTGCCTTTTTAGCTCCAATTCCAGTGATCCCGCAAAACCAGATGAAAGCCAAACGCTCTGCCCCCCCCCCCCCCCTCCCTTCATCCAGCCTGTCTGTCTGCATTATAGGCTATTATTCCATATTATTATGCTTCTCAAACCAATCTAACTGCAGTTTCAATACTGCAAGCATGTAAATACGCTACACTATAGCAAGATCAAAGTGAAAATAATGTTCTATGCATCAGCTAGAAAAATATAGCCTATTAGATTGGTGAAAGTTTGTCCAGAAAGATATCATTTTCTCTCGCCTGCTGCAGGAAGGATGATGCACATAAATATACCCTACATTATGTCAAGTCATTGCATAAATGTGTTTTTATTGTAAAACTAAATGTGAAATAGGGCCAAGTTATTGGAGGAACATCACAGTATAGCAGATGCCATTAGAAGCGCGTTCCGAAGCGCGTTCCGCTGTTACTTCTCTAAATAACGTTAACTCGACAAGGGGTATATATATGCCCAGGATGACATATATGTTTCACATAGGGTGGTGTTTTCATTTCGAGGTTTTATTTGGTCCAATATTGAAATGTTGACAATGGCAGGCTGTGTTACCATTACACATTAATTTAGAACTACCTTTTATATCTATTTTGGCTCATTTGGTGGCTATTTAGTAGCGAAATGAAGAAACACAATGCATGCTGGGAACTCAGAGAGAGAGAGAGAGAAGGGTGACAGAGAAGAAGCAGTGAAGGCAAAGAATAGGCCTGCTTTTCAAAAGCGCAAAGCGCTAAATGTAGGCCAGCTCCCAAGATATAACTAGGCTGGTATTTAGCGCCGACACGCCCACTTTGGGACTGCTCCACGCCCATTCGGCCTAAAGCGCATTTGGCAGCCTAAAGCCTATTGCTATCTTGCCGAAACAGGCGCAAGGCACGTTTTTTTGCGGTTAAGGCCCGTAATAGCGCCGATGGCCTGTGGGAGAATAGAGCCCTTTGACCTCGTCAGCCCACAAGGCCTCAGTCAACTGAAGTGCATGCTGAGAGGAGTATTTTGAAAGTTGTCGTTTAACACCTCCAGATAGAAAGAGGCTGTATTCAGACTTATTGGTGGTTCAGTGGTAGAATTCTTGCCTGCCACGCGGCGGCGGCGGCGATTAGGCACGGGTTCGGATCATGGCCAATGCACCATGCTGTAAGGTCATGAACTTGTGTCTCTTTTACAGTTAGACGATCTTCAGTCGTAATGTTTAATAAATTGCAACATATTGCCATAATTGTTTCTGTATTAACAAATGACGCGATGTATGAATATTGTGTGCAATTTGTGTCTTTCTTTTCAAACAGCAACAAACAAATGCAAATGTTTAGCATAGTGAATCATCTTAAATGATTAAAGCAGTATTTCTGAGTAATGTTAATAAAAGGCAAAATTTGCTGGCTAGCTTGTAAGAAACTGTAAGGTCACATGTTTTTGAATTCAGGAGGCCTAAATGGGGTAACATTTAAGTTATGTGGAGGTTTGTTCAGAAACTTTAGTCAAAAGCCTGTTTATTCCCTAATACCACCCTCTCTGAAGCATGAAGGACCAGTCGCAAAATGTTGCAAATGTGCTGAAATATTGCTGAATAAGGGAATTTAAGGGGTATTTGTTTATCTGTTTATTTGTCTGTCTGTCTGCCTGTGTGTGTGTGTGTATATGTGTGTGTGTGTGTGTGTGTGTGTGTGTGTGTGTGTGTGTGTGTGTGTGTGTGTGTATGCGTACGTGTCTGTCTATGTGTGTCTGTGTGTGTGTGTGTGTTTGTCTGTCTGTCTGTCTGTGAATGCAGGGGAAGTGTTACATACAGTTTGAACTGTTTCTTTTTTGATAGAAGTATTTCCTGTCATAGAGTGTCTCCCCAAAAACAGGAATGTCCTTTTAAGGCAGCTAAATAAAATCCCCCATAAAGCAATCGGACACAAAAAGCAGAAGTATCAACCGTTCCAGAAAGGTATATAAGAAAACTCAAAGAGGAACTCCCCAGAGAATCTTCCTTGGACGCAGACAGCCGGTGACATCTCGACAGACTCATCCTGCCGACGCCTCTACTGAACATTCCCTCCAGATCTGTAATCGTATTGTATTTACTTGACCCGCTCTGTATTTTTATATGCAATTTAATTCTATATAAAATAACATCTATATATCAGATTGTTGTCAATAACTGGTTCTTATCCGTCTGAATCCAAATTGGGCCACGCCTGAACAGGTTGTATGGGCCCAGGCCCATACAACAATAATATCTCTAAAAAACCTTCTGAATGTGGGACTTTTAGCACTTGTGTTAAGCTGTGCTATAGGAGGATTGGAAAACCATTTTCCATCAAATTGGTGACCACCGACGTGAGGTGATCAGACGGAGACCAGCTTGACTTTCTGACCAGCATTCAGGAGACAGTGATTTAACAAACCCCGGGGAAACCATCAGAATAAGGTAACGCAGATAACCTTTTTAATAGAATAATCTGCAATTGGATATGACAAAATATTGTTAAATCTACTGAATTCATCAAATGCTGTAATTTTAAACCAAATTTAAGGAACAATACAGAAGCGGTCAGACACGTTTTAATTTCGTAAGGCTTCAGCCAAGGAGGTGTGAGGAAAATAGTTCCGATACCATAGTCCAAAATAGGTTGGAGTCCTATCGTTTAGTGAAAAAGATTATAGATTTTTCACCTAGGGAAACGTGGCGCGTTCCCTGGAAAAGTACCAAGGTTATAGGTTGGAGTCCTATCGTTTAGTTATAGGTTGGAGTCCTTCCAGGTGGCGCTCCCTGGAAAAGTACCAAGGCTAGTTCTGAGATTACCGGTGTTTTATTACAAAGTGTGGGGAGGGTCGCTCTTCATAAGAGGCCAATGGGCAAAATACAAGGAATTGTATTTATCTCTGAAGAGTTGTTTGCTGTGGAAAATTGTGTGGGGGGAGTTATTATTGGAGCGGTCTAGTTCCTGTTTGATAGGACACATACAGAGTTGGGATTATAACCCCCAGCAGCTTGGCGCGATAAAAGCTATTTTTTATCGTAGAAGCTTCCAGGCCGGACTTTTTATGTGTATGTGACCAGTCAAGCAGTGAGCTGATCACCCGTGGCAGATTGTGTGTTTTATTAGAGGGAGGACCGTGTATTTTGAGAGTGCTGTTTTCTAAAGGGAACTGCGGTGAGCTATATAAGTGTGAACACCGCCGTTCAACACTAGGCCGTTCATCACGTCACTGTCCTCTTGCACTTGCGTTTAGGTTTGTATATTGTTTTTAAGTTTTTATTCTACTTTTGCTGTCATGCTATGCTATGTTACTATTATGCCCTAGTGCCAGATAGGCCTAAATGTTTTGACTGATATATTTTGTACAGCACTCTGTGCACTCGTGCTGGGAGGGGTGTTTTAGAAATAAACTTTTACTTACTTACTAACACCCAGTCCTGTGGCGTAACAAGATTTAGCATACTGTAGAAACGTCCGCTGGTTATCTCAGAGATATAATCAGAAACATAAGCCGGCATTCATAGGAGCGGGTTTGCTATAG
The DNA here is from genome assembly GCF_964638095.1 of Poromitra crassiceps. Taxonomy (NCBI): domain Eukaryota; kingdom Metazoa; phylum Chordata; class Actinopteri; order Beryciformes; family Melamphaidae; genus Poromitra; species Poromitra crassiceps. The sequence goes on along the minus strand of NC_139627.1, from coordinate 55,795,962 downwards.
AAAAACACCAAAAACAAATTATTCTATTTAGGGAGAATGGATATAATTGATCCATAATTATAGGACAGCATTTCATATACACCAGAGAGGGGTAAATAAATTGTTAAATTAGCCACACACCTTGATTTGTAAAGTAAGTGCTATCACATGGTGAGATATTTCCATCGTAAAGGGGTGTATGAAGAGTGTATAACTGTAAACACATATTATACAGTTGTAGCAAATAAAAGTTAAAGCGGAAGGATTTAGACAAGAAAGTATAATATCAAAAGTATACCTAGTAATAATATAGGACCAGGAAAATGTCAAAAGGGGGACGCCCCGATAATTAAAAAAAGTAAAAAAAAAAAAAGGAAAGTCACCATTTCTGAAGCGGACCTGAGCAATAGTTTAATCAAATTAGACAAGATAGTAAAGAGAGTATTGAATATCTACTGAAGTGGGAGGGGTTTGCAGAGATTTACAATACATGGGAACCAGAGGAAAACCTGAAATACCCACAACTGATTTCAGAATTTATGGAGATTTCAGAATCCATGGAAATTTCGGAAATTACGGTGGAAATAGAGTAGTTTATATTGAGAAAAGGCGAGCAAGGGAAAGGGGGGAGTGTACTGGGTAAATAGGAAATTGACTCTGCCAGCACTTCATCATATATTAATAGATAGATTGGAGCTAAATATTACTCTTACATACCCCGGATAAAATAAAATAAGGTAAAAGTAAGTTGTTCTAGGTGGAGGATTTCATTATATCTTCACAGAGGCATTAGAATAGGAAATTGAATGTAAACAGTTTGTGGAAGGAAATAGAGCAGAGGCTCAACAGAAGGAAGCGGCTGCGGCGAGCGGTCGCAAGCGTGGTTCTTGTGGCATCTTTGATATAATTGTAGAAAGTTGAGAGACAGGATGAATATGAGTATGAGAGATCGCCTCGACGCTAGAATGGAAATGTGGCTGAAACTCTCAACTCTGCTGTTGCTGACAGTAACAACCATGTCTATGTCAGATCCAAATCTGCTCATTTTGGATAAACCATCAGGGAGAGTGGAAGTTCCTCTTGGTTCCTCTCTGACTCTGGGTTGCAGTTTTAAAGCCGAGGCTAAAGTTAGGGTGAACTGGTGTTTTAACCTAACTGGATCCCCAAAATACTGCCATCGCAGACTTTCCACTGAGGTCTATACCCAATCTGTGAAGCAGGATCAAGGGGGAGCGCGTGTAATTACTTTCAATTACACATTATCAAATGTTGCATACAATGACAGTGGAAAGTACTTTTGCCATGTCATAATAGAGATTCCCATGTTAAAAGAAGCAGTTAGCAATGGAACACAAGTAGTAGTTATTGAACCTGTCCCTACGACAGGCGGAGGTCTGTTTCAGGCCTGGAGGGTTTTGGTGGCATTGGGGTTGTTAAGTCCCATCCTGATTGCACTATTAGTGGCCATCTGTGTCACACTGAGAAGATGGTTTAGGAGTAGAGTTATGGAACATTCTATCTATGCAAACATGCGTCCCGTGAGAACGGCCAATATCTATACAAACACAAATCCAGTGGGAGGTGTCTAAATCTATGCAAACACACATCCCGTAAGGGGGAATAGCACATTTGAGAGTGAATGAAAATTTAGTCCACCGAGTAAAAGTGGTGCACCATTTCAAGAGGGTCCGGGTGGAAATGTTGGTGGGGAAAAAATATAGCCTGTTATTAGTAAAAAAGGTTAGAATGTTGGTATTTGATCAGCTGGAATAGCGCTAAAGAATTAAGGAACGGGGCTCGTTATATCTCGGGGTTTACAGTTTTTGGAGGATGTTGATTATATAGCGGGGTCAAGTTGGCGAGAGTAAAAGCGTGTATTTCCTCTGGGAGTTTCAGAATAAGTGGAAGTAAGTGAAGCGGGGGAGCTTGCTTGCGGGAATATATAAATAAATGCGTTTATAATGTGTGGTGACTGGAGTGATAGGAAACTAATTATAAAGCGACTAGATGATGAATATGGTGAGGTGGGCGCCTGGAATGGCGCGGTGTTTGTTGTTCTTGAAATAGCCTAGGCAGGAGAGGAGTGATGTGCTGTGTTGTTTGAAATGAATGTGCGTGCCTATGTCTGTGCTATGAGGAGAATGGAGGCTATGTGTATGTGTGGGTTTGTGCATGTGGGTGGGGTGACTGGTGTGTGTGGAGCGTGGTGATGTCGTCTGGGAACGTCTGTTGTGACTTCCTGATGGTACAGCTGATTGTGTGTGCGAGGCACGCTGAACTAGGATTCAAGTGCTCACAGTGAACATGTGGCGCCTACAAAGTGACGTGTAGCTTGCTGGGGGCAACTTCAATGCCCAGGGGGCTATGCGGCACGGGAAAGGCGGCCGGGTTGGCAGAGGTGGAGACGGACTGTCGTTTGGAGTACGGATCAAATGTATACGATGTGTTGCAGAGCGGATTGATGCGGGTGTTGAGTGTATGAAGGAGATTGATTGGGGACGCATTGATCGTGATAGGTTGTTTGAAGGGTGCTTGCTTGCGTGGTGTGCTATTGATTATTGATAGTTGTTTGATTAATTTAGACCGCAAAAGGGGGGGCTGCCTCCGGTATCCGGAGTCCTCACCTGGGGACTTTTGCTGCTACAACTGGAGAGTTGAGTGCCTCTAGTACCCGGGGTCCCCACCTGATGACCTTTGCTGCTAAAACCGGAGGCACGGTCACCCCAACTTTTATTTTGTTGGTTGAATGCTGGCCAATTGAGTGTTGCATCATTTGGTGAATTGTGGATCGCACTGCGGATAGATAGAAAGCGAGATAGCGAGAGTGTTTTGTTGGTCCCCTGTGGGAGGTTCCGGTGTCACAGTGTCAGTACATCTCAGTAAAAACACACACTGACGTAATGTTACATATAATAAGAGAAGAAAATAAATAGACTGTAGATTATTATTTTGAAAATAAATCATAATAGAATGTGTGTGAAGGGTGAAATTTCCTGTGTGAAATAATCTGAACCTACAGTGTTTTCTTAAACAGAAAAGTGCACATTTATTACCACCATTGGGTGGATAAGAAATATCATTATTAAGTGAGCAGAGCAACATTTTTTCTTTTTTGTATGATTTACACATAGCAAAATTTACACTTGGGTATGGTGAGACGTTTCAAAAGTATCTATAGATAAGACAATAGCCTCTGAGGCCGAGACCACACTGGAGTTTGCGTTTAGAGTATTGTTATTTTCAGTCTGGGGACTAATCCACCCCAAAAGCTAGCTCTTAAAGCAGTTTTTATTTGGGGACTCATCCAACCCACTCTCAAGACAAGTCCACGAATATCTGTAAACTTGGAAGGCAGACTCCAGGAGCCATCTTGTTTATGAGGTTATTGCAACAAATTATAAAGTAAACAATTTAATATTTACTCACAGAGTATTTCAAACATTGTCTGCCGGGACCTACGTACTTATTGTACTAATAACTAGTAATGAAATTATTTTGTCCAAAATACAGACACATTGTGAAATATAATGTATACAGTTACAGGTGGAATACGTCACCCAGGAAACCTTCACACGAGCACAAATCTGTATTTTGAGTACTGTGCTCCACAGTTAAAGAGGTCTACTTGACCTAGTTTAGTAAACTACTAGAGATAGTAGTTTTGTAGAGAAAAGAAAATTCTTTCTATGTTCAAGATTAAATAAAATTAAGTGTTTTAAAGTGTCATTTTAAGAATAAACAGTTATATGATACTGTGATTATGGTTTAATGAATATAATTAATAAATGTTATGAATGTTTTGCAGTTTAGAAAGTTTCAGTTCCATATTCCAAGCAAACCAATATTAAAGTAAATAATAAATAGAATAAAATAGTTCCCAAAAAGAAATAAACCACTGCGATACCCGACTTTGACTTTCACCCCAGGACTAACATGATCCAAGGACCTTGACATCTGTGCAGTGCTAGACTGAAAAGGGGGAAAGACCGTAGGGTGCCCAGGGATAGAGTCAGGTCCAGGAGTGAAAACTGGTGCTCCAATAGGGAAAGCATCATCACCAACACGGGGAGAGACTGGGAGGGAGCAAAAAGGCAGATACGGAGAAAGCACCTGGGGTAACCTTTTGGGGAGGTAACCACCAACCAGACCCTGACTGAGGACTCACTAACACCTACCCCACCTGCCCCGGGGACGATGGCCCCCACCATGACTGATGCCATAACACTCTGCTCTTTTGGTGACCGTTGTTTCATTCCCTGCATTAGAGCATTGCTGGTGAAATGCATCACCACGGCGGTCCCGGGCCGGGACGAGGTGATACCGGCCCACCACATGCCATTGTTGGACCCGCCAGAACGTCCTGAGTTGCCGCGATGGGACGGGATGTTTGTATGATTTAGATTCACCTCATAAATGAGGTGAAAAGGGGGATTTGATAGATTTAATAACTTATTCCACCCCTGTAGAGATCGATTTGATAACCTATAACCTGTGCTATAGGAGGATTGGAAAACCATTTTCCATCAGGGGCACGCAGAGCAGCACGCAACACCCAGACAGACCCAGGCAGCAGGACAGGATTGACAAACGCAAGCCAGAATATCCGATGCCCACCAGCAGCAAGCTTCAGAGTCAGTGATGTGCTTGAAATGTTTAATTTCACAAAAGGCCAATTATCTCAGCTTCTAGAAAAAAATTGCTGTTTTTGGATGAATCAAGCTATTTTCTCCGGCTCATAACTAAAGAACGGAAAATGGGATCAATAAACTTTTTTTTGCAGATGATACAATAGAGTCTCATCGTTCTTTGTGCGTGTTCAGTGTTTACATAGTAATATCACACAATATTCTGTGGGCCTCGAGAAATCACTGAAAACGCTCTGAAACTCTGGCACTGGGAGCGTCCGTTCTCCAAAAGTGGCTGGCACTCAATGAGTTAAAATCAATGCTAAAACATTTTAGGGTAAAATATTGACACGAGTAACTGGTGATCTGCAGATGATGTAAACTTTTGTAATAAATGTTATCTCTTGTACTTCAACCTCTGTCTAGTCTGGTCAATTATAGGACAAGATACACTTAGCCTACAGTCTTGGGTTTTGTCTTCATTGCCTAGAATTATTATTATTATTATTAAAACGATTATGAATTATATTCGCTAAACATTATCTTAACAGACTTACCAGCTTAGGCTTCATTCTGTGATGCGTTTGTTATGGTTTGTTGTTGTTCACTTCCTCCCAGCATGCATTGTGCTACTCCATTTCGCTACTAAATAGCAACCAAATGAGCCGAAATAGAAGGTAGATCTCAATTTTGTGTAATGGTAACACCTGCAATTGTAGAACATTTCAATATTGGACCAAATAAAACATCGAAATGAAAACACCAGCCTATGTGAAACATATATGTAATCATGGGTCTATATATACCCCTCGTCGATTTAACGTGATTTAGGTAAGTGACAGTGTAACGCGCTTCTACTGTCATCTCCTACTGTGATGTCCGCTCCAATAAATTGGCTCTACTTCACATTTTAGTTTTACAATAAAAACACATTTATGCAATGACTTTACATAATGTAGGCTATATTTATGTGCATCATCCTACCTGCAGCAGGAGAGAGAAAACGATATATTTCTGGACAAACTTTCACCAATCTAATTAATCTCATCATATAGGGATAGGCTATATTTTTCTAGCTGATGCTGTCGTGTTTTAAATGCATCGAGAGAAGAAGGAATTAACCACAGAGACATGATGTCTAATTAAAGTATTGTTTTATTTGCATGTGATATCTGACATGGCTCTCTGAAAGAGTCATGGAGAAAGATGGTCTTGAGGGTGTTCTTTCTGACTCCTAAAACCTCTGAACCTCTGTATTTAAAAACTTTCTAAATTGAGCCTCCTCCTCCTCTCAGCCTGTCATACCCCACTCTCTCATCCAATCATCTCCCTGCTTAGATGAGTATGTGCTGTCTGTCGAACCACTACAGTGTGTCACCTATCAAACCCCCATGACAGCTGCTCCCCTCATCCTTGAAAGGGCTTCCTCTCTCCCTGTTTTCCTTATTCCAACCAAATGGTGTTAACTGCTTTTACGATGGCCTGTAGGGTCATCTCCCCCCAGTATCCCCACTATCTCCTCTCACTATCACAACAGAATGTGTGCATGTGACTGCTTGAGAGCACTTGAGCATGTGTGCTCATCCTCTCATAAACAAGCCTCTGTTTCTTCTGTGTGTGCGTAACCCCCTAAACTGTACTTTTGTGTGTAACTCTCCTAGTCACACCCTGAGATGCTATCTAATCCTCTTGTTAAAACTCCTGTGTGTGTCTTCAGCTGTCTATTTATTGCTCCTTTCCAATGCTTCAAAGAGGAGCCTGCCTGCCCCTGCCTGCCCTTTTTGTCTCACTAACCTCAACTCCCTTTAGTTAACACTGATTTAGTTAACACTACACTTCATAACTGCACTCCTCTCTTAATGATAAAATATAAGACAATATAAAATATTAAAGGGTCAATGGGCCATATACCACATAAGCCCCCCTTGCTAATGTACCACTACATTAGCACAAAAAGCAAAAGCCACATTTTTATCATTAAGTTTTCTGTCTGATACTAGCCTGCTAACAACCCTTAGGCAGTCCTAACCCTATTTAAATTCCTATTTTAAATCCTATAATTTTGGTCAGCTAATTTAGCTATTTTTTCTATTTAAAGTATCCTGTAGCACATTATCTATGATTATTTTAGACTAGACACTCTAAACTACATCCTGGATAAAATCAAATTCAACTATATTCAGTCTGAAGCTGGAACCATTTTCATACAGCTCAAACCCACTATATCTCTTGGTCTAAAACCACCTCTAGGAGGTGTAAAAAGAGAAGAGCATAGTTTCAAATCTCAACACAACAGGAAAAAGCAGCTTCATCCTTATTTTGATCAGGACGAGGACACTTATTAATTAGCAATTGCCATTTATCAACTAATTTGACGACCACCTGCCAATCCGGTCGGCAGATGCAGCCCTATGATTTTGACTATACATTTATTTCCCCAACCTAAAGTTGTGGTAGTAACAATAAACTAATATTTATCTAAGTATTATATAGCTCTCTTATCGTGTAGCAAGTAATGCAAATTGAAGTTATTCAACACACAGAAATACAACATCAGAAAACATTCCATTACTGTTCTAAACACTCTATCATAAGATAACCCTTTACATTCCACTGAGCATCTAATATTCCACTTCACTTCTAATAACCATACTCAAAAGATATACTAAATCATTATCATAAGAATAGACATCTGTAACATCATCAAACATCTGAAATCATCCAGTAATCTAGCACCTATCTTATAGTATCGCTTATCCATTCTGTTACTAACTTATATATTCTTTCAAGCATGCACCAACATCTTTATAATCTCCTATTCCAATCATTCTCCAACATTTCTTCATCATGAAAATCAAAAGACAGATACATACATCAATCAAAAACTATAAGCTTCCATTACCTCAGTCTATCCAGAACAAACACCCAAACATCCTTATAATCAAGAATACAGATAAAACATATCAACCAATCAAGAATAATACATTTTCTCATTTTTATTAGACTCCCCCCTTTCAACTTATCTCATCTCTAAAACCCCATTATCCACGCTGCTGAGGAAGAAATATGTTAACACACAATCCAAACAACTGTCAACAGACACTCTATCATTCTAAGCATCTTAAATATTTATTGCTCTCCCATTTTCTTCTTGGATATCAAAACCCCCTGGATTCGCTCCATCTTCACATTAAAGCCGCGCAAGTAGTCTCCAGATTCTTCCACTTACCAACCGGTCTCAGGATTACGAATGTATACGCATGTATTCTTCTTTTGGCATCCGCCTATAGTATACAGTCCACATGTCTCTTTGTTATGTATGTATGTATGTAGTGTATGTTTCGATGCATTGGGCTTTCTAGGGGCATCTCCATCTCTCTTGGCTCTGCTCCCTCTTTTTCAGGCTCGTACAGACTGCAGTGCACCCCTCTGCATACATGGCTCACTCTGGGCATCAATCATCTCCTCATCTTCCCGTTTGGCTCCAAATGCCTCTCCTTTTACATCTCTCTCGTCCAGACACTCTCTCTCTCTCTGATTCCATTAAACCCCTGAAACACACTTTACAAGAAAAACATCCTACCTCCTAACCACCTGTTAAACTAGACTCAGACATAATGTATATTACAAACAGTCACTCTATCAATTTGAGAACAACACCTAAGCTCTCATTGTCCTGCTAACCATCAGACTATTTGACATATCCATATTCTCTTTGTAAAGATTTTAATCATACATGGGAGACTCCAACCATCAAACTATATTTAACCCCTCATATTTCACATTATCACTGGTGTAATTCCTCAACCATTTAATCTATAACATTATCATAACTTCCCTTTAGATTAACCTCTTACCATACATTACCCCTTCACTTCCTCATTTGATCATAAGGTTTCCCTTGAAATCTCCATCCATTATGCCGTCATCTCATTACATCCCATAACCTATTTCCTATTGGACAAAAAGAAGAAACACACACACAAAACAACACCCAAATCCAATACAACCACCACTTGATATTTATATACATAATTAACTTACCATCTCTCACTAAAATGATTAATACTTGTACTTACCCAACACTCAAAGGAACCTAATGTTTTTGTGATCAAAATGTTACCACGACACCTCTCCAGTAGACTCCCCAGTCTATTTCTCTCTCCTCATCACGGTTTGTCCGATATCAACATTGGTTTTCCTGCTTTTATCCGGCTATTGTTCTCCTGTCAACTGAAACAAAACATCTCCCACAGCCACAAAGACCCCACAGCTCAAAGCTCAATCTTCATAACATAAATGACAACCAATGAACCAAATCATAATTGAATCTCCCCAATTTCATATAACTACATTAAATAATCACTTGATGTGTCCTATCACATCATAGCAGACTCTTCACATTAAACTCAGTCATCGCGTGCACTCAATGACCGATTTTAACAGAATGTACTGCTATTCTATCATTTAAAAGTTGTCAAACCCCTTAAATTTATGAATCAACCCAAACATATAACACTCTTGTTACCCCTTCAATTCCCACACATACTTCATAGTTATTCATGTTCATATCCACCTTGATGTTTTTCCATTTTTTCCCTTTACCTGGGCCGGGCCCTCAAAAAATAATCATCATCAGATGCTTGTACATACTTACCACTCACCACAACTGTAGAATTAATATTATTTCATACCCCCCTTGTTCCTTTCCTGATGTCATAAAAATGCCCCAAAACCTCTATTCAAACAATTTGAACCATTCATTATGTACTCAGAACTCTCAGTTTGCATTGTTGCAAATAACTGCTTCCTTCACTATTTTTCCATTCATTTTTCTTATATTTTTTTCTTATATTTATATATATATATATACTCATTCACACTGAAAAAGATGTCACAAATGAAATCCCACTCATTCACTTCACTCATTATATGATAAAACACACACTCTTTTTGTACTATGCCTCAAAATAACTCTCTGCATTTCCACACCATATGTTCCACATACTCCCTAGAATATGAATCAACCTTCTATCACCCATCTATCGCCAATCAACTTCCTCTGACCCTCTTTAATTACCATCCTATAAACCATGACATCACAAATCATAAATCATCATTCAATCCCATCTCTTCAACATACCATCGCCTTCATCAAAATGCTTCTCACTACTAACTCCCCATCACCCTTATCAACAACACTCCACAAGCTCTTTCAACTTTCTCCATCATATTATATACCTCTCCAAGATATTATCATCATACTGTAATCACTATCATTGTATCACCTTAAACTCCACCAAAGATATTCTCTCTCTCAAACCATCTGAGACATGTCAAATAATATACCAACAACCCACTCAGATCCTATCCTCATATCTGTATCAACTAAATGCATTCATAGTTATCAACAATAACATCATCCTCTATCAGTCATCCACCCATCACTCATGCAGTAAGAATCCTATCTATCTCACATCACACTCAAATCAACTCAAATATACTGAAACTTATAGCATGCAAAATCAGTCATTCACACCTCCATGTAATAATCTTCCTCATTATGTTTTATCATACTGCAATGAAATCCCCCTCATCCAATATCAAAGATCAGCTTATGTAATATTCCTCAACTAAACCCCCATCACCTATCAGTGTCATTATGTCAACATTCGATACATAGTCAGCCGCAACTTTATCTTCTGTACTCTCCCCTATACTAACCCCAATTTACTTAATTTACTTTTACTTAAGATGTCAACTTTTAAGAAATCACACCTCTCTCTCTCAACAACCTCCTAAATACAGTTATCTCCCCCCTAATAACCTACTTCAATCATTACACAATTTTGGATTTCATCAATACTCTATCAGCTACAGTATAACTTACCTAATTACTCAACCAGCAAATCACACTTTACACTGCATTAACATTAACACTATCAACTATAACCCCACGCTTGAGTTCTCAAATCATATATACTAAAATAATTTGCTAAAACCACAACACTAATGGGAGACCCCAAAAATCCAAATCAAAAACAGAATTTATGATCTTCAAAAATCCCCACAACTGCCCATCTTTATAATATAACTCAGAAACTAGTTCTAAAGTGTACTATATATAACCTGTGTTTGCATCTATGTGTCTCCTCATACATATAATACAATTCATCTTCAGTCAGTCTATATCGTCTATAGGAAGATACACAGCAGACTTCTCAAATTTCCCCATAATTATTTTTGTCATTTTTAATTGCAATAAAACTTCCAAACCATACGGATAATAGAGCCATATTTTCAAGTTTACAACTCATTGCCAATGACAGCATTATCAACATCAAGATTTCATTGTGCCTTTTTCTCTCTCAGGGGAGGGACCAGTTCCCCATCAGGTAATCATTGGGGAGGGAGGAAACCCCATACCTTCATAACAGCTGATGGGAGCATTTTTCTTTTCAGCTTTACAACCTTCTGTCTTTTAGCGTACTTTAAAATGCAGCTCTAGACTCCATATGTTCCATTCGGTCTTATTGACTTTCTCACAATGCATATAAACCCCCAATTAATCATCCACCTGTGTATCCACCTGTGTAATCAATGTGATGTAGAAACATATTATTTTATCACCTCTGATCAAAAAATTAATATACTGATGAGGTTAACTTTATCATTCCCCAAAAATTTGCTTCCCCCTATTTGTAGTCATATAATAACTATTTATGTACGATGCATAACCTAAAATGAATGACTCTGACACACAAGCTGTGTTTAACTCCTTAGTATTGCCTTAGTCCAGTGTGTTACAGCATAACTTCAATAACACAGATTCATCCAGGTCTCCCCCATGCAAACTTGTGGGATAGATGATAGCATCATCTAACCAGACCCCATAACAACTTTAATATGATCATAATTGATCTATGATCTATAATTTACACTCCACCCCCCTGGTTTCCCACACTAATGCTTCTATCAAAACGCCACAAAATAATGTATATTTTTAATCAATAGGGCCTCCCTTTATGAAGTAGTCAAATAGCAAACACCTGTAGGGTTCATTCATTAGGTATTATTATACTATATGCAGATATTAATTTCACACACTCAGGTGTGACAATCATTGGAACTTTACTCTACTTTACCTTTATTCTACAGAAGCAATCAAGTAATTAAAATTGCTCAATTGGATTGACTTAACCATTAAATATCAAATCATGTATGCCAAAAACCCCATCTCAGTATATCTGACTGATTAACTCTGCTGATGACATCGTTTTTCCCTTTTTCCATAACTATTAGACTATCTCTCCTCCCTATAACACTGTGCTATTCTTTCCCCCCAAAACATCCTGAACGCTTAAGTAATCACTAAGGTTGCTGGTTCAACTCCATCCAAATATTCTAATGCAATCTCTATTCGCTAACCCCTATCAATATTTCAACATGCATCATCAATTAACTCCCATTCAGTATAACTCCAATCAACTTCTATCCACAACCAAGAATGAATCAAAGCTACAGATTCTTTGGCACCTCAAATAAACACCCCCATCCGTCAAAACAGCCTAATAAATGATTTCCTAATTAACCAATTTAAACTAAAGCTCTTACATAGGCTACTGATTATCAAACTTCAGTTAATGTTATCTCTAGCCTAAATAATTTCATATACCATCTATCCGTGTTTCATACTCTGTTAGCTAACCCCAAAATACCATCACTACCAGGAAGACAACTCACTTCAACATGAAACACCCACACACAAAGAATTTACAACCTAATCACTAATGCTTATCCTCTGCAATCACCCCCTAGCTCATTCACCTCAATAACCAGCATTCTCCACAGTAGCTACTCATCCAGTTCCAGCAATAAAGCAACTGATCCAACCATTCACTCCATACTAGACGTTCATCCATACCAACATCTATAACCCCATATTAGCAAGCAACTAATCCACTTCACAACTAACACAGAGCAGAGTAATTCATTCACCAATCTATCAATTTCCTCCGTTCACTCCTCCACTTTTGACTGACTCACGCTAACTAACGCACACATATACCCACTCACTCTCTCTCGCTCCCCCACTCACTCACTCGCTGTGTAAAATCACTCCTCTTCACATGCGGTGTGTGAGTCAAGGGTCACACTGTGAACTGATCACTCGTTTTAATAGCAAGAGCTGCATGCAGATGTGATATCGATCTGGCTATTTAAATTAAAAAATAGACTAAAGACTTTTATATTTACCGTCGCTTTTAACTGCTGACAGCTACTATGCAAACCCAATATAAGTTTTAGCTCTTTCTGCAACTGCCGCCCCTGTTGCTTATTGCACTTTTTATACTCTTTTCTTAAGTTTTGTTGTAATGCTTTTAAATATCCGTTTTACTCTCTTCTTTTCTTTTCTTTTCCTGTCAACCATTTTATGTGAAGCACTTTGAATTGTCTCTGTGTACAAAATGTGCAATACAAATAAACTTGACTTGACTTGACTTGACTACACGCTACAGGCACCGCTAGAGGCACGCTGATAGCATGTAAACACTACGGCAGCTCACAGTAGACAAACATAACATGCGATTTCCAAATCATCTCCCATTCTCTTAAATGGCTCCGCACATTATTATCCTACTTCCATAACACTAAATAAGATTCTACACTGTAATACTATTAATTTTTACCAATAATCTTCCCAAATCGTAGCTTACAATAACTCACAACCGCTAGGCTCCTGATTGCTGATTGGCCAAATCTACTTCCTGCTCCACGCTGCAAAGCACTCTGGGTATTGTAGTTTCAATGTCATATCCTGGTATGAACTGTAGTCAACTGCTATGTTATGTTACCACCGTTAAGACGTATGCCATGCTTGTTTACAACTCTGCCCTAGTTTGCAAATGTACTTTCTCCCCATGTAGAAACAATCATTTTAATTATTAATACCAGCCTATGTGCATCTCAATAAAATACACAAATATTTGCCCACTGATTTTCAAACCCTAAACTAGAGCCACCCCCACTACAGATGTAGAAAACCCCCTATTTAAGCTATATATTGCAGTATACTACTCCCCTATTTATTTCGTATTACTTAACACCTACTGCAGAGTGGCCTACAGTAACCATTCTCACCTATATCTAATAGCCTACTTCCGTGTTTTGACTAAACATGTGACTGAATGGGACCAATAAAAATAAAGAATGACCTCAGCAGTTGTTGCATTTGCCCTCTGGCACACTGTAATCTATCAGTTATTAAATGATATCCACACGAGCTGTACGTAGTACTGTTATTTATTCAGTCATCTTGAAGTCAGACAAAGTCACGTTAACTCTCGCGAGACTTGACACTAAACTACGGTGTCCTGTATAGCACATTCCATTTTAGCTTCGCATGAATCAGGATGTTACAGCAGTAGTAACCCCAGAAAGTTGAATTCAGCAGTGTATTATAAACATGTAAATAAGTAAATAAAACTAAACATAAACTGTTGTATATGTGGCCTAACTACACAACTAGACATTAATCAGAAGACTTCAGTTTAAGTCTTATGCCTTAATTGACATAATGGTGTATTCCTTGTCTCTGTTTTCTGCAACTGACCAAACGAACACTGACTGCCTGATTTACCAAGATAACTGACTATTCATAGCCTTTAACCTCCACTAGGGACATAGCGTCTCTGCCAACATGTAGTGTAAACATCACATTTCATTTCCACTTTCAGCCTCAAAGAATAACCGCAGCACACCGAGTTTATGACGGAAGCCTCTCTTCCCTCTCCTAGCTAAGTTAGTGATGTCACAAATTTGTAGGCCTATAGAACTCCAGGCTATCGAGTGGACTACAACTTACACACACTTCTTGATTAGACAACTAATTCAACACCAATCAGGCACCCAATCGACTTTATAAATGAATATTCACGGATCATTGCACACATTCACATCATCATATAGGCTACCACTTCAGCCCAACGTTCCCACTATACGCTACTCCAAACCATCTAGCAGCCTACACATAAGCCACATCCCTATAGGCTACCACTCCACAGCCTCTCTCTCAAGACACAAACCAGCCATCTCATCTCCGCACGCAAGCTATAACCTATCTGTAAAATCCATCTTTTTTTAACCAATATTTATTCAGCTTGATAAATGATTATTCCCCGAAATCCTCATTCACACACTAAAGTCATTCTTTTTCACTATGACAAAATATGAATGAAACTAATCGGAAGTAGCTTGCATCTCACACCCGCTCAACTCAGACTCCGCACAGCAGTCCCATATCCTGCCCAACCTTTCCTGACAGTAATAACTCAAACAAACAAACACACACACACACAAAGTCCTATATGTCCCCCGCGTAACTCATCATTTAATAGATTACTCCCATATGCCTATTTTATTCCAATCCACTCTTATTCTTACTTAGACTGGCTATTTGAGGTCTGCTTATTCACGCTTTGTTAAAATAATACACACAGACGCTCCTTCGATCACACAGCCGCGCACGCACACCATCACAACCGTTCCAACCAGAATCACAATAGACACGTCACCACGCTCCACACCAGTCAGTCCACACATATGCGTAAATATATATATCCTCTATTCTCCCATAGGCCTATAAGAATGACAAATATAGCGCTATTCTATTATATTCATTATCTAGTCGGTTTCATAATCAGTTTCCTATTGGTCCGGTCACCACAAATTATAAAACCCATTTATTATATTCTAGCAAGATCCCCCGCTAAACTTATACTCTTATTGCTTATTTTGAAAATCTCAAAGGAAATACACGCTCTTACTCTCGCCATTGAATACACCCGTAACGCATTTTCCTCAGGCGGAACAGAAATCACCAGCCATCTTTTCCACCCGGAGCCTCTAAGAATGATGCACTCCACTGACTTCTCTCTGCTCGCTAAACTAAAATTTAATTCATACTCAAATGTACTACTATCTCAATCTTAACTGTCCTCTTTGATGTGAGGATATCGCGAACTGCTACTCTACCCATTAGACTAAAAATATAATTTAATTAGTTATTATTTCGACTAGTATCTTACAAAGTTGCTACTACATGCTAAATGGCTAACTGCTTTAGCCTCCCGCAAACCTGGCTACCATTCAATTTCTCAAATCAGTCCTATTAAAATATACTAACATTACATGAATAACCCATAATATAGCCATGGGGCAACCTTTTATTGTACGCATTGGACTAACAATCTAGTTTATTTAGCCACTGTTGACTCCTATTTATCTATCATTATTCAACCACTCTAGCCATCGCCCCCAATCTGGTTGCGTGGCAATCAAAGTACTATCTGATCTGATCTGATCTGATCGCGCTGACATTATAATATTAAACCCATTTAAAACATTGCTTTACTTTCATTTATTCCACCACTCACACGATCTGGCCAGATACACAATCAATCAATCATAGTCAATCATACTACACATAACACATAGCACATAGAACATAACACACAGCACATAACACATAACACAGCCTAAACAATAACACATTAACAAACGCGCGTTTCAATATCTCTAAAATCTCATCTCTTATTTCCATATCTCTTATACTAAATATATAGAGTGGAGCACACCCAAAAAGTTTGAAGAGGTGCAGACTAATGTAAAGTCAAAGTAACATAAAGAAAAGAAGTCGCACACTCAAAATCTCCTCTGCTGTGTTTTAATGGTTACACCAACATGTTTCGGCGAAAGTGCCTTCGTCAGGGTGCAGTACAACATAAGGAGGTGTGACCCTTTTTGTAGGGCACACCTTCTCCAATCAGTTGCAGGTGAGACAATTACAAAAAGGGTTAAAACATATATGAATACAATAAGGTGCAGTTTTTCATTTCCAACAATCCAATGATCTGTTTTAGGAAAAAGCATTTTACAATTACAATATACAATCATTAATATTTTTTTAAATGTGATGCCAAACAAGGCATCTATTTAGGCAACAAAGTTGGCCTAATTGTCTCAATTTACACAGCAATTCAATAATAATTCAAAGAAACGGCCTCAGGTCATAATCAATATTTAAACCATTAGGAGAACGTGTATTTAGTTCATACATCCAGTATGCTTCTCTTCGTAACAGGTTACGTTCTAGATCTCCTCCTCTCCTAGACAGAAATACTTTTTCAATCCCCGTATAGCGAAGTGATGAGATAGAGTGATTAGCTTCCATAAAATGGACTGCAATGGGAGAGGTTTCATCTTTGCGTCTAATAGCACTGCGATGTTCTGCAATTCTTTGCTTAAGTTGGCGTTTTGTTTGACCAACATACCCCTTGCCACAGGAGCAAACAAGTAAATATATCACTCCCTTTGTAGTACATGAAATAACTCCTCTAACAGGTATCTTCTTACCTGAATGTGGGTGTCGAAAGAATTGGTTTTTATTTGTGCTATTGCACTGTGCGCATGCACCACATTTATAATTACCATTAGGAATAGGAGTTAAGAGAGTTTGTGAGGACATAGGAGTAGGAGGAAGATCTGAAGCAGTACACATATCACTTAAATTGCGGCCCCTTTTAAAAACCACCAGAGGGGGCTCTTTATATAAGTGTTCAATATGTTTATCAGAATTCAAAATATGCCAGTGTTTCAAGATCACTCCTTTAAATTGTTCCGCACACTTAGTGTATTTAGTGCTGAAAACAATTACTTCTGACTTCTTTTTTGGACTAGGTTTTAGAAAATCTCTTCTGTTTTTTTGAGAGATTTTTAATTTAGCCTCTTCAAGAGTTTTCTTTTTATAGCCTCTTGTTTCAAATTTAGCCAACATTTTGGAAGAATTATGCTCAAAGTCAGTGTCTTTAGTGCAGATACGTTTCACACGACATAATTGGCTATATGGCAGGCTCTTTTTCAAGGGAAGAGGATGGTGGCTGTCAGCCCTAAGTAATGTATTGCGGTCTGTTGGCTTGGTGTAAAGATCTGTATACAACTTGTTATCTTCCTTTATGATCCATAGATCAAGAAAATGTATTTTATTAACATCAAACTGCATAGTAAACTTAAGGTGAGGAGATAATTCATTTAGCAGGATGTGAAATTCATTCAGCTGTTCAGCCCCTCCTCCCCAAATGACCAACACATCATCAATGTAACGTTTCCACAGCAAAACATTTGAAAACAGGGGATGAGCACTCAGGCCCGGTGCTTCTTCAAATTCTCCCACATACAAGTTAGCAAAATTAGGAGCCATGGGAGAACCCATAGCAGTACCTTTAATTTGTAGAAAAAAATAATCCTCAAATCTAAAATAATTATGAAAAAGTACCAGCTCAGCCAGTTTCAAGATACATTTAATAGAAGGCTTTATGTTAGAATCTCTAGTCTTGGTCAAGGCATGTTCAAGTGCATCTAGTCCCCCACTGTGTGGAATATTGGAGTATAGACTTTCCACATCAAAAGTGACCAACATAGCATGTTCTGGTACATGATCAATAGCTTCAATTAAAGAAACCATATGACTTGTATCTTTTACATAAGAAGGTAATGTTTCCACTGCTGCTTTAATTTGATGATCAACAAATTTTGATATATTACACGTAACAGAGTCAATAGCCGCCACTATAGGTCGACCAGGTGGTGGAGTTATCTGTTTGTGTAATTTTGGGAGGGTGTAAAAAGTAGGAATGACAGGACATTTTATAGACATGAACTCAAACTCATTTTTCTTAATTTCCCCAGACTCATAGAGTGTTCTCAGTTCCGATGTCACAATTTCTTGGAACTGTGGGGTAGGGTCACTGTTGAGTTTGTGATAAAAAGTTTCATTAGAAAGCTGTCGGTGGCATTCCAAAACATAATTCACTTTATCTAGTAGTACTACTCCCCCACCTTTATCAGCCTTTTTAATAATTATAGTCGAGTCAGTTTTCAAATCATTCAAAGCATCTTTTTCTTCTTTAGTTAAGTTGTCAAAAGTCTTTTTCTTGTCATGTTTTAATAGAAGATCAATGTCCGTTTGTACAAGACGGCAAAAAGTATCTATAGAGGCGCTTCGATTATCCGGGGGAACAAAATAGCTCTTGCCTCTGAACACAGAAGGTCGTTGGCTGGCTTGATCAGTGTCTCTGTCAGAGCTTGGCTCATTCTCCGACAGGGTGATGACATCATCAGGAGACCTGTCCTGTAATGTGACCATAGTATTAGGTTTATCAAAAAATTCCCGTAATCTCACCTTCCTAAAGAATTTATATAGATCCACTTGTGCTTCAAATTTATCTACATGGGTTGTGGGGACAAACGATAAACCTTTGTTTAGGACATGTACATGAGCTGCAGAGAGTGTCTTACTTGAAAGATTAAAAACATTCATTTCTTCTGCGGGCCCTTCCCCGTTTTGGATCTCAGCTCGTAGGTGTCGCGGGGATTTTCTCTTCCCTCGGCGGATGCGTTGTTTCTTTGATATCCTCGCTGTCTGCGTTGTCCCCGTCCACGTCCCTGTCCCTCGTGGTATAAAAAACCACTGCCAGCTGATGAAGCGCTATCAGTAGAAAGTTGATCCATATCTCGGCGTCTTCTAGAGGGCCGTCTTGCTCGGTGTGGTCCTCTGTGGTCTGGGTCACACCAGAAATAGACCCGGTTCTTGTCCTTGTCCTCCCGATCTCGTTTAAATTTCTTGATCTTCAACTCTCTTATCTCATTTTTAATTTTTTCTTGTAATTCAACATTGGCTTTAATGAGTTCATCATATTTACTCTGGTCATTTAATTCACTGTGTAGTGATACTTTACATTTGTCCATTGTAGTTTCAATCTCAGTAATGTCTTTTTTCAATTGCTCAATTATAAGAGTCATAAGGTCCAATGAACACTTATTTAAAATGGAGCACCAACGTTCACAGAATTCACCTGTTCTTTGGCCCAGTGAGGGTTCTTTTTGCCATCGGAGTCCTCTTGGAATTATTCCTTGTCTGATGTAATCACTGAGGGTAACGATGTGCAGGTGCGTCTTGGTTTTCTTGGCAGACAGTTCATTCAGTTGTTTCAATTGATTCTCCCAGTTACCTTGATGTGGTTGATCAAACAGGGATTCTGCTATGATGATATCTTCTCTTGATTGTTGGTTGTATTCAAAGGTGCCTGTTTGAGCAGGGTTGGAGGCCGTTCCGTCCATTTTGAGGAGTAATTAGGAGGGGTGCTGTCCACGGGACAGACAATTGAAAATATATAGAGTGGAGCACACCCAAAAAGTTTGAAGAGGTGCAGACTAATGTAAAGTCAAAGTAACATAAAGAAAAGAAGTCGCACACTCAAAATCTCCTCTGCTGTGTTTTAATGGTTACACCAACATGTTTCGGCGAAAGTGCCTTCGTCAGGGTGCAGTACAACATAAGGAGGTGTGACCCTTTTTGTAGGGCACACCTTCTCCAATCAGTTGCAGGTGAGACAATTACAAAAAGGGTTAAAACATATATGAATACAATAAGGTGCAGTTTTTCATTTCCAACAATCCAATGATCTGTTTTAGGAAAAAGCATTTTACAATTACAATATACAATCATTCATATTTTTTTAAATGTGATGCCAAACAAGGCATCTATTTAGGCAACAAAGTTGGCCTAATTGTCTCAATTTACACAGCAATTCAATAATAATTCAAAGAAACGGCCTCAGGTCATAATCAATATTTAAACCATTAGGAGAACGTGTATTAGGTGGGGGAGTAGTACTACTAGATAAAGTGAATTATGTTTTGGAATGCCACCGACAGCTTTCTAATGAAACTTTTTATCACAAACTCAACAGTGACCCTACCCCACAGTTCCAAGAAATTGTGACATCGGAACTGAGAACACTCTATGAGTCTGGGGAAATTAAGAAAAATGAGTTTGAGTTCATGTCTATAAAATGTCCTGTCATTCCTACTTTTTACACCCTCCCAAAATTACACAAACAGATAACTCCACCACCTGGTCGACCTATAGTGGCGGCTATTGACTCTGTTACGTGTAATATATCAAAATTTGTTGATCATCAAATTAAAGCAGCAGTGGAAACATTACCTTCTTATGTAAAAGATACAAGTCATATGGTTTCTTTAATTGAAGCTATTGATCATGTACCAGAACATGCTATGTTGGTCACTTTTGATGTGGAAAGTCTATACTCCAATATTCCACACAGTGGGGGACTAGATGCACTTGAACATGCCTTGACCAAGACTAGAGATTCTAACATAAAGCCTTCTATTAAATGTATCTTGAAACTGGCTGAGCTGGTACTTTTTCATAATTATTTTAGATTTGAGGATTATTTTTTTCTACAAATTAAAGGTACTGCTATGGGTTCTCCCATGGCTCCTAATTTTGCTAACTTGTATGTGGGAGAATTTGAAGAAGCACCGGGCCTGAGTGCTCATCCCCTGTTTTCAAATGTTTTGCTGTGGAAACGTTACATTGATGATGTGTTGGTCATTTGGGGAGGAGGGGCTGAACAGCTGAATGAATTTCACATCCTGCTAAATGAATTATCTCCTCACCTTAAGTTTACTATGCAGTTTGATGTTAATAAAATACATTTTCTTGATCTATGGATCATAAAGGAAGATAACAAGTTGTATACAGATCTTTACACCAAGCCAACAGACCGCAATACATTACTTAGGGCTGACAGCCACCATCCTCTTCCCTTGAAAAAGAGCCTGCCATATAGCCAATTATGTCGTGTGAAACGTATCTGCACTAAAGACACTGACTTTGAGCATAATTCTTCCAAAATGTTGGCTAAATTTGAAACAAGAGGCTATAAAAAGAAAACTCTTGAAGAGGCTAAATTAAAAATCTCTCAAAAAAACAGAAGAGATTTTCTAAAACCTAGTCCAAAAAAGAAGTCAGAAGTAATTGTTTTCAGCACTAAATACACTAAGTGTGCGGAACAATTTAAAGGAGTGATCTTGAAACACTGGCATATTTTGAATTCTGATAAACATATTGAACACTTATATAAAGAGCCCCCTCTGGTGGTTTTTAAAAGGGGCCGCAATTTAAGTGATATGTGTACTGCTTCAGATCTTCCTCCTACTCCTATGTCCTCACAAACTCTCTTAACTCCTATTCCTAATGGTAATTATAAATGTGGTGCATGCGCACAGTGCAATAGCACAAATAAAAACCAATTCTTTCGACACCCACATTCAGGTAAGAAGATACCTGTTAGAGGAGTTATTTCATGTACTACAAAGGGAGTGATATATTTACTTGTTTGCTCCTGTGGCAAGGGGTATGTTGGTCAAACAAAACGCCAACTTAAGCAAAGAATTGCAGAACATCGCAGTGCTATTAGACGCAAAGATGAAACCTCTCCCATTGCAGTCCATTTTATGGAAGCTAATCACTCTATCTCATCACTTCGCTATACGGGGATTGAAAAAGTATTTCTGTCTAGGAGAGGAGGAGATCTAGAACGTAACCTGTTACGAAGAGAAGCATACTGGATGTATGAACTAAATACACGTTCTCCTAATGGTTTAAATATTGATTATGACCTGAGGCCGTTTCTTTGAATTATTATTGAATTGCTGTGTAAATTGAGACAATTAGGCCAACTTTGTTGCCTAAATAGATGCCTTGTTTGGCATCACATTTAAAAAAATATTAATGATTGTATATTGTAATTGTAAAATGCTTTTTCCTAAAACAGATCATTGGATTGTTGGAAATGAAAAACTGCACCTTATTGTATTCATATATGTTTTAACCCTTTTTGTAATTGTCTCACCTGCAACTGATTGGAGAAGGTGTGCCCTACAAAAAGGGTCACACCTCCTTATGTTGTACTGCACCCTGACGAAGGCACTTTCGCCGAAACATGTTGGTGTAACCATTAAAACACAGCAGAGGAGATTTTGAGTGTGCGACTTCTTTTCTTTATGTTACCATATCTCTTATACTCTCATTATTTGCTTTGGGCCCAAGATCTATTTCCGTGCGACTTCTTTTTCAACTTTTTAGAGTGTAAAGACACCCCTTTTTCCATCTTAATCTTCCAAAACTGCACACGTATTTTTGCCAAACGGTTTGTGTGTGATCCCACAATCAATCTATTAATCTATTTCTCAGTTACCTCGCCAAATCGCTTACACACATTTAATTACTTCCTAGGCAACCGACGACTCGGACCATACTACCTATTTTGCCATTGGTTGATCAGACCATGGGTCCATAAACAATATCAATCTATAAACCCTACTCAGCTTGGAGGGCGGAGGCTGATTTATTAACTGTTGTCCTAGTTTACATTAGACAAATTTACTAAAAACTAACAAACATTTCTACCAGAGCAAAACTTAATCAAAGCAGTTATTGCACAATCACTCCCACACTGACTTCATTCTAAAAAACGATGTTCAGCGTGTTGGTTTCATTATGTGATTCCAAGTCTATATCTGTCTTCATCCACAGTAGCTAGCTAGGCTATTGCCTTATTATCAGATCAGACTCTGTGTGCCAGTTAACCCCTGAAAAAGTCTCTCTTATTCTCCCTAAACACTAACAAACATTTCTACTATTCTAAAATCATTGCATTACTATTTAGGCTATTTAAATTTAAACAGTTCCATCTTCACTTCTCTCTCCCTACTAGCGTTCGTGCTGGTCGGCGAGACGGAGCAAACGCACAGCGCATCCCAATATTTTAGAAATAGGCCTACTCACCTGCCGTGTGCAGTTGCTCCATCCTGGCCGCCGATTAACCATCTCCGTCTGGCTCGCCACTTTGTCGTGTTTTAAATGCATCGAGAGAAGAAGGAATTAACCACAGAGACATGATGTCTAATTAAAGTATTGTTTTATTTGCATGTGATATCTGACATGGCTCTCTGAAAGAGTCATGGAGAAAGATGGTCTTGAGGGTGTTCTTTCTGACTCCTAAAACCTCTGAACCTCTGTATTTAAAAACTTTCTAAATTGAGCCTCCTCCTCCTCTCAGCCTGTCATACCCCACTCTCTCATCCAATCATCTCCCTGCTTAGATGAGTATGTGCTGTCTGTCGAACCACTACAGTGTGTCACCTATCAATCAAACCCCCATGACAGCTGCTCCCCTCATCCTTGAAAGGGCTTCCTCTCTCCCTGTTTTCCTTATTCCAACCAAATGGTGTTAACTGCTTTTACGATGGCCTGTAGGGTCATCTCCCCCCAGTATCCCCACTATCTCCTCTCACTATCACAACAGAATGTGTGCATGTGACTGCTTGAGAGCACGTGAGCATGTGTGCTCATCCTCTCATAAACAAGCCTCTGTTTCTTCTGTGTGTGCGTAACCCCCTAAACTGTACTTTTGTGTGTAACTCTCCTAGTCACACCCTGAGATGCTATCTAATCCTCTTGTTAAAACTCCTGTGTGTGTCTTCAGCTGTCTATTTATTGCTCCTTTCCAATGCTTCAAAGAGGAGCCTGCCTGCCCCTGCCTGCCCTTTTTGTCTCACTAACCTCAACTCCCTTTAGTTAACACTGATTTAGTTAACACTACACTTCATAACTGCACTCCTCTCTTAATGATAAAATATAAGACAATATAAAATATTAAAGGGTCAATGGGCCATATACCACAATGCATTTAGAACATTCTTTTCACTTTGATCTTTCGATCATCTCAAAAACTAAAGCAGAGCAGCCTTCGGCCCGTCACCTAAAACTACGAACCGAAGGTTGGAGCAGAGGACATGACAGAGAAACTTAACCGACCAACAGTCTGCTTCAATCAATGAATGCTTTATATTTATTGAAATTAAATATGGTGATATCTGGTGGTCTGAAATTACTCTCTCTAGCTACAGTAGGGTAACTGGCTCCTATTGTGTCTTATTATTGTAACGTTTGAATCAGCGTTTCATAACTTTATAATAGCCTATTACTGTATAGCCTGGATGACGTTAGCTAATGCTACCCAGCCTTACATTGGCATATGCTGCATTTAGCTTGTGGTATTATGTAGGCTACAGTAATATTGTATAGCTGGCTAGACAGACGAGTTTATCTGGAATCAGTGTGACAAGATCCCTGCTGCTAGCTTGTCTGCCTTTCTGTGTCAGAGTATCTAGCTACAGTATCTGCATTACATGCTACACCATGCAAATATATTTCGATATAATTCAAACAATTAGCCCACCGTACTACTGGACTGTGTATTGCTGTGAAAAAGTTAGATTTGATTGTGTCAAGTGTTACATGTTATATTTTTAACTGAGCTTTGCGGAATTACCTCAACACAATTGTGTTGTGTATCAGCTTTAAATATCCAATATATACAGCATTAAACAAACGACCAGCAGCATTCAAATGTGCAAAAACGTTATATTTATTGAAATGTGGTGATCTCATGTCACATTACATAATGTTATGCCCAAATGGTCTACTGCCCAGAAGCGTCACTTTACATGTTTGGTAGGGAATTATTTTAATTATGTTAAACCAGCGTTTATCTTCCATAATGCATTAAATCATAATCACAATGCTATGAAGACATTAGCAGATTACCACAGAGCAGCACAGACAAGTTAATCAGATAATTTCGCCGTAAAATGTGTCCAGGTGATCAGCTCTGAAGCCCCGGCTTGTATGGTCCGCTAAAATCCGATTTCGATAACACTAGGTGTTATTTTGATCAACAGACCTCAACCTCAACAGCTGTTTTCACTTGAATTTCCTCAACGTAGTTGCATAGCCATATAGCTAGCCAGCTAGTAGCTAGCTCGGGAGCTATGCTTTGGAAAGACAAAAAGCTAATGGCTAGGTAGTGCTAGGCCGCTGCAGCTGTTACGTCATTGACAAAGACGCACTCTCTGATTGGCCGATCACGGCAGGACTGATGTTGGCAGTCACGCCGTCACTCATTGGCTGCGGGTCTGCGCGGTCTTTCAATCGCCCCAGAAATCGATTTGAATGGCTCGACCTCTAGACCCTAGTGACTGGGAACATGAGAGCAGATCACGTGGGGGCTGGGTTTACCTAGGCTAAGGAAGCATCTCATTCATAAAAAAAGAAACAAACTCTGAGATTCACATTACTACCAGAAATAAGAATCAGAATCACTTTTATTGCCACAATATGCAAGATCACATAGGAGGAATTTGTCTTAGTGTCAGTATGCAGTGTAGATTACATAGGAGGAATTTGTCTTAGTGTCAGTATGCAGTGTAGATTACATAGGAGGAATTTGTCTTAGTGTCAGTATGCAGTGTAGATTACATAGGAGGAATTTGTCTTAGTGTCAGTATGCAGTGTAGATTACATAGGAGGAATTTGTCTTAGTGTCAGTATGCAGTGTAGATTACATAGGAGGAATTTGTCTTAGTGTCAGTGTGGTGGCTTCTTAACAAACATTAGTTCAATAGCCACTTGCCTTTGACGGGGTTGTGGGTTCACAATAATGATAACAATTAGGTACAGAGGTCCTTGTTAAAGTTGCTTCAAATCATATTTATTTGCAGTTCAGGCGTGCAGCAAAACATTCATAAATGTACTATTTCCAAACAAAAAATGATCACAAAGAACTTGCTATTTTGCGGTCAAAAAACTGTACCGCTCCCCGTCTCACCATCAGCACACACCTGTCTGTCCAACACACCTGCAATCACTTCACATAACATATATTGGCTTAGCTGTCTGCAATACATTTGAAAGGACAGCAGGGGGAGATCCTTTTATGGCTCCCCAATTCATTGGCCATTAGACCCAATAGTAAATAAACCAAATCAGACATTAGAACATTAGACTTTAGACAAATAATTAAAACCCAATAGAACAATGAATCATAATCATCAAACAAGAATAATATAATAATTTGAATAATTAAATAGAGAAATTGGAAACTGGCTCTAACAGTCAGTATACAGTGTAGATCACATAGGAGGAATTTGTCTTAGTGTCAGTATGCAGCGTAGTCTCTCTCCCTCTTTCTCTCTTCATTTCACTCTCTCTCTCCCTCTCTTTCTAGCTCTCTTTTTTTGTGTGATCAAATCTTTTCTTTTATTATCACTTGTCTTGAAACAGGTAACAATGAAAAAACTGTCAATAGACAACAATGTATAACATTCTGTTCATTAAGTCAAAGAAAACATTGAAGGTCACAAAAGGAAGGAAAAACAACCACAACGAAAAAAAGACAAACAAACAAACCCTCAAATTAAACTGAGATTAAAACAAAACTGCCACCCCCCCTATAAGGCAATCATTCTCAAAGGCCTTTGAGATTCAAAACAAGTGTTTTCCAACTAACCCGGGCTGTAGATTGCTGTAAGTTCACTATATCTAAATACATTATTGACTGGTTTGCATCATGTACCCAGGCTGTAAGTTCACTACATCTAAATACATTAGAAGCCAGGCTCTGCAGCTCAGACAGTGAGGAGCTTTCCATCACGTAGCAATCACTTTCTTCACAGCTGTAAACCCGGCTAATCTCTTTCTATCTCTCTTTCTCTCTCTCTCTTTCTATCTCTCTCTCTCTCTCTCTCTTTCACTCTCTCCCTCTTTCTATCTATCTTTCACTCTCTCTCTCCCTCTCTCTCTCTATCCCCTCCAAGCCTCAGGGAGAGGCTCTCTATTGGTGTCAGCTGAGACTGGGGGCAGGGAGGAGGAGAGGGGGAGAGTCTGGGGATGTTTGGGGAGTTGGAGGGGAGGGTCCACCTGTAGGCGGCAGTAACCAAGGTCAGGAACATCAGGGCTCTCCAGGAGGTCAGGGAGCATCAGTGACAGGAGATGCTGGGTGAGCAGAGCATGGCAGGCTTTAGATGGAGGCTGCTTTATAAGAGGTCAGGGGACCTACAGTGGAGGATCCTGCATGGGGCCTATAGCAACGAACACACGGGTGACTAAGATGGACTTGAGTGTGGGGGTGGGATGTCCTTTTTGTCATCTGCCTGAATCTGTTCAACATGTATTTGTGTGATGTCATCGTGTTGCACCTGTTTTGAAGGTTTTGACCACTTTGTGCAGGAGGTTGAGGGAAACTTTGTTTATTTTGGGACCAAAATATGCTTTTAGCAAGAGGGCCAAACGTGTGTTGATCAACTTCTTGTTGGGTCAGGCAGAACTGTCTTTGTGTCTGACAAGGAGAAACAAGATGCAGGGGAGCAGGCTCGGTATGTTTAGGGGGTCTCTACTCGCCTTAGGGCAGAACTGGCATACTACTCTTTGGTCAATGATGTTCCGGGGTTTCAAAATGTGTGGTGCCTGCAGGGGGCAGTGTGCACTGTTGATGAGGGAGAGCTGTCTATCTCATTCTAAATGTAAAGATTCTATAAGGAGGTTTGTTCTGTGTGGGGTTGTTATTTTGTATGCTCCATCATGTTGTTTGGATGTATGTCTATGTGCTGGGTTGTGACATCATGTTGTTTGGATGTATGGCTATGTGCTGTGTTGTGACATCATGTTGGTTGGATGTATGGCTATGTGCTGTGTTGTGACATCATGTTTGTATGACTGTGCGGGGTGGAAAGTGATGTCATGTGCAGTGTATTGTGGCCCTCTTTCCCTCTCTCTCTCTCTCTGTCTTCCTCTCTCTCTCTCCCCTTCTTTCTATCTCTCTCTCCATCTCTCTCCCCCTCTTTCTATCTCTCTTTCACTCTCTCTCTCCCCTCTTTCTATCTCTCTTTCACTGTCTCGCTCCCCCTCTTTGCCTTTCTTTCTCTCTCTCCCTCTTGTTCTATCTCTTTCACTCTCTCTCTCTCTCTTTCTCTCTCTCTTGGACTCATCTTCTCTCTCTCCTTTTAGAAGCACATGGAAAAGATCTCAGCTGTGTTGTAAAGAGGACAATAAAAAAAAACAATCATATTTTTGTTCTAAAATGTAAACAGTGAATATATCAAAAGAAAGAACAGAGAGTCTGTTTATATAGCCCATACACACAAACGTACACGCACACGCACACACACACACACACACACACACACACACACACACACACACACACACACACACACACACACACACACACACAGTTGTATTGGAGGATAA
>NC_139627.1:55747339-55764839 GCF_964638095.1 Poromitra crassiceps | reverse complement strand
AATAAGATAACAGAAGTCACAGAAAGAGAGCCGCTGGTCGAGAAGAGAGGTGAAACAACGTATGTGGGGTGGAAACACTATGGTTTCGCTGAGTTTAAAGGTCCTTACACTGCGCATATCTTGCACTGTTTGTTCCAAGTCTGTGGCTGTGATTGACAGGTGGGTCAAAACTCGCATCGCAATTCCGTGCTGTATATTCGCATTGCTCTTGATGTGTAACTGATGTGTAACTTACACATCAAGATACCTACTATCTATCTATCTATCTATCTATCTATCTGTCTGTCTGTCTGTCTGTCTATCATCTATCTATCTCTCATAGATAGATAGATAATCTATCTATCTATCTATCATCTATCTATCATAGATAGATGTCTGTCTGTCTGTCTGCCTGTCTGTCTGTCTGTCTGTCTGTCTGTCTGTCTGTCTGTCTCTCTGTCTGTCTGTCTGTCCATCCAGCCATCCATCAGGCATGCAATGATCCAGTCTTATTTTTTTCTCCCTGGTCTCCACAAGTTGCTAAATGCTAGTGTCATTTTGTGCCCTGCACGCATGACGCGGTTATTTATAGCAGTCTAAACATGTGCAGCTACTTAGGTTAGCTTAGTGTCCTCTAGTAAGAGAGTGGCGTCAGTTGAGGACCAAAATGCGAGACTCATTAGCCAATGAACAGCCAGGAATGGGTCTCGCGCTACTTTTGCATGCTAAAATAAAGCTGATAATGTACAATTTAATTCAAGGGGGAAAAAACCCTTTCAGAGTACAACACAAACTGTCTATTTTGCTGCAACTCGACAGTGCTGCTTAATCCAGGACCTTACTTCCTGGAACTCTTGAGAGTAAAAAACTGGTCCATTGGAGTGAATGGAGATGTCGGAACACTTCTATTATATGGCTCTGTGTTAGCTAAAGCAACACTGACAGACAGTCTAAACATGTGCAGCTACTTAGGTTAGCTAAAGCAACACTGACAGACAGTCTAAACATGTGCAGCTACTTAGGTTAGCTAAAGCCAAGAAAACAGACAACTAAAAGTTAATCTTAACCCGTAGTGAATTGACGGTCCTGTTTTTTTTACTTACCCAGTTATATATCGCTGCTTTTATTTTGAAGGTAAAAAGTAGGGCTGTGGCGATTCACTTATCTCCCGATTCGATACTATCACGATTCTTGGGTGCCGATTCGATTTATATTGCGATTCTTAAGTATTGCGATTCTACGATTATTGCGATTCGATATTACGATTTATTGCGATTTTTGTTTATTTTTTTCTTTTCTTTTTTCAGTTTGTTTGCTTTTTTACACTAGATTAGAACATGGGAAAAGTTGAATCATACACTAGAGACTGTATATTATATATCATGAGTAGGGCTGGGCGATATAGTTAAAAACAGGGGCGGACTGGGATCATAATTCAGGCCGGGCATTACTGTAGATACCAAGCAGGCCAGGCCGATATGGGCCAACGCGCGTGAAATTTGGGCCGTTTGAAGCCAGATTTGGGCCGTTTGAAGTCCAATTTTACAATGAGATGCACCCACTTTAACCCTGAAGTGTAATTATTACTTCAGACTAACTAATAAAGTAATAAAACCACTAGTAAACCAGTAGGCGGCGCCTGGCCTGCTGTTCAGTGAGTGGCCTGACTGCAAGCACCCAATTTTTTTTTTTTTTTTTAATTTGCGATTATCGATTCTGGAATAAAAGATCGATCCAAAAAATCGTGACATTAAAAATCGCGATACTTAGGTGAATCGATTTTTTCCCCCACCCCTAGTAAAAAGGCCTAGCTTCCTGTATTCTGTCTATTTCTAACGTGATTGATTTAGCGTTATAGGATTAAACTTTAAATTAATGACATTACATTATTGCTTCACCATGATGACATGACTGACTGGCTGGCTGGCTGACTGCCAGCCAGCCAGCCAGCCAGCCAGCCAGCCAATCAGTCAGTCAGTCAGTCAGTCAGTCAGTCAGTTGTTTTCCCACCTTTGTTCTCCGTCTCCAGATTCTCCACCTTCTTCTTCTGCAGCTGCAGCTCGGCCTTGGAGGCGCTCAGATCGTCGTTCTGCTTCTTCACCTCCTTCTCTGTGTTGCTCACTCTGCCTATGAGGGACGTCACTGCAGAGTCTTGAGCTGGAAGCACAGAGACAAAACCACAACAAACGTTTCACTCATTCCCCGCCATTAACGTCATATGATGTCAGGCAATTTGATCATAGGATGATCTTACTGGCTGTTTGAACGAGACGTGTAAGCTTACAGTAGGCCATGTTTACACAACAACGGTCTCTGCATAAAACAGGAAACTGTCATTGCATTCTTGCCTTTGATTTCGCGTTTATACACAGCGTTTGTGATAACGATTTGCATACAGACTGAAGTTTCAAAAAACTCAGCAGCGTCAAGTGAGCCAGAATAAAACTGAAACTTCTGGTTACAGCCTTTATTTTTTTATTTTATTTTTTATTTTATTTTACCTTTATTTATACAGGGAGGGCTCTTGAGAGCGGGCTCTCATTTACAAGGGCGCCCTGGTACAACAATACACATACAGGAAAACAAAATTGCAGACAGACAAGACAAGATTAAATACTGTACTGTACTTAAGTACATTAAATAAAACATGCGCACTCCTCGTGCTTGGTACTCTCGATGTGCGCTTTGAAGGACTCTAGGGGGATGAAGAGTTCCAGTTTCAAAATATCCTGGAGACTGTTCCATTTGTTAGGGGCAAAGAAAGAAAAAGCCGTCTTTCCGAGTTCAGTCCTCGCACGTGGAATGAGCAGTCTGATATGAGACTGTGAGCGGGTATGATGACTTGTGTTGTTCTGAGTAAGGAGTGAAGACAGATAAAGGGGAAGCTTTCCAATTAGTGCTTTGTAAATAAATAAAAGGCAATGTTGCTCTCTTCGAGCCGACAGGGAGGGCCAGCCCACTTTTTCATACAGTATACAGTGGTGTGTACAGAAGCCATCACCTGTTATAAAGCGCAGGGCGCTGTGATACACTGCATCCAACGGCTTCAAGGTGGTGGATGAGGCATGCATGTACAGTACATCTCCATAATCAAAAACAGACATTATTAATGAGTGAACAAGTGATTTTCTCGTATGACACGAAAAACAGGACTTATTCCTATACAGAAAACCAATTTTTCTCCGTAGCTTTTTTGTCAGATTATCAATATGTACATGGAAAGAGAGTTTAGTGTCCAGCCAAATGCCCAAGTATTTATAGGAATCAACATACTGTATTTGTTCACCCTGAAGCGAGTGAATGCCAAAACTGTCTTCGACGACAGGGGATTTAGTGAACAGCATCCACTTAGTTTTTTTTGAATTTAGAACTAATTTGAGTTCAAACAGAGACCTTTGAAATGCATCAAATGTAGTCTGCAATCTAGCAGCGGCCTGAGCAGGGGTGGTCCCGAAGCAGTACAAGATGGTATCATCTGCATAATAATGGACGTTACTGTGCTCGAAGGGTAAGGAGATATTATTTATATACAGAGTAAATAGGATTGGGCCGGAGATCGATCCCTGGGGAACGCCCCTGTTGATAGCTGCAAAACTGGATCTGAAGTTGTCGGCAATAACAGCCTGTTTTCTCCCAGACAGGTAATTGGTGAACCATCTGACAGAGAGGTCATCCAGACCGAAGGAAGACAATTTGTTTAACAGGATGGCATGATCTACAGTATCGAAGGCTTTTGATAAGTCTACAAAGACAGCTGCACAATGCTGTCGAGAGTCTATTTTATTTAGTATGTTATTGAGGATGAGTGATGTGGCAGTGACGGTACTATGGCCGGGTCTGAAACCTGATTGATGGGGATGGAGAATGTTGTGTGCATCTAAGAAGGCCCGCAATTGTTTGTTCGCCAGGGATTCCATGACCTTGGCTAAACAACATAACTTGGAGATAGGTCGATAATTATTTAAATCGCTTGGGTCACCTCCTTTAAACAGGGGGGTGACTTGAGCTGATTTCCAAATGGCAGGAATTTCACCAGAAGAAAAAATTAAATTAAGAAGATGGGCAAGCGGGGCAGCAGTGAGGTGCGCACTAAGGCGCAGGAGGAACGGGGCGATGTCGTCCTCGCCCTTGGATTTCTTGATGTTTAGTAGCAGGAGTGAATTACGGACTTCGAAATTATTTACAGGTCTAAATGAGAAACTATCGATATGAGTGGGGGAAATTGGAGTATTTTTTTGTGACGGAGTGTGATTACAACCAGTGGGGTCGGATAGTCTATCAAATAAATGACTTGCAGAAACAAAATGTTTGTTAAATAACTCACACATCTGTGCTTTATCGGTGATTGTATTGTTCTCACAGACAATCTGTGGAGGGAGAGCGGAGGTAGGCATGCTTTTTAATGACTTCACCGTTTTCCAAAAGCTAGCTGAATTTCCCTGGGCATTTGTGAAAGACGCCAAATAATGGTCAGATTTTGCTTTTCTAATTACAGTAATACATTTATTTCGCGTCTTTCGGAAGTGCAACCAGTCAGCAGAATTACCCGTAGATCTCGCTGTAGACCAAGCAGAGTCTCTGAGACGCAAGGCTGTTGAAACTACGTCTGAAAACCAGGGACTAGAGCGATGTTTTATTCTGAAGTTTTTATAGGGGGCATGCTTATGAGTGACAGAATTAAGAATCTGATTGAAATAATTTGAAGCTAACTCAGGATCAGGAATTAAAGATAATCTGTTTAGGTCAGAATGAAACAGATCATGAAGAAAGCCCTGTTCAACAAAATCTTTAAAGTTTCGCTTTCTAATAACAAGCCCTTTCGAATTAAGAGACTTGGTCAATCTAACACAGGCTATCGGGCAGTGATCACTAATGCCTTGGGCAAAAACTCCACTCCGGGGATATTTGAGCGGTCTGTTAGTTAGAATAATGTCAATCAGGGAAGATTTTTCGGGATGTTTTATGTTTGGTCTAGTGGGGTAGCGAATAAGCTGAGACAAATTCAACTCCAAACAGAGTTGTTTTAGGTTAGAGGAGGTCTCTGAGAGCCAATCTAAATTTAAATCACCCAGAATTAACAATTCGGATGCAGCATAATTTGAAAAAATCTTCCCAAGATCTTCAAGAGCTGATTTTGGAGCTGAAGGCGGGCGATACACACCTGTGACAATAATGTGAGCATCACCTCCTACACAAATATCTAGAGCAACACACTCAAAACATTTAGGAACAGAGATGGCTGAGAGGACAAAAGTGGCTAAATGATCTTTGACAAATATCACCACCCCTCCGCCTTTCGCCTTCCTATCAATTCTATATATATTGAAACCGTTGATGGCAACATCAGAATCGGGTACTTTACCTGATAACCATGTTTCAGAAATAACCATAATGTCAGGGGCTGTATTATGTACAAGTACATTGATGAAGTCCATTTTTGGTAAGATACTCCTAGAGTTTAAATGAATGAATTTCAGACCACTGGCAGTCAGAAATTCCTGCGGTGAATTAAAGTCGTGTGAAACAGAGGGATTCACGTCTTGTGAGGGAACGTTATGAATATGAAGTAAAGGGATATTTAGCAGGTTAGAGTCTATAGCACCTCTAGGTCTCGAGGCGCGACGAGGGAGACGCTCTTTCGAAGGGGTTAGGACTGAAATGTCATGTAGTTGGTGAGTGTCCATGTTGGCTATGTCTGTCAATGGAAGTCCTGACACTGGCCCGCAGGGGGAGCTAGTTGGAGCGACAGTGGTAGCAGCTACCCACGAGGAAGAGTGCCGTTTCCGGTAGGTGACCTGAGTTGTGTCCGCATCCAGTGTGTGGCGAGCAGATAGTCATTTACGCGTAGCAGTTTGGTGGACACGGTAAAAAATGTTGGCAGATAAACACTGATTGCCCAGCCTGCTTGGATGGCTGCCATCGTTACCGAAGAAGGACCGGCGATTCCAGAACAGATTGAAATGATCGATAAACGTTATGTCGCGGGAGTGGCATTCTGATTCCAGCCAGGTGTGGAAGCCAAGGATCCTGCTGAAACGCTCAACCCGTCTACCGAGGGGGGGGATGGGCCCGGAGATGAAAACACGTTTTCCACTAGCCGAGAGCGAGTCAAGAAGACTTTTGAAGCTGCGCTTAAGAAGCTCGGACTGCCGATCTGAAGTATCATTTGTGCCTATATGGACGATTACATTAGTGACATTTGGATACTTAGGTAGGAGGATCTGGATCTGTTTTATGATGTCTGCTACTCTAGCACCAGGAAAGCAGTGGGTCACGGCTGATTTTGTCCTGATGTGTCTGATGATGGAGTCACCGATAATCAAAGAGGAGGGAGACGGGGTGCTGCGGTCCTGAGAGGAACCCGCCACCCGAGACTCGGACCGTACGCTCGGCTGTGTGGGCGCTTTGCGCAGCCTGTTGTCGCGTTGGTCAATCGGGTTAGCTTCCCGTGAAGAGACAGCCAACTTTGATCGGTGGCTGGAGGAATTAATAGAGCGGGCAAACAGATTCTCCGGGGGAGAGGACCGTCTAGAGATCGGTGCACTTTTGTGGGACAGCGACGGCGAGGACGATGCGGGATGGAGGTTCGCTACGAGTGGGGGAAAGTCCTGCATGTCGAGGATACTGAACCGATTTGAGAGCTGAAGTCCAATGGGGGGCGAGAGGGGGGGTGATGTATCCCCTCTATTTGGGACCACAGTCGAGGACTCCTGTCTGGGAGTGGAACGGTGCACCCTCGGGTTTGGAGTGAAAATGGGCTTTCCCGGTCTCTTTGGCTTAGCTCCTTGCTTAAACCAGAAGACGTCGTTGGGGGTTCGGGCATCCGAGATGGTAGAGTCCAGCTGAGCAACAGCTGGGGGAGGATGACCGGTGACGGCAGCACCCAGAGAGACCACCATGGAGTCCAGTAACAGCTCTTCAGTCCGGAGCTGGTGGAGATCATGGATACGATCCTTCAGCTCAGCGATGGTTTGAGACATCTGAAGGCAGTGATCACACCCGGGTGAAGAGGTGAGTGACATGTTGGAGCCAAACGATAGCTGAAACACAGAGAACAGCTACGGCAGCAACAGTGTAATTATGCGAATAATATTGATCCAGTTTCCGGGTTAGCATTTAGCTAGATGGTGTAGCTAAGCCGATGCAACGTAAACTTACACGCGAGGACTCCACAACGGGAGTCCACAGCGGTGTCTTGGCTCAAGCAGGGATAGGGTCAGATAGATCATCCAGGGAGTGAAACTTACCGATACGGGCCCAAAGACTGGGCCCACTGAGTTGAATGAGGATTCGGCAAGTTTGGCAGTTGTCAGGCGGTCACACAAAAACACCCGATTTAATCCATAAAAAGGAGTGTCCAATGCACAGATTAAAATACGCAGGTAAAGCACCGATGTGAGCGAAACATGGAACGTTTTCACCGGTATATAAAGAAGAGGTTTCCAGGCTCTAATTATTTAGAGAGTTCCTGGCTCTTAGCGCAGTAGCTTTCTGCAAAGTAGCCGAAGCTGCACAGCTAAACTTGGACAGCTAGGATTAGCCTGTTGGGGGCTAATATCCCGAGACGAGTAGTCCGGCCGGTCGGGGCTCTGTAACAGAGGGTTCCCCAGACACGGCAAACAAACAAAAAAAGCAAATTCCAGCTCACTGTGAATATGTCCGTGGAGGGCTGAGATCTCTGATGCTGCTACTGGTTAGCTTAGCTTCCGAAGCTAGCTGGGCTGAGTCAAAGACGCGGCTCCCGGCGGTGTGTTGTTTTAGGTCCAGAATAATGCAACCCAGATGTCCGATTACAAAAACGTAAACGTAAACGTTAAGATAGGGTGCAGTAGTATCAATGGATAAAAGGTGCAGTGTGAAATTCTGGCTTAAAACCGGATAAAAAATGTTAAAATTTGACAGAGCTTCTGGCGGGCAAACTCAAATGCTGACGCATCAACAGGAAACAGGCCTTCACAATAATGGCAATTAAATAAACTAATAGCCTTATTGATGCATGTTGCAAAGTTGTTTTTGTGTGATCCCAAATACACAGAACACATAGAAAACAGACAACTAAAAGTTAATCTTAACCCGTAGTGAATTGACGGTCCTGTTTTTTTTACTTACCCAGTTATATATCGCTGCTTTTATTTTGAAGGTAAAAAGGCCTAGCTTCCTGTATTCTGTCTATTTCTAACGTGATTGATTTAGCTTTATAGGATTAAACTTTAAATTAATTACATTACATTATTGCTTCACCATGATGACATGACTGACTGGCTGGCTGGCTGACTGCCAGTCAGTCAGCCAGCCAGCCAATCAGTCAGTCAGTCAGTCAGCCAGTCAGTCAGTCAGTCAGTCGTTTTCCCACCTTTGTTCTCCCTCTCCAGATCCTCCACCTTCTTCTTCTGCAGCTGCAGGTCAGCCTTGGAGGCGCTCAGATCGTCGTTCTGCTTCTTCACCTCCTTCTCTGTGTTGCTCACTCTGCCTATGAGGGACGTCACTGCAGAGTCTTGAGCTGGAAGCACAGAGACAAATCACAACAAACGTTTCACTCATTCCCCACCATTAACGTCATATGATGTCAGGGAATTTGATCATAGGATGATCTTACTGGCTGTTTGAACGAGACGTGTAAGCTTACAGTAGGCCATGTTTACACAACAACGGTCTCTGCATAAAACAGGAAACTGTCATTGCATTCTTGCCTTTGATTTCGCGTTTATACACAGCGTTTGTGATAACGATTTGCATACAGACTGAAGTTTCAAAAAACTCAGCAGCGTCAAGTGAGCCAGAATAAAACTGAAACTTCTGGTTACAGCCTTCACAATAATGGCAATTAAATAAGCGAATAGCCGCATGTTGCAAAGTTGTTTTTGTGTGATCCCAAATACGCAGAGCACAGAAAACAAAAAGTTCATCTTAACCCGTAGTGAATTGACGGTCCTGTTTTTTTTTACTTACCCAGTTATATATTGCTGCTTTTATTTTGAAGGTAAAAGGCTTAGCTTCCTGTACTCTGTCAATTTTTAATAGGATTGATTTAGCTTTATAGGATTAAACTTTAAATTAATTTTCCACACGATAGTGACACAGAAGTCAGGAATGGTGATAAACTGCTCCAGATTTGTCTATTAACACATTGAGTGCCAAGGACGTCTGTGGACGTCCTAAAAAAAAGTAACGAGGAGTGCCAAGGACGTCTGTGGACGTCCTAAAATCATAATTCATATTATTCCATAATTCTGCTGTTTAAGGTCGTACCTAGCCAGTGAGCATGAATCCCTTCAAGGGATCACACGGCGCCACCTTAAACATCGTCACGGGAGCTGCTCCACCCACCTCAGATCCTTTACTTTGTACAGGAGACAGCAGGGAAAGACGTGATCAAAGTGGAAACCGATGCATGCTTCAGCCAGAGCCGTATTGATTGCTCTGTCTGCAGCGGAGCGGACAGTTGGCTCGGCTGCATCCGTGCCCACAACTGAGCTCTTCTGCTTATATCTATCTTCTATCTATCTGTTTCTCCACATGATTCCCTGCCAGAAAGCCAGCACCCGAAGCCGAACGGCCAAGCCCTTTTCGTTCAGTCGCGTTTGGCACTTCCTTGTTGCGCGCTGGGATCTGTCCGGGGCAAAAACGGAGTCTCTGTGCGTGTGGGGAGGAGCCCGCAGCTCGGGGGTGGAGGGGTGGAGGGGGGGGGGGGGGGGGGGTGGGGGGAGCAGGCTGCACAGAAACCGCACCACGCCACCACATCAGAAAACACCAGCCAGAGTCAGTGAATGTGCTCGAAATTAGAGTGCAAAAAGTATTCATAAAAGTCACTATATCTTGAAAAGTAAAAAAAAACGGCAGAAAACCCTTGAAAGTGCACTTCTTACAGAGGCTGTCATTTCATAATGGAACTGTCTAGAAAGAAAATTTCTTCTTTGGAAGAAGCAGGAGTGTTCAATGTTTCATTAGAGTCCAGCCCTCTCAATATAGCTCTAATAGAAAAAATTCTATAGCTGTTTTCAACTGAATGGAAGTGAATCTGGCACAGGCTCCAGACAATTTTACTGAAGCGCTGTGGCACTCAATGTGTTAAGGAATAAAAACCCAGTATGCCCCATAAAAAATACCTGTTTTATTAGGTAGCCTAATAAACTAAAAAGAAAACTACTTTCTAAAAAGTGCTACTCTAATCCATCCAAATGGCTTAGCTGTCATGGATTGTGTTGCATAGTTGCTTGCTGTGACAAAATGTGATATTGTAAGTCGCTTTGGACAAAAGCGTCTGCTAAATTACGTAATGTAATGTAATGTAATAAACAGAAAATATGCAATTTTAGTCAATAAATACAATGGTAGCCTTGCTACTATTGTATGTACCATACATTGCTCTGGTATTGGTCTTGATTTGGACTGGTAGTTTTGCGGTCTTGATCTCGACTCGACCTCGACCAAAGCGGTCTTGACTACAGCCCTGATGTGCGGCTCCCCGGAGTGTCCCACCTTTGTTCTCCGTCTCCAGATTCTCCACCTTCTTCTTCTGCAGCTGCAGGTCAGCCTTGGAGGCGCTCAGATCGTCGTTCTGCTTCTTCACCTCCTTCTCTGTGTTGCTCACTCTGCCTATGAGGGACGTCACTGCAGAGTCTTGAGCTGGAAGCACAGAGACAAAACACAACAAACGTTTCACTCATTCCCCGCCATTAACGTCATATGACGTCAGGCAATTTGATCATAGGATGATCTTACTGGCTGTTTGAACGAGACGTGTAAGCTTACAGTAGGCCATGTTTACACAACAACAGTCTCTGCATAAAACAGGAAACTGTCATTGCATTATTGCCTTTGATTTCACATTTAAAGACAGCGTTTGTGATAACGATTTGCGTACAGACTGAAGTTTCAAAAAACTCAGCAGCGTCAAGTGAGCCAGAATAAAACTGAAACTTCTGGTTACAGCCTTCACAATAATGGCAATTAAATAAACTAATAGCCTTATTGATGCATGTTGCAAAGTTGTTTTTGTGTGATCCCAAATACGCAGAACACAGAAAACAAAAAGTTCATCTTAACACGTAGTGAATTGACGGTCCTGTTTTTTTTACTTACCCAGTTATATATTGCTGCTTTTATTTTGAAGGTAAAAAGGCCTAGCTTCCTGTATTCTGTCTATTTCTAACGTGATTGATTTAGCTTTATAGGATTAAACTTTAAATTAATTACATTACATTATTGCTTCACCATGATGACATGACTGACTGGCTGGCTGGCTGACTGCCAGTCAGTCAGCCAGCCAGCCAGCCAATCAGTCAGTCAGTCAGTCAGCCAGTCAGTCAGTCAGTCAGTCGTTTTCCCACCTTTGTTCTCCCTCTCCAGATTCTCCACCTTCTTCTTCTGCAGCTGCAGGTCAGCCTTGGAGGCGCTCAGATCGTCGTTCTGCTTCTTCACCTCCTTCTCTGTGTTGCTCACTCTGCCTATGAGGGACGTCACTGCAGAGTCTTGAGCTGGAAGCACAGAGACAAATCACAACAAACGTTTCACTTATTTCCCGCCATTAACGTCATATGACGTCAGGCAATTTGATCATAGGATGATCTTACTGGCTGTTTGAACGAGACGTGTAAGCTTACAGTAGGCCATGTCACGGGGAAGCCCCATGCCCTATGTTAATATACATGGCCAGACAGTAACATTACATGCATGATAATAACATTTCCTTGTATATAGGTTACACCTGGGCGTTGGGGTTAAATTGAACTGTTTTGATGTGTGCGACTTTTCATTGTAGTCTGTCTTCTGTTTCACTGCAGCGTTTCAGCCATGCGGCCAGGTCTTCCTGCGTTGATGATAGTAATATATCCGTGGGCATTATCCAGATAATCATCCTGCAATTTTCACACATTGTATAATACATACGACAGTTAAATAATGAAGCAGAGACAGTTTATGACGTAGCAGATTTATTGGAAAATGTTGCACAAACATTCTTACCCCGTGTGTTTCTCAACTCTTCTCTCCTGCACTTGGCAGTGTCCGGGTCTGGACTCAGTGGGCGTTACCGAGGCAGAGGAGTCCAGCCCAATTGTAGACGGGGGAGCAGTGGGACATGCCAAGTGTGGTTGAGTAGAGGGGGGTTTAAATTGGTTAAAGTATAAATTGAATTTCTAATGTATTTAACTACTCATAGAGTCATTACAAAGTATTATGTTGACAAGAGGGAAAGTCAATGTTAATAATAGTTGTGTTGAATGGGACTCTTGATGTTTGGTGTGGTTAATTGATAACTAATTATGTTTGTCTCCACATAGGAGAGTCTGGGTGTATATAAGGGGCCAGCATCTTGGAGATCGAGCTCACTCTGCCCTGCTTCAGGCAGGGAATGGGACCAGGACTGCTGGCTGCCTAGCATAGGGCCCACATTTGGGCTTTAGCCTATGTGTTTGTTTAGAGTTTAGTTCTGTTTTGTCCAGTTAGAATAATTATCTATTTTCTTTATTTTTATGTCTCAGAACATTTTTGCATTTTTGTGTTTTCACTTATCAAATCCTGTAAATACACCTGGTGCATCAAAGGAAATAAATCAACTAAGGATGATTTGAACTCTGCCTCCGCCTTGCTTCCATCTGGTACCGCTCGCATTCTCACAGTTGGTGTCAGAAGAAACTAGTGTCAGGATGCCTCCAGGGAAGAATATGCAGACGCAGCAACAGGAGCCAGATGATGGAGCAGTTGGGGGTTCTTCGGAGGAAGAACCCCATTTCACCAGCACTACAGGGGGCGCCGGTGAGTCTTCTATCATAAACCTGGCGAAGATGTTTGAACATTTTTTGCAATTTCAAACTGAGAGAGACAGAAGACAGGACAATGAGGCAGCAAAACAGGAGCAAAAATACAGCGTGTTGACCGACCAGGTGACACAGCTGCAGTTGGATCTAGAGGCAGCTAGATCTGGCCAGGCTGCCGCTCGGACGGGGACCGTGCCAGCTGGACAGCCCAAGCTGGTAAGGCTGGAAGAGACTGACGATATTTAACATTTCCTCACAACATTTGAGCGTCTGGCAGCAGTTTACAAATGGCCACGTCCGGAGTGGGCCATTCGTCTCATTCCCCTGTTGACTGGTAAGGCCAGGAGTGCCTTTGTTGCCATGGATGCTGCCCAGTCAGTGGATTATGATACATTGAAGGGTGCAGTATTGAGAAAGTATGAAATAAACAGTGACACTTATCGTCAGCGGTTCCGCTCCCTGGACACCCCGCTCGAAGAGGCTCCTCAGGAGTTGTACACCCGCCTCAAAGACTTATTTTGTAAATGGGTGGGGTATGAGGCCTGTAACAAGGATCAACTGATGGAGAAGATGGTGCTGGAGCAGTACCTGAGGGTCTTGCTCCCAGAAGTGAGAGCATGGGTCAGAGATCATGACCCAGGAACTGCTGCGGATGCTGCCAAGCTGCTGGACACGTATGTGATGGCTCACAGAGGACCGGGGGCCTACCACTACACAGGACAGCTACAACAAGCCGGGGGTGAGTCTGTTGGGTTGAGTAAAGGTGGTGGTTCTCGGAAGTATGCTCCCAGTCAGCCCAGGTTCAACAGACCCTTGGTGGTAGAGTTCCCCAGATTCAGGCCCCAGTATGGCAGTAGGCCCCAGTCAGACAGTAAAGCTGAGGTTATCTGTTATAACTGTGGGGAGGTGGGTCATATTAGTCCAGCCTGTCCTGTTAGAAAGTCCGATACAACCAGTTTGTGTTATGTCCCCAGACCTGAGGTAATTTTGCCCTCTGATTCCACAGAGTCTCTATTGGCCACTGTTTCTTTAAATGGCAAGCCATTGTCTGCCCTATTAGACACAGGCTGTGGGCGTACACTTGTCCATGCTAAATTTGTTGACCGGGGGACATGGAATACAGGGGATGTAGTGCCAGTGGTCTGTGTCCATGGGCATAGTGTAGATGTTCCTACTGCTGAAGTCTTTATTGAAGTTCACAATCAGCCTTATCTAATGAAGGTGGGGGTAGCCAAGGAGTTGCCATATCCTGTTTTGTTGGGCACAGATTTTCCTATGTTGCTAGATCTGATACAAGAAACTAAAAAGGGGTTTTGTGGGGTGGTGACACGGTCTAAGGCGAGGCAGGAAGCCATTTCAGCCGAGGTAGATCCTGTAGTACTGCCTAGTGTCCCTGTCTTCAGTCAGTCAACACCTGCCATCCCGGTTCCTATATCTGTGACTCCTGTGAGGCCCGAGTCAGATGCTAGCCAGGTCGCTGATATCTCTGTTACCGAGCCAGCTACCAACCTAGACACAGTGCAGTGCTTGCCCTTTTATGAGGAAGAGATAGATGGGGTGCCGACAGT
Organism: Poromitra crassiceps; assembly: GCF_964638095.1. Lineage (NCBI taxonomy): Eukaryota > Metazoa > Chordata > Actinopteri > Beryciformes > Melamphaidae > Poromitra > Poromitra crassiceps. Next base: position 55,750,534 of record NC_139627.1, on the reverse strand, counting down.
CACACAAGAAGAGAGGTTGAGCAGGCGTAGAGACAAGATGGGGGGGGCTATAGCTGAGCCAGGGGAGCAGTCAGACCAAGAAGTCGAGGCCCCAGAGCTATCTGCTGTAGACGTCCCTTTCCCTGCTGACCTGGCTCAAAAGCAAAGAGACGATCCAAGCCTGGTAGAATGTTTTAGGCAGGCAGAGGGGGTGATTGGTGTCAATGCTCTTGAGGACAGTTTTTTGCTTCTGAATGAATTATTGTATAGACAGTCAGAATATGGAAAACAGCTTGTACTCCCACAGGTAGCCAGGTAGGAGGTCCTTAGGCTTGGCCATACGATCCCGTGGGCTGGCCATTTAGCCTTTATGAAGACGTATATGCGCATAGCTAGGAGGTTCTATTGGCCAGGCATGTACACTGAGGTCAAGGAGTATACTAGGACCTGCCCAGAATGTCAGCTCACAGCAGGAAGGTCCGCCGCCCCTGTACCTCTCATTCCACTACCTGTCATCAGCACCCCATTTGAACGTATCGGGGTAGATATTGTTGGCCCAGTGGAGAGAAGCCAGTCAGGCAACCGGTTTATTCTGGTAATTTGTGATTGTGCTACCAGGTACCCAGAAGCTTTTCCCCTGAGAGAGGTGACTGCCAAGCAGATAGCAACAGCAATGCTAAGGTTCTTCTCCCAGGTGGGCATCCCCAAGGAGGTGCTCACAGACCAAGGGCCCAATTTTATGAGTCGCACCCTCTCCCAAGTTTATCAGCTGTTAGGGATAAAGAGAGTGAGAACCACCCCATACCACCCTCAGACCGATGGACTGGTGGAACGTTTTAACCAAACCCTCAAAAGCATGTTGAGGAAGTTTGTTTCAGACACTGGCAAAGACTGGGACAAGTGGCTGCCATTTTTGTTGTTTGCATATCGTGAGGTCCCACAAAGTTCCACTGGTTTTTCACCTTTTGAGCTTCTATATGCCCATCAGGTCAGAGGTCCCCTGGATGTGCTGAGAGAGTCCTGGGAGGAACCGGCTAGGCCCCGGGCCATGAACATCATTTCCTATGTGCTGAAAATGAGGGAGCGGCTCATGGACACCACTGCTCTGGCCAGGGAGAACCTGCAGGCGGCACAAGTGAGGCAAAAAGAGTGGTATGATCATTCAGCCCGGGAGCGGAGCTTTGAACCTGGTGAGGAAGTCCTGTTGCTTTTGCCAACGTCTGAACATAAATTGTTGGCTAAGTGGCAGGGCCCTTATCAGGTCAAGCAGAGGATGGGTGCAGTGACCTACCAGGTATGCATGCCGGAGCGAAGAAGGCCCTTGCAGACCTTCCATATTAATATGTTGAAGAAGTGGCACCCTCGTAATGTCCCTGCAACGCTGGCAGTCCCTGTGCTCTTTGTTCGTGATATACGTGAAGAGGAGGAGCTAGTGGAGCAGTATCTGCCAGGTCAGGGGGAGTGTAAAGGACTTGAGCTGGGGTATCTGTCAGATGTTAGGAGAAAAGAGCTCCTTCAGATCTTGCCCCTTCATCTCTTTGTTGAATCCCCAGGCAGGACCGGTGTTATCCATCATCATATCCCCCTGAACGAGCCGACACCCATCCGACAGCCAGCGTACAGAGTCCCGGAGCGTCTGTTGCCGGTGTTGAAGAAGGAGCTGGAGATGATGAGAGAGCTGGGGGTGATCGAGCCTTCCTTCAGTGAGTGGAGCAGCCCAATCATCCTTGTTCCAAAGAAAGATGGGACACTGAGGTTCTGCCTGGATTTCAGGAAGGTCAATGGGGTCAGTAAATTTGACCTGTATCCCATGCCCAGGGTGGACGACCTGGTGGAGAGGCTGGGCGGCGCCAGGTTCATCAGTACCCTGGACTTGTGTAAAGGTTACTGGCAGGTCCCCCTGACAGAGAAGAGCAAAGAAGTCACGGCCTTTAGAACCCCGTTTGGCCATTTTCAGTTTACGGTCCTACCATTTGGCCTTCATGGGGCTCCAGCAACCTTTCAGAGAATGATGGACAGACTTTTGGTGGGCACTGAATCCTTCGCTGCAGCATACTTAGATGACATTGTTGTGTACAGTGCTAGCTGGGAGGAACATCTGGTCCATCTGAAGGAGGTGCTGTCATGGATAGAGAGGGCTGGACTGACGATTCGCCCTGACAAGTGCACCCTGGCAAAGGAGGAGGTCCAGTATCTTGGATTTCTGCTGGGAAAAGGTATGATCCGGCCTCAAGTGGGGAAAGTGGAAGCTATCCGGTCAGCTGAGCGGCCCATGACCAAGTCCCAAGTACTTTCCTTTATGGGCATGCTTGGTTTTTACAGCCGTTTCATCCCCAACCTGTCAACACAGGCAGTGGCCCTGACAAACCTCACTAGGAAGTACCAGCCTAACAAGGTGAAGTGGACGGAGGAGTGTGAGGCGACATTTCAGGCCTTGAAGAATTGTCTGTGCACGGGACCAGTTCTTAAGAGCCCCGATTTCAGCAAGAGCTTCACGGTGCAAACGGATGCCTCGGATTATGGCATTGGAGCAGCACTGTTGCAGGGTGAACCAGGGTACCTCCAGCCGGTGGCCTACATAAGCAGAAAACTTCTACAACATGAGGTCAGGTACTCTGTGGTGGAGAAAGAGTGCCTAGCCATCAAGTGGGCCCTGGACTCACTAAAGTACTATCTGCTGGGAAGAGAGTTCTTCCTGGAGACGGACCACCGGGCGTTGTCATGGATGAGGACCATGAAGAATACCAACTCCAGGATCACCAGGTGGCTCATTGCCATGCAACCCTTTGACTTTGAGGTGCGGTATGTGAAGGGTAAGGAGAACTGTATGGCCGATTATCTCTCCAGGATGCCACGAGTACGAGTGTCGTCTTCAGAAGGGGGGGGAAATGTCACGGGGAAGCCCCATGCCCTATGTTAATATACATGGCCAGACAGTAACATTACATGCATGATAATAACATTTCCTTGTATATAGGTTACACCTGGGCGTTGGGGTTAAATTGAACTGTTTTGATGTGTGCGACTTTTCATTGTAGTCTGTCTTCTGTTTCACTGCAGCGTTTCAGCCATGCGGCCAGGTCTTGCGTTGATGATAGTAATATATCCGTGGGCATTATCCAGATAATCATCCTGCAATTTTCACACATTGTATAATACATACGACAGTTAAATAATGAAGCAGAGACAGTTTATGACGTAGCAGATTTATTGGAA
>NC_139627.1:55717339-55742339 GCF_964638095.1 Poromitra crassiceps | reverse complement strand
GTAAGTCGCTTTGGACAAAAGCGTCTGCTAAATTACGTAATGTAATGTAATGTAATAAACAGAAAATATGCAATTTTAGTCAATAAATACAATGGTAGCCTTGCTACTATTGTATGTACCATACATTGCTCTGGTATTGGTCTTGATTTGGACTGGTAGTTTTGCGGTCTTGATCTCGACTCGACCTCGACCAAAGCGGTCTTGACTACAGCCCTGATGTGCGGCTCCCCGGAGTGTCCCACCTTTGTTCTCCGTCTCCAGATTCTCCACCTTCTTCTTCTGCAGCTGCAGGTCAGCCTTGGAGGCGCTCAGATCGTCGTTCTGCTTCTTCACCTCCTTCTCTGTGTTGCTCACTCTGCCTATGAGGGACGTCACTGCAGAGTCTTGAGCTGGAAGCACAGAGACAAATCACAACAAACGTTTAACTCATTCCCTGCCATTAACGTCATATGACGTCAGGCAATTTGATCATAGGATGATCTTACTCGCTGTTTGAACGAGATGTGTAAGCTTACAGTAGGCCATGTTTACACAACAACAGTCTCTGCATAAAACAGGAAACTGTCATTGCATTCTTGCCTTTGATTTCACGTTTATACACAGCGTTTGTGATAACGATTTGCATACAGACTGAAGTTTCAAAAAACTCAGCAGCGTCAAGTGAGCCAGAATAAAACTGAAACTTCTGGTTACAGCCTTCACAATAATGGCAATTAAATAAGCGAATAGCCTTATTGATGCATGTTGCAAAGTTGTTTTTGTGTGATCCCAAATACGCAGAGCACAGAAAACAAAAAGTTCATCTTAACCCGTAGTGAATTGACGGTCCTGTTTTTTTTACTTACCCAGTTATATATTGCTGCTTTTATTTTGAAGGTAAAAGGCTTAGCTTCCTGTACTCTGTCAATTTTTAATAGGATTGATTTAGCTTCATAGGATTAAACTTTAAATTAATTTTCCACACGATAGTGACACAGAAGTCACAAATGATGATAAACTGCTCCAGCTTTGTCCATCACAGAATAAAACCCAGTAAAGCCCCATAAAAAAGAGCAAAATAAACCAAAAATATGCTATTTTAGTCAAATACAATGGTAGCCTTGGATAACACATTGCTCTGGTATTGGTCTTGATTTGGACTGGTAGTTTTGCGGTCTCGATCTCGACTCGAACTCAACCAAGGCAATCTTGACTACAGCCCTGATGTGCGGCTCCCCGGGGTGTCCCACCTTTGTTCTCCGTCTCCAGATCCTCCACCTTCTTCTTCTGCAGCTGCAGGTCGGCCTTGGAGGCACTCAGATCGTCGTTCTGCTTCTTCACCTCCTTCTCTGTGTTGCTCACTCTGCCTATGAGGGACGTCACTGCAGAGTCTTGAGCTGGAAGCACAGAGACAAAACCACAACAAACGTTTAACTCATTCCCCGCCATTAACGTCATATGACGTCAGGCAATTTGATCATAGGATGATCTTACTGGCTGTTTGAACGAGACGTGTAAGCTTACATGACATGTGCACCTACAGTAGGTGCAGTGAATAGGGCACTGTCTCGGACTTGTCCTATCACTATACTGCCTTATTGCTATTGTTACTTATTGCTATTGCTTATTGCCTATTGCCCTATTGCTTGTTGTTTTTACACTCATATGCCTTGCTATATTTGTACTATGTTGTAAACGGAGTCCACAGCACAAGAATTTCACACGTGATACTTGTACCATGGAGTGACAATAAAAATCTTGAAATCTTGAAATCTTGAATCTTACAGTAGGCCATTTTTACACAACAGTCTCTGCATAAAACAGGAAACTGTCATTGCATTCTTGCCTTTGATTTCGCGTTTATACACAGCGTTTGTGATACCGATTTGCATACAGACTGAAGTTTCAAAAAACTCAGCAGCGTCAAGTGAGCCAGAATAAAACTGAAACTTCTGGTTACAGCCTTCACAATAATGGCAATTAAATAAGCGAATAGCCTTATTGATGCATGTTGCAAAGTTGTTTTTGTGTGATCCCAAATACGCAGAGCACAGAAAACAAAAAGTTCATCTTAACCCGTAGTGAATTGACGGTCCTGTTTTTTTTACTTACCTAGTTATATATTGCTGCTTTTATTTTGAAGGTAAAAGGCTTAGCATCCTGTACTCTGTCAATTTTTAATAGGATTGATTTAGCTTTATAGGATTAAACTTTAAATAAATTTTCCACACGATAGTGACACAGAAGTCACGAATGGTGATAAACTGCTCCAGATTTGTCCATTACAGAATAAAAACCCAGTATGCCCCATAAAAAATACCTGTTTTATTAGGTAGCCTAATAAAATAAAAAGAAAACTACTTTCTAAAAAGTGCTACTCTAATCCATCCAAATGGCTTAGCTGTCATGGATTGTGTTGCATAGTTGCTTGCTGTGACAAAATGTGATATTGTAAGTCGCTTTGGACAAAAGCGTCTGCTAAATTACGTAATGTAATGTAATGTAATAAACAGAAAATATGCAATTTTAGTCAATAAATACAATGGTAGCCTTGCTACTATTGTATGTACCATACATTGCTCTGGTATTGGTCTTGATTTGGACTGGTAGTTTTGCGGACTTCAGACCTACGTCATCACGCTGCGACACGCTGTATGCTACCTACTCGTCTCTCTGCGGTTTTATACTCTTTTAAATTGCTTTTTAGGTCTCTAAAGATCACTTCAAATGTAAGATTTGTCTTACCAAGCTCTCACTGCTTTAGCTTGCCTTTTACTAGGTAATCATCTTCCGTTTACTATAGATATATTGCCGTTTTTACCACACTGGTCTGGCGACAGCTTCATGCTAACCGCCCCAGCATTCTTTTTTATTAGTTTTGTTTTTTTAAGTCTGCTTTTAACCTCTTAAATACTACGAACACTGTGTATGGTGTCAGCGTTTATTCCCATTTTTACTACGACCATCATCTGCTACACGGAGGGATAAAAGTTGCAGATGAGAAGGCGATCTCTCAACCTACTGATTCTCCGGAAACATCTCCACCGCAGCGGGCCCTTTACCGGGCCCGTGTCGGTAAGTCTCCTTCCAAATCTCCGGAGATTAATATTACAAGTCCCTACATAACTTCAGTGATACAATCCAGATATCTTCAACCTGAAAACGCAGTGGGCTCCTTGGGGGAGCCCTCGCGTGTAAGTGCTGCTCGGATCCTCACTTATAGCCCGTCACTCTGAGCCTGCCTGCTTCTTCGCCAAGAACCATTACTGGCCAGCCCTGTTATCCTTCTGTCTTTCAGTGCCATAAAGATCTGCAATCATATCGGACCATGGCTCCACTCACCTCTCCTCCTCCAGTATGCTGCATTACGGGCGCCACCATCCAGTCCGGGAGTGAGCCATCGCTGTCCCTGGTCCCCCCATCTTCGGAAGTGTCCAGTATCAGATCGGAGTTAAAGAACATTGAAAGCCTTATCAACGAACTCCCTCAACGGCAAAATCAACTTAGTTCCAGGCTGGATGCATTAATGCCTGTTGATCCTGGGGCATCTGGTAATCCAGAGGTCTTTACCGAGTTGAACAACTGTCCATCCACGTCCTGGTCCATGGTAGTCCAAGGCAGGAAACGCATAAATAAAAAGAAAAACCTCTCCATCCCCCACTTTGGCGATGATATCTCACTAGTGAACTCCTTTGAATCATTAGCTGGGTTAGCCGACAGCTGCGGGTTCTCCCCCTCTCCCCCGCGGCTGTCCAGGCCTATACTAGTTCCACGGCGGGGGACGAAACGTCTAGCCTCGAGCTGTAGTCCTCCAAACATCTCGGATAACCCTGCTGACCCGCGTGAGTTTGCACCGAAACGAGCTCGTATGAACATTTCCACCGAAGCATATGCAGTTGACAGCCATAGCCATGCACCATCACAGCAACAAGTAGTACAACCTACGCTCTGGGTGAGAAGAGCCACTCTGGCTGACCGCTCTGACCAGGGCACTGCCCCACGTGACCCGTCCCTCAGTGGTGCACCGTCTAATCTCGCCGTGTACAACGACAACTGCAGTGACCCCGAGTTCCTCCTAATCGGGTACTCGATTATTAGGTTCGTCAAGTTACCGAGGGGTATCACGTATTGCTTCTCTGGTGCTAAAACCCTCGGACATCACGGAAAACATCTTGCCGATCTTGGAGCGTCACCCCACTGTCCACACTGTCATTGTGCATGTAGGCACAAATGACACTATTCTTAGACAGTCAGTAAAACTCCAGACGGATTTAGAGTCTCTTGCCTATACCATTGAAAGTCTGGGTAAACAGTGCATTTTCTCCGGTCCAATCCCCACACTGAGGAAAGGGTGTGAGAGGTTTAGTCGCCTCTATGGTATTAACCAGTGGCTGCAGAATTTCTGTGTTGCTACTGGCTTCAACTTCATCAGTCACTTTGACTTCTGGACAAAGAGTGACCTCTATAAGGCTGACAACCTTTACCCTAACAGGAAGGGCACAAACCTCCTGCAGTCTGGGCTTACTGCACACATCAGTAGTCCTCCATCTGATTGACTATCCATGCAATCTTCCAGTTTTCACCGTAGCAGGGGCGTAAACAGTACTTCACTTACAAAACCTATCCTCCTCGCTGCCCCCTCCCCCCAGCCGTCCGCCCTTAATGTAGGTCCCCTCTCTCCCCCACCCCCCACCTTACATGTTCCACTAGTAGTGAGCTTATACAATGGGTCCCCCTCATACCTTAGTTCCCAACCCACCCAACCTGCTTTTATCAATGAGCTTACTCTAGTTCACTGGAGTATTAATGGCTGGACCACCCGCAACTGCGAGCTGAGGAAAAATATTTTATTGGACCATAATCCTGATATCATTTCCCTTAATGAAACTCACTTGAAACATGACGAAACTATTGATTTACAAGCCTATACCTGGTACGGTCATAACCGAGCTAAACATGTAAAAGCAGTAAAAGGATCAGGAGGAGTAGGATTCTTATTAAATAACAATTTGTTGGTATCATATGAAATTCAGGTAAGGGATAAATCAATAGAAGGCATACTGGCATTACAACTTAAAAATATAACCTCTGGATACTGTTTTGTTATTTTCACCTGTTATTTACAGCCTGAAGGCTCCACTAGAACTGCAGGGTCCAACTCCTTTTTTGGGTCCTTAACAATCCAGTTATATAGTTTGTCTGATGTGGATGCCGTGTTCTTATGTGGTGACTTTAATAGCCGTATTGGTAAACTTGAGGATTATATAAGGGATGTGGATAATATCCCCATTAGATCAAATTTAGATACCACAGTAAATAACTATGGGGAAACATTAATTGAATTCATGAGAGATGTAAAATGTTGTGTACTCAACGGAAGAATCCCTCTATGTAAGGATAACTTCACCTCAATCTCAGGTAAGGGAAAAGCAGTTGTAGATTATATTGTTGTACCACATGATGGACTAAATAATTGTGTTAGCTTTAATGTTTTCACTCCAAACGAGCTAATTGAGAGAGTGGGAGTAGAGGGTTTCTCTCTACTGGGTGACAGATGTAAACTGCCCGACCACTCTCTTTTGGTTGCAAAGGTTTTAGTAAGTCCCTATGTGGCCAAGGATGAATCACATCCACCATATAATTCAAAATCTGCACCAGTGAGGCAACTTCCAGATTCTTTTTTGGCCTCTAGCCAATACAATACCATACTGGGGGACCTCATCAAACAACAGGGCTGCACTAAAGGCAACCAAAAGGGTCTGGACACCTGGTACGATAATCTGTGCGGATGTATCTACTCTGCTTTGAACAACTGTACCAGAAAGAAAGGTAATAACAATAAGGGTTTTAGAAAAGCTTACAAACCTTACTGGAACCCCGAACTACAGAATTTGTGGGTTAATGTAAGAAAAGCTGAGAAACTGTTTTTAAAATGTACGGATAAAAAACGGAGGGAGGAGCCGAGAGTAAACTTTAAAGAAAACCAAGCCAAATTTGATAAAAGGTTGCGCACCATAAAGCGCAAATTTGATAGAGGCCTTTCATTACAGATCGACCACCTGCAAACTCATAATCCTCAACAGTTCTGGAAGGAAATTAATAGATTAGGCCCTAGAAAAGCAAATAAGATACCTATGGAGGTAACATTAGAAAATGGTGGCTGTAGCTCTGCTTTAGGAGTGGTACTACTAAAGTGGGAGAAGGATTTTGCCGATTTGTTTTCTGTCTGTAATCATTCTTTCGACAAAACTTTTTTGTTGGAAATAACTAACAGAAAAGAAGTAATGGAAAATAATATGATTACTAATATAAACAGTTGTAATAAGTACCTAAATGTAAATTTGTCTATGGACGAGATAAAAAATGCAATAGCAAAATGCAAAACGAAAAAAGCGACCGGAATTGATGAAGTTACAAATGAGGTGCTGAAGTCGCCAAGGCTTTTCAATGTCTTATGTGAGTTATTCCAGTTTTGTTTTGATAGTGGCACCATTCCGACCCAGTGGCACAAAAGTATTATTGTACCTATTCCGAAATCATCAAAAAATGATCCCAAGCTGCCTCTTAGCTATAGGGGTATAAGTCTTCTTAGTTGCGTATATAAATTGTATTCCTCATTATTAAATAGTAGACTTACCGAGCATCTTGAGAGGACGGGGGTGCTTGTGGATGAGCAAAATTGATTTAGGAAAGCCAGAGGCTGTATTGACCATATATATACAGTCAGCTCTATTATACGTGCACGAATTAAGGAAAGGACGTCGTCTTTTGTTTGTTTCATTGACTTTCAGAAGGCATTCGACTGGATAAATAGAGATCTTCTTCTATATAGGTTGTTAGACTGCGGGGTCAATGGAAAATTCTATAATGCCATTAAGTCTCTTTACCAAGCACCTGTAGCGCGTGTTCAACTTAACGAATATTTCACTGGATGGTTCCCCCAACAATCCGGCGTCAAACAAGGGGATGTTATGTCCCCAACACTATTTTCAATCTTTGTCAATGATTTAGCCCTTCAAATTAACTCATTGAGTGCCATGGACGAACATGTTCGTCATTTCGTTTAGTAACGTAGAGTGCCAAGGACGAACATGTTCGTCAATTGCGTTTTTTGACAGGGGGAAGTCGATCTAAGTCTCTTACATCGCCTCTTACAATATGGGAGCTATTGAATGTGTCTAATCTATTTTACAGAACCCTTAGGTGGTGACAGTGCTCTCCAGATTAGACAAAGGCCAGGAGAAAAGAGAGAAGAAGTCATGAGGAAACGGAAATCGCATCGATATGCTTGAAGCATAACGTTAGCTGTGCCTGTGAACAGCAGTCATCTGCTGCCACAATTGAGCCCCATCCGTGTCCGCTGCGATAGTCCATCCATATGATTTAGTTGCCGACACGGCGACACCAGCGTCTTTCTGAAAAGTTACATTATTCTCAGCTGGGAGCCGGGGACACGCTGTAAAAAAGCGGGGGGATGCAGCGGACTTTTCAGTGCAGATCAAACTCAGAGCAAACCGCAGCAGAGACACTCCTCCCACCACGGAGGAGGAGGAGGAGGGGGGTGGGGCACGCAGGGCACTACAGCATACAACCATTGACAGTACACACAGACCCAGGCAGCAGCAGGCTCGATGCATAGAGCGCAAACAAGCTAGAATAGGCTATCTGATGCCCACCAGCAGTAAATCAAGACCAGCAAGAAGGTGTAGGGTCTGCGCACGCAGGGGCCAGCGCTGCTGGTTGCAGCTAAAAAATAGTATTTGGCCAAACAAAATTCCTTTGTTTTCACTCTTTTATTGAAGGAAATTATTTTTGAGGTGTCATTATATCAGAAAATATTAGCTTCAGAGTCAATGATGTGCTTGAAATGTTTAATTTCACAAAAGGCTCATTATCTCAGCTTCTAGAAAAAAATTGCTGTTTTTGGTTAAATCAAGCTATCTTCTCCGGCTCATAACTAAAGAACGGAAAATGGGATCAATAAACTTTTTTTTGCAGATGATAGAAGAGAGTCTCCTCGTTCTTTGTGCGTGTTCGGTGTTTACATAGTAATATCACACAATATTCTGTGGGCCTCGAGAAATCACTGAAAACGCTCTGAAACTCTGGCACTGGGAGCGTCCGTTCTCCAAAAGTGGCTGGCACTCAATGAGTTAAGGCATGCAACAGGGGAATTAAAATTGACGACCAGATTGTGAGCATATTACTGTACGCAGATGATATAGTTTTGCTCGCTGAGCATGAAAACGACATGCAGATCATGCTGAACATTGTTGCTGATTGGTGCAGGAAATGGAGACTTTTGGTGAACCAAGACAAAACACAAATAGTACATTTTAGACCCACATCAAAAGTGAGGAGCTCTTTTGTATTTAACTTTGGTTCTATAGTACTTTCATATACGGAACACTATAAATATCTAGGCTTGACACTAGATGAGCATATGACCTTTAACACATTCAGTGCCAAGGACGTCTGTGGACGTCCTAAAAAAAAGTAACGTTCAGTGCCAAGGACGTCTGTGGACGTCCTAAAATCATAATTCATATTATTCCATAATTCTTCTGTTTAAGGTCGTACCCAGCCAGTGAGCATGAATCCCTTCAAGGGATCACACGGCGCCACCTTAAAAATCACATCGCAGCTGCGCAGTGCAGCCACGTTAAAACCTTGCGACGCTCAGAGGCTCTTTGTAGAGTAGGTTGGTCAGTAGCAGTAGCATTAGCAGTATCCGTAGCAGAAGAAGAGAATAGATTTATAGCATTTAGTAGCATTTAGTAGAATTTAGTAGCATAGCGATTTTAGATTAGTTTGTGAGATTGTGTAGTGAGTGGATTCGAGTGCTTGGTGTGAGGTGAGTGCGTGCGTGGGTGGGTTGTGTCGGGTGTGTCTGAGTGTGCTAGCGAGTGTGCCTGTGTTAGATTTAGCAGTTAGCATTTAGCGTTAGTTAGGTCAGGGTAGATAGCATCTGTGTAAAAAAAAAAAAAAAAACAAAAAAAAAATGTCTGTGTGTCTCTGTCTGTCTGTCTGTCTTGTGTGTCTGTTTTGTTAGACTAGCGTTAGTGTTAGACTAGCGTTAGACTAGCGTTAGTCTTAGATTAGCGTTAGTGTACAGTTAGACTAGCGTTAGTTAGATTAGCTGTCATGCCCAAGGCCAGGCGTAAGCGTGGTGGGCCGCTCCCAGGGCCTGGGCAGCTCACACTGCAACAGGCTCTCAGCCGTGCTGTTCGGGAGAGAGATCTCCCTGAAACAGACACGGATGAGCCCGAGGAGACGGCTTCATCATCTCCTGATGACGCCAGAGATGAGGAATGGCAGCCCCCTGGCCCTGGACCTAAGAGGCGAACATTCTTGGACGAGGCGGCTTCCAGAGGTTAGAACCTACATATAGGCTATAGATAGCCTACTTTATTGATCCTTTACAGGAAACTATTACTACTAAAGCTGTAAATGCCAGACGATTGTATGCATAGATGACTTCTCGATTGTTGACAAAAATGTGATATTGTAAGTTCTGATATTGTAAGTCGATTTGAATAAAAGCGTCTGCCAAATGCCGTAATGTAATGTCTAATAATAAAAAGAAGCAGGAGAAAAATAGGAGGTAGAAATGTAAAAAATAAAATAAACACACCCACACACCTTTTATTATTCATCAATTTATTTTCGTCAACACAAAGCTTGGTAAGAATAACGATCCTGCAATTAGTTAGCATACTAATAATACCATGTAAAATATTCAATTTCAGAGTTGGAGCACAGCTCGGAGGAAGAAGACGACGACGTCACACGTCCCCCCAGCGTCACACGTCGTGCGCGCTTGAGCTCCAGTGATGGTGAGATGAAGGCCATTTTAGAATTACAATTATTCATCTGATATTGAAAACAAACTTTTTTTCCTTCAAGAAATGTCAATATATTTTTATAAACTCACTTTTACTATACAGAAGAGTCGGAGGAGGAGGAGGAGGAGGAGGAGGAGGAGGAGGAGGAGGAGGAGGAGGAGGAGGAGGAGGAGGAGGAAGAAGAGCAGCATCTGCCGGCATCTTCAAGCAAAAGAGGTGAGAAGATTATTGGATTTTGTCAAAAAGACAGCTTGTTTACATATCACAATTGTCTGAAGAAAAACCTTTTATTTCATTGTTTTCAGCGGGCAAGTCTCGTCCCTCCCTGGATCCTCCGAGCTGGCGGGATATGGCTGACTGGAGCCCCAAAACGCTGCCATTCACCGCAGTGCCAGGTCCCAGTGCGGCAGCATCACTGCAGTCCGACAAGCCTGTCGACTTTGTGGAACTGTTCCTCTGTGACGAGCTCATGTTGCTGATTGTTGATCAGACCAACAAGTACGCGGAACAGTGTATTGCTGTCATAGAGGAGCTGCGTCTGCCATACTCCAGGGTAAACGCCTGGCAACCGCTGACCCTGGTGGAGCTGAAGCGGTTTCTGGGATTGCTTTTCCTTACTGGCATCGTCAAGAAGCCGAGTTGGGCCGAGTATTGGTCTGTTGATCTGGCGCTTGAAACACCATACTTCGGGAGCACAATGCCACGCAACAGGTTCCAGCTCATTTGGCGGTTTCTCCACTTCAGCGACAATCGGGAGGTCGATGGCAGCGACCGGCTCCACAAGGTTCGTCTTGTCCTTGATCTGCTCCTCTCCAAATTCAAGGAGCTGTACCAGCCGTCACAAAACATCTCGGTGGATGAAGGGATGCTGCACTTTCGAGGACGTTTACGTTTCCGTGTATACAATCCTGCCAAACCCACCAAGTACGGAATCAAGAGTTACATTCTGTGTGATTCAGCCAATGGTTACTGCTACGCCATGAAGCCATACTGTGGAACTCACAGTACCCTGCAGGACACCGTGCGCTTCCTGATTGCCGGCCTCGAGGGGTTTGGATATCGCTTGTGGATGGACAACTTCTACAACAGCGAGTCAATGTGTCGTCTTCTCCTCGGCCTCCAGATCCACTCAGCTGGCACACTCCGTGTCAACAGGGGAGAACCGCCGTCCATCCGCGAGGTAACCACGTCTGACCTGGCAGTAGGTGAACACCGCGCTCGTCACAATGACACAGTGATGGTCCTGGCATGGCGAGACAAACGCATCGTCCGGATGATTTCGACGTTCCACCAGGATGAGATGACAACTGTGGCGGTGAGACAAAAAGGAAACAGTGAGAGAGTCCCCCAGAGGAAGCCAGCATGCGTGGTGGAGTACAACCAGTACATGAGTGGTGTGGATCGCCTGGACCAGAAGATCTCCTATTACCCCTTCATCAGGAAGACTTCAAAATGGAGCTCTAAGTTCGTCATGTACCTGATGCAGATCGCAATGAGCAATGCTTTCATTGTGTACAGGGCACGCAACCCAACGACCAGCTGCAGAACCCTAAAAGACTTCATCCTGTCTGTGCTCAAGTCCTGGACCGCAGATCCCCCTCCTCCTCCAGCCCCTCCCCAACCTCCTCTTCCAGGAAGAGCACCAGCCCACCCACGCAAAAGGTCCGCTTCAGCGAGGCTGGATGTGGACTTCGCGGGGCACGTGCCACTGCCAGTGGAAGACCCAGCCACCAAAACAATATATCGAAAATGTGCGCACTGCGCAGCCAAGGGACTCCGAAAAGAGACCAAGTACGTTTGCCCTGGCTGTGACCACGTACCTCTCTGCCTCTACCCGTGCTACTTTGAGTATCACTCACAGTGATACTTTCCCCGACCCCCCCCCCCCACCCCCGCTTCAGCCAGTGATGCAGTGTTTAGTTTAGTTTTGTTAGTGTCAACGAGTGTGTGGGCAGTCCATCAAGCTTTAGTATGTTTATTTGCTTTGACAGTTGAAAAGTAGAGACACTGGAGAGAAAGCTGTAGCGGGATTCAGTCCTTCAAGACTACAGTAACGTTACCTCCAAACACAAACTGCCTGCTGTCTGACTGTTGTCAAGCCGTCCAATAGCAGTGTCATTACTGTAACAAGAATAGTAGCAGTTGTAACACAGTAATAGCATCAGTCATGTGTATGCCTTTTTTTCATAAAATGTGTTGGTTCTTTTGAGAAAAAAAAAAAAAAAAAAAGCTGGAATCAAATATTTGTAGAAAATAAATGGAAGATTCTTTTCACATACTTGTTGTTATTGACTTGAGTTGAGTTTCCAACCTTTCGTTTGAGGTATTGCATTTTGTTCAACTCTAAGCAGAATTTATTCTGTGGGCTATTATGAAAATACTATGCATAAAAATGTGTTTTATTTGGAAACTACTTTGAAGGTTTTTTTGAAGAAAAGAATACACTGCATGAAATGTTGTGGTGGAATATTTGATTGTTACACACCAAATGAAAGCTTAGGAAGTGTACTTTCATCATCAAAAAAAAAAAAGTTGATATCATGTTTCTTTATGGAGAGATGGCCTGCAACATACACCTTGATGCCATAAAAAGCAGCGTCTTGAAGTTGGACTAAGCGGTGTTCAAATATTTGTAAAAAATCAATGAAACATTCTTTTTACATACTTTTTCCCCCAAGGTAAAGTAGACATTCCAACCTTTCATTTAGGTATAGCATTTTATCACACTTGAAGCAGAATTCATTCTGTGACCTTTGTTTACATAAAAGTGTGTTTATCTCGGAAAGTAAAAAAAAACAGCAGAAAACCCTTGAAAGTGCTCTTCCTGCAGAGGCTGTCATTTCATAATGGAACTGTCTAGAAACAAAATTTCTTCTTTGAGAGAAGCAGGAGTGTCCAATGTTTCATTTGAGTCCAGTCCTGTCAATATACCCCTAATAGAAAAAATTCTATAGCTGTTTTCAACTGAATGGAAGTGAACCTGGCACAGGCTCCAGACAATTTTACTGAAGCGCTGTGGCACTCAATGTGTTAAGGAGGGAGTCAATGTTCTAGCTCAATCTGCGGGAAGAGCATTGGGTTCTGTACTAAACAAAGTTAAACACTGCGGTAATCTAGGTTTTCATACTTATACACAATTGTATACCTCATGTGTCTGTCCGGTGTCAGGTTATGCTTCTGGTGTTTGGGGTTCCCGTGAACACCCAAGCTGTAACTCTATACATCACAGAGCCATCCGATATTTTCTAGGAGTCCATAAACTCACTCCAGTTTTGGCCATTAGTGGTGACATGGGTTGGGAGCCCCCAAACATCAGACACAAAGTTCAAATGCTCCGACTCTGGAATAGACTGGTAAGAATGTCTGACCAGAGATAAACTAAAGAGATCTTCAACTGGACATTGCTCATGGTCATCCATGGGCAAATGAATTGAAAGCCTTGTTTTACTCAAACAATCTGTCATTTATTTTTCATAACAGGTTAATCTGTGACACACGTGTGACTATGAATAACATGTTTATGCTGTACAAAGACAAATGGTCTGCCGACCTATGGCATAAACCAAAACTAAGAACCTATCGCCTCATAAAAGATAGTTACTGTGTGGAAACATACTGTATGTGAAATTTGACTTAAACAGACGAAAAAGATCTCTGTGTGCACAGTTACGCTCGGGGACTCTTCCCTTAGCACTAGAAACTGGTAGACTCAAAGCTATCCCTGAAGAAGATAGACTTTGTCTAGTATGTGAACTACAGGAAATTGAAAACGAGATTCATTTCTTGTTCTACTGTACAGCTTATGATGAGGCAAGGGTTGTACTTTTTAGTAAAATGTCTTCAATTTATGCTGACTTTTTTGAGTTGGACGACTATGAGAAACTCGAGCTATGTTTTAAAAAAGGTATCTTTTTCACTGCAAACTTTATCTGCCAGGCTTGGGAGCAAAGACAAAACATTTTATTTGGAGAATGATGTACGGATCTGTTTTTGGGGGTCTGAGCAATATGTTGCTCCGCGTCTTATGTTGTTTTGAATGTATTGGTGCTGTGACGTTTTTATTGTATTGTTTTATACATTGTTCTTACTGCTGTATTCTCTGTGTGTCCTGCAAGCCCATGTGGGCTGGGCACAGCAATGTGTATGACACCTTAATAAATCAATCAATCAATCAATCAATCTTGATCTCGACTCGACCTCGACCAAAGCGGTCTTGACTACAGCCCTGATGTGCGGCTCCCCGGAGTGTCCCACCTTTGTTCTCCGTCTCCAGATTCTCCACCTTCTTCTTCTGCAGCTGCAGGTCAGCCTTGGAGGCGCTCAGATCGTCGTTCTGCTTCTTCACCTCCCTCTCTGTGTTGCTCACTCTGCCTATGAGGGACGTCACTGCAGAGTCTTGAGCTGGAAGCACAGAGACAAATCACAACAAACGTTTCACTCATTCCCCGCCATTAACGTCATATGACGTCAGGCAATTTGATCATAGGATGATCTTACTGGCTGTTTGAACGAGACGTGTAAGCTTACAGTAGGCCATGTTTACACAACAACAGTCTCTGCATAAAACAGGAAACTGTCATTGCATTCTTGCCTTTGATTTTGCGTTTATACACAGCGTTTGTGATAACGATTTGCGTACAGACTGAAGTTTCAAAAAACTCAGCAGCGTCAAGTGAGCCAGAATAAAACTGAAACTTCTGGTTACAGCCTTCACAATAATGGCAATTAAATAAACTAATAGCCTTATTGATGCATGTTGCAAAGTTGTTTTTGTGTGATCCCAAATACACAGAACATATAGAAAACAGACAACTAAAAGTTAATCTTAACCCGTAGTGAATTGACGGTCCTGTTTTTTTTACTTACCCAGTTATATATCGCTGCTTTTATTTTGAAGGTAAAAAGGCCTAGCTTCCTGTATTCTGTCTATTTCTAACGTGATTGATTTAGCTTTATAGGATTAAACTTTAAATTAATTTTTCACACGATAGTGACACAGAAGTCACAAATGATGATAAACTGCTCCAGCTTTGTCCATCACAGAATAAAACCCAGTAAAGCCCCATAAAAAAGAGCAAAATAAACCAAAAAAATGCTATTTTAGTCAAATACAATGGTAGCCTTGGATAATACATTGCTCTGGTATTGGTCTTGATTTGGACTGGTAGTTTTGCGGTCTCGATCTCGACTCGAACTCAACCAAGGCAATCTTGACTACAGCCCTGATATGCGGCTCCCCGGGGTGTCCCACCTTTGTTCTCCGTCTCCAGATCCTCCACCTTCTTCTTCTGCAGCTGCAGGTCGGCCTTGGAGGCGCTCAGATCAGCTCTGAGAGCTCCTGCGTCATCGTTCTGCTTCTTCACCTCCTTCTCTGTGTCGTTCACTCTGCCTATGAGGGACGTCACTGCAGAGTCTTGAGCTGGAAGCACAGAGACAAAACCACAACAAATGTTTAACTCATTTCCTGCCATTAACGTCATATGATGTCAATATGTGTTTTCACCGCCATGCGATAGATGGCGCTCTTGGCCACCTCATTAAGTGCTACTTCACTCCTAAAGTTGCCCAGAAGCCAGGGTTATTGTCCCACAAAACCAGCAAGCAGAGAAAAGCAACAATCTCTCTTCAGGAAAAAAGCTCCATAAAACATAAACATTTCTTTGACTGCTTTTTGAACTTGTCTTGGTTTGTAGGCCTATCTCTTTTTTATTCTTGATTGTTGTATATTCATGTTTTCTCATGTGTATTATTGTAAAATGGGATACCGATAGCGTCATTCCCTTTTCTGTTTGCCTTCCAGCCGAGACCTCACGACCACAATGGAAATAAGTTTAACGACTTTATTGTCATATCCTGATGAATTATTTTATACTGTATGCTTGTTGGTGTATTTTATTTTTTAATTTGACAAAGAAATTCAATCAATCAATCAACATTTCCAGCCTGGTGCCTCAAAGTGGTGCAACAAGCTATTTCCTCCGGGTTCAACGCGCTGTCACAAGGACTTGTGACAGTCACTCAAAGCTGAAGGTTTTTTTTCACCAGACGCTGGTAAACGCACACAAATCACTTCTCCTGTCAGATAGATTAGTAATCCGTTTTGTGAACCCTCACATCATGTACATTTCTGCCGTCAGACATGCCCCCAGACCTCCAGGTGAATCTTTCACTCAATCTGCTGCACAAGAAGGCATTTTTCTCAGCTCTCTAGGGACAGACGGACGTTTTCGGTGAAAACGACCTACATTCAAGTGTCGATAATGCCTCCCCCACACCTAAAGATAATGCCTCCCCCACACCTAAAGATTTAGGTGTGGCCATTAACGTCATATGATGTCATGTCAGGCATTTGATCATAGGATGATCTTACTGGCTGTTTGAACGAGACGTGTAAGCTTACAGTAGGCCATGTTTACACAACAATGGTCTCTGCATAAAACAGGAAACTGTCATTGCATTCTTGCCTTTGATTTCGCGTTTATACACAGCGTTTGTGATAATGATTTCCATACAGACTGAAGTTAAAAAAAACTCAGCAGCGTCAAGTGAGCCAGAATAAAACTGAAACTTCTGGTTACAGCCTTCACAATAATGGCAATTAAATAAGCGAATAGCCTTATTGATGCATGTTGCAAAGTTGTTTTTGTGTGATCCCAAATACACAGAACACAGAAAACAAAAAGTTCATCTTAACCCGTAGTGAATTGACGGTCCTGTTTTTTTTACTTACCCAGTTATATATTGCTGCTTTTATTTTGAAGGTAAAAGGCTTAGCATCCTGTACTCTGTCAATTTTTAATAGGATTGATTTAGCTTTATAGGATTAAACTTTAAATTAATTTTCCACACGATAGTGACACAGAAGTCACAAATGGTGATAAACTGCTCCAGATTTGTCCATTACAGAATAAAAACCCAGTATGCCCCATAAAAAATACCTGTTTTATTAGGTAGCCTAATAAACTAAAAAGAAAACTACATTCTAAAAAGTGCTACTCTAATCCATCCAAATGGCTTAGCTGTCATGGATTGTGTTGCATAGTTGCTTGCTGTGACAAAATGTGATATTGTAAGTCGCTTTGGACAAAAGCGTCTGCTAAATTACGTAATGTAATGTAATGTAATAAACAGAAAATATGCAATTTTAGTCAATAAATACAATGGTAGCCTTGCTACTATTGTATGTACCATACATTGCTCTGGTATTGGTCTTGATTTGGACTGGTAGTTTTGCGGTCTTGATCTCGACTCGACCTCGACCAAAGCGGTCTTGACTACAGCCCTGATGTGCGGCTCCCCGGAGTGTCCCACCTTTGTTCTCCGTCTCCAGATTCTCCACCTTCTTCTTCTGCAGCTGCAGGTCAGCCTTGGAGGCGCTCAGATCGTCGTTCTGCTTCTTCACCTCCTTCTCTGTGTTGCTCACTCTGCCTATGAGGGACGTCACTGCAGAGTCTTGAGCTGGAAGCACAGAGACAAATCACAACAAACGTTTCACTCATTCCCCGCCATTAACGTCATATGACGTCAGGCAATTTGATCATAGGATGATCTTACTGGCTGTTTGAACGAGACGTGTAAGCTTACAGTAGGCCATGTTTACACAACAACAGTCTCTGCATAAAACAGGAAACTGTCATTGCATTCTTGCCTTTGATTTTGCGTTTATACACAGCGTTTGTGATAATGATTTGCATACAGACTGAAGTTTAAAAAAACTCAGCAGCGTCAAGTGAGCCAGAATAAAATTGAAACTTCTGGTTACAGCCTTCACAATAATGGCAATTAAATAAACTAATAGCCTTATTGATGCATGTTGCAAAGTTGTTTTTGTGTGATCCCAAATACACAGAACATATAGAAAACAGACAACTAAAAGTTAATCTTAACCCGTACTGAATTGATGGTCCTGTTTTTTTTACTTACCCAGTTATATATCACTGCTTTTATTTTGAAGGTAAAAAGGCCTAGCTTCCTGTATTCTGTCTATTTCTAACGTGATTGATTTAGCTTTATAGGATTAAACTTTAAAGTAATTTTTCACACGATAGTGACACAGAAGTCACAAATGATGATAAACTGCTCCAGCTTTGTCCATCACAGAATAAAACCCAGTAAAGCCCCATAAAAAAGAGCAAAATAAACCAAAAAAATGCTATTTTAGTCAAATACAATGGTAGCCTTGGATAACACATTGCTCTGGTATTGGTCTTGATTTGGACTGGTAGTTTTGCGGTCTCGATCTCGACTCGAACTCAACCAAGGCAATCTTGACTACAGCCCTGATGTGCGGCTCCCCGGAGTGTCCCACCTTTGTTCTCCGTCTCCAGATCCTCCACCTTCTTCTTCTGCAGCTGCAGGTCGGCCTTGGAGGCGCTCAGATCAGCTCTGAGAGCTCCTGCGTCATCGTTCTGCTTCTTCACCTCCTTCTCTGTGTCGTTCACTCTGCCTAGGAGGGACGTCACTGCAGAGTCTTGAGCTGGAAGCACAGAGACAAAACCACAACAAATGTTTAACTCATTTCCCGCCATTAACGTCATATGATGTCAATATGTGTTTTCACCGCCATGCGATAGATGGCGCTCTTGGCCATTAAGTGCTACTTCACTCCTAAAGTTTCCCAGAAGCCAGGGTTATTGTCCCACAAAACCAGCAAGCAGAGAAAAGCAACAATCTCTCTTCAGGAAAAAAGCTCCATAAAACATAAACATTTCTTTGACTGCTTTTTGAACTTGTCTTGGTTTGTATCTCTTTTTTATTCTTGATTGTTGTATATTCATGTTTTCTCATGTGTATTATTGTAAAATGGGAAACCGATAGCGTCATCCCTTTTCTGTTTGCCTTCCAGCCGAGACCTCACGACCACAATGGAAATAAGTTTAACGACTTTATTGTCATATCCTGATGAATTATTTTATACTGTATGCTTGTTGGTGTATTTTATTTTTTAATTTGACAAAGAAATTCAATCAATCAATCAACATTTCCAGCCTGGTGCCTCAAAGTGGTGCAACAAGCTATTTCCCCCGGGTTCAACGCGCTGTCACAAGGACTTGTGACAGTCACTCAAAGCTGAAGTTTTTTTTTCACCAGACGCTGGTAAACGCACACAAATCACTTCTCCTGTCAGCTAGATTAGTAATCCGTTTTGTGAACCCTCACATCATGTACATTTCTGCCGTCAGACATGCCCCCAGACCTCCAGGTGAATCTTTCACTCAATCTGCTGCACAAGAAGGCATTTTTCTCAGCTCTCTAGGGACAGACGGACGTTTTTGGTGAAAATGACCGACATTCAAGTGTCAATAATGCCTCCCCCACACCTAAAGATAATGCCTCCCCCACACCTAAAGATTTTCAAAATCTTGAAGATTATAAAAATCTTGAGAGTCCACACACCTCACGACAGAGATCACAGATTTTTTAACATTTCAATCTTGGAACGCAGACACAATCGCTACCGTTCAGACGCAACCCCACACACTTGACGATTACGCTGAAGATTGTCACCTCGGAGGACTTGGGATCTCGCAGAAACTCGCGTGATTAAACGTGACTTCAGAGCAAAACACGCTACCTTTCTCAAAGACGGGATCCCAGATTTGTTTGGTTGTTGCCGCCCCTTACACAGGTCTGCAAATGATGTCTGGAATAAGAATTGCATATTTTCTAGGTCTCAATGTTTGGAAGTTCCACAATTGTGGACCATCCTAACAGCTTCTTCTGCAATGGAAATGTTGTTTTCTCCAAGCCCTCTCCTTTTTTATTGCAGTAGCTCCCGAACAGACGTAAAATTGTAGCAGAAACTATATTAAAAGTAGATTAAAAGTAGATTTGGACTGGTAGTTTTGTGGTCTCGGTCTCGACTCGAACTTCACCAAGGCATTTTGACTACAGCCCTGATATGCGGCTCCCCGGGGTGTCCCACCTTTGTTCTCCATCTCCAGATCCTCCACCTTCTTCTTCTGCAGCTGCAGCTCGGCCTTGGAGGCGCTCAGATCGTCGTTCTGCTTCTTCACCTCCTTCTCTGTGTTGCTCACTCTGCCTATGAGGGACGTCACTGCAGAGTCTTGAGCTGGAAGCACAGAGACAAATCACAACAAACGTTTAACTCATTCCCCGCCATTAACGTCATATCTTACTGGCTGTTTGAACGAGACATGTAAAGCTTACAGTAGGCCATGTTTACACAACAACGGTCTGTCCGTCCAGGCGTTCCTCAGATATCGCGTTAACAAACATGGAACATCGTACGGACGGACGGACAGCCGTACGGACAGCCGTACGGACGGACGTACGGACGGACAACCCGGATCCATAATGCCTCCGGCCTGGCTATCGCCGGCGGAGGCATAAAAAGACTTGTTTTCTATATTAGGTAATAAACCAAAAATATGCTATTTTAGTCAAATACAATGGTAGCCTTGGATAACACATTGCTCTGGTATTGGTCTTGATTTGGACTGGTAGTTTTGTGGTCTCGGTCTCGACTCGAACTTGACCAATGCAGTTTTGACTACAGCCCTGATGTGCGGCTCCCCGGGGTGTCCCACCTTTGTTCTCCAGATCCTCCACCTTCTTCTTCTGCAGCTGCAGCTCGGCCTTGGAGGCGCTCAGATCGTCGTTCTGCTTCTTCACCTCCTTCTCTGTGTCGTTCACTCTGCCTATGAGGGACGTCACTGCAGAGTCTTGAGCTGGAAGCACAGAGACAAAATCACAAAGGTTTAACTCATTTCCTGCCATTAACGTGATATGATGTCAATCCCTGTCAGGCAATTTGATTATGGGATGATCTTCCTGGCTGTTTGAATGAGACGTGCAAGCTTAGGCCTGGTTTACACAACAACAATCTCTGCATAAAACGGGAAACTGTCATTGCATTCTTGCCTTTGATTTTGCGTTTGTGGTAATGATTTGCGTGCAGATTAAAGTTTCAAAAAACTCAGAACAGCGTCAAGTGAGCCAGAATAAAACTAAAACTTCTGGTTACAGCCTTCACAATAATGGCAATTAAATAAACTAATAGCCTTATTGATGCATGTTGCAAAGTTGTTTTTGTGTGATCCCAAATACACAGAACACATAGAAAACAGACAACTAAAAGTTAATCTTAACCCGTAGTGAATCGACGGTCCTGTTTCTTTTTTATATTATACAGTTATACAGTATATTGCTGCTTTTATTTTGGAGGTAAAAAGACCTAGCTTCCTGTATTCTGTCTATTTCTAACGTAATTGATTTAGCTTTATAGGATTACACTTTAAATTAATTTTTCACACGATAGTGACACAGAAGTCACAAATGGTGATAAACTGCTCCAACTTTGTCCATCACAGAATAAAAACCCAGTAACGCCCCATAAAAAAGACCAAAATAAACCAAAAATATGCTATTTTAGTCAAATACAATGGTAGCCTTGGATAACACATTGCTCTGGTATTGGTCTTGATTTTGACTGGTAGTTTTGCGGTCTCGGTCTGGACTCAAACTCGACCATGACTACAGCCCTAAAGTGCGGCTCCCCGGGGTGTCCCACCTTTGTTCTCTGTCTCCAGATCTTCCACCTTCTTCTTCTGCAGCTGCAGGTCGGCCTTGGAGGCGCTCAGATCGTCGTTCTGCTTCTTCACCTCCTTCTCTGTGTCGTTCACTCTGCCTATGAGGGACGTCACTGCAGAGTCTTGAGCTGGAAGCACAGAGACAAATCACAACAAACGTTTCACTCATGTCTCGCAATTAACGTCATACTGTATGACGTCAATCCATGTTTTCACCGCCATGCGATAGATGGCACTCTTGGCCACCTCATTAAGTGCTACTTCACTCCTAAAGTTGCCCAGAAGCCAGGGTTATTGTCCCACAAAACCAGCAAGCAGAGAAAAGCAACAATCTCCCTTCAGGAAGAAAGCTCCATAAAACATAAACCTTTCTATGACTGGTTTTTGAACTTGTCTTGGTTTGTATCTCTTTTTGGCCGGTGTGTGCGCATGCGCCACGGTGGCCTGTCATCTCCACTCGTCCATACAATTTGCGTGCCCGACCTGGGGACCGACCTGGGGCCCATCCTGGTCTGGTCGTCCCACTGGTCACCGCTGTACGCCGCTGTACTCCGCATTCAAGTTGTTGCCACGGTAAGTGTGTCCACTGAGTGTGTCCACTGAGCTTCTTTTCCACAGCTCCAGCTTCTTCAGTTTTCCAGTTGTTTGCAATGACGACAGAGCGTGTATAGAGAAAGTGACGACAGAGCGTGTATAGAGAAAGTGACGACAGAGCGTGTATAGAGAAAGTTGGGAGCTTTAGAGAAAGTTGTGCACTCGTGCGCCAAGGCAGCGCTGGCGTCCCACAGCTGAGCTAACGTTGTTTTCAATCTGCTTAATTCATTGCATATTGTGGGCAGACCAGCGTGTTAACTTGTTAGCAGTGATGGGCAAGCTACTTGGAAAATGTAGTAAGCTAAGCTATCAGTTACTCTCGATTAAATATAGCTAAACTACATTGAAGCTATCCCCAGAGAAATGTAGCAAGCTAAGCTACGAGCAACATGGCAAAAGCAGCTTGCTACATCAAAGCTAGCCTACTTTTTTTTCTCACATTGAATCAACTTCATGTCAAAGAACAACTTTCCACCAAACAAATAGGCACTTGTTGTCCGTCATAATGGAACTGGAAGTGCTTTATTGGCAGGCACACTTGACATATGCAATGTCTCCTCCTGTTTAATCCAAACCCCAGCAGAAATCTCCACTACGTGCTTTGCTCATGGATTTTCTCTGGCAAGTAGCTTGTAGCTTTTGCGGGAAGCTACAAGCTACTTGGGTCTATAAAT
The DNA here is from genome assembly GCF_964638095.1 of Poromitra crassiceps. NCBI lineage: Eukaryota > Metazoa > Chordata > Actinopteri > Beryciformes > Melamphaidae > Poromitra > Poromitra crassiceps. The sequence goes on along the minus strand of NC_139627.1, from coordinate 55,719,695 downwards.
AGCTTAGCTACTGAAAAAGCTACTTGGTTCAAAAGTAGTGAAGCTACCACCAAGCTACTGAGAAATGTAGTTAAGCTATGTAGCTTCACTACTTGTAGCAAGCTACTGCCCAACACTGCTTGTTAGCTGGTAGCTATCAAGCTAGCTCCAGCTGATGAGCTAACGTTGTTTTCAATCTGCTTAATTGCATATTGCGGGCGGACCAGCGTTCTTCCAGCATTTACTTTCTGTCTGCTCCTTGTGCCCGGCTAGCTAAGTCCAACGTGCCAGAAAACCACAAAATAAACAATGATGCTGATGATGCTGATAAGAATAAAATGATATTAGGGATATATGATTCAGTTTCAGTTGTTCTAGCCTCATAGTCTCGTAGCCTATATGGGCGACTGAAGTTTATTTATCCACCTTTTCTTTAGATAACAGCACGATGTGAGAAAACTGCCTCAGAAATTAGTTTATCCATTTTTTTGACCAGTGACCACTACAGCACTGCTCCACAGAAAAGAAAGAGCTGCATGACGTTTAGAATTGACGAACGGTAGGTTCATTTAACACAAGACAAGTAGCCTAATGTTAAACTTCCTTTTTTTAGGCTACATTTTCCCCTCCAGATAACATCCAATTCTGCAATCATCCTATGAGAAACATGATATGTGCATGCTTTACCACATCGGCCATATCCTAGGTTTCAATCTAGCCTTGTTTTATTCTTGATTGTTGTCATGTTTTCTCATGGGTATTATTGTAAAATGGGATACCGATAGCGTCATTCCCTTTTCTGTTTGCCTTCCAGCCGAGACCTCACGACCAAAATGGAAATAAGTTTAACGACTTCATTGTCATATCCTGATTAATTATTTTATACTGTATGCTTGTTGGTGTATTTTATTTTTTAATTTGTTAAAGAAATTCAATCAATCAATCAACATTTCCAGCCTGGTGCCTCAAAGTGGTGCAACGAGCTCTTTTCCCCAGGCTCAACGCGTTGTCACACGGACTGTCACTACAGTCACTCAAAGCTGAAGGATTTTTTTCACCAGACGCTGGTAAACACACACAAATCACTTCTCCTGTCAGGTAGATTAGTAATCTGCTTTGTGAACCCTCACATCATGTACATTTCTGCCGTCAGACATGCCCCCAGACCTCCAGACATCGAGCTCCAGCAGCCGCCGCCCCCTGGGAACGACGAGAGAGAGAGTAAAAGACACCTAACCGAGCAACCCTTTGATCCGAGAGCCCAGAGATCCGTTCAATCATGTAGGCGCGCCCCTCCTGCTTTCCTCTCGCAAGACACGTTTCATCACACGAGCTTCACCTCGCTCTTCTTAACAGCAGCTTAACTGTCAGTGGGCAACAATGGCCGTATAGTCGACTCAGTGTTATATATTTGGGTTCCTTGCAAGGAAATATGATGCGTGAGAACACATAGCGAGCTGTCCACGGCCAAGGAGGGGCAGATTATGCACGCTCCGGCGCCTTGGAGGTGCTTAATGAATGAGTAGCTATAGACTGGAAGGGTGATGTCCGACTTTTATGATGCAATTTGTTGTTAACTGTATTGTATTAACTGAAGCTCAACCCGTGTCTACTAAACTTTTCTTCTTGGTCATGATTATGAGTTTTGGCACACTGAATGACAAATTGCGAGCACTCCCGAGATAGTCGGGAGGGGGGAATCTTTGCCACAATGGGGCAAATTCTCGTCATGTCTGGGGCAGGCATAACTAAAGAAAGACAGATGAAAGTAGAGGCTCTCTTCTTTCCTTTGAGATATCCAGTGTTTACATAGTCATAGAAGAACATATTCGCAGGGTCCCGGAAGATCAGTGAAAATGGTCAGAAACCCTGGCAGGGAATGACTTAATGGATCTGTTTTGCTGTTGCTGCCTCCTACACAGGTCTGCAAATGATGTCTGGAATAAGAATTGCATATTTTCCAGGTCTCAACGTTTGGAAGTTCCACAATTGTGGACCATCCTATCAGCTTCTTCTGCAATGGAAATGTTGTTTTCTCCAAGCCCTCTCCTTTTTTATTGCAGTAGCTCCCGAACAGACGTGAAATTGTAGCAGAAACTTTATTAAAAGTAACGTATACGACCGGCCTAATGATACAGTCAATGAATGGTCCTAACGTTACACAACTGTTGCTATTCCCGAGCACAAGTACGCAGGGCTTTCATGAGAGGAGCTGTCAGTGACGGCTTTAGACTGGCTGTCACAGCTGTCAATCAGCCTTTTTTATATCACCAAATAACTACTTAAAAACACACTGATCAGAACAAATTAGCACTTGGACATACATTAGCATGATGAGAACTACCTAAAATGATAGAAACCACCTTTGGTGGAAAAA